>NC_142067.1:15213719-15531219 GCF_059756535.1 Pantherophis guttatus
ACTACCGGCTCTCGAGAACTGGTGCGAACCGGGAGCAACCCACCACTGCCGTCATGTAAACATAAAATCCATTTGCTACCTGATTCAATTTACCCTCTTTGGCACCAAGACAAATTGACTATCACACCTTGGTAGGTTCACTTCTGTAGTGAACCTAGAGAATCTAAGATCTGCTTTATCCACTTTATGGCTTTATGGCTCTTCCCACATTGGTTGAAGTTCAGTCAAATAATATCTGATGTCAGTGGTGGGTTGCTCCCGGTTCTGTCCGGTTCTTGCGAACCTGTAGTAAAAGTGGCAAGAGGCTCCGCCCACCCGCCCGAATGTCATAATGGATGATCTGCACATGCGCAGAAGCATGCACACTCCCCTTGCGAACCGGGAGTAAAGGTAAGTAGAACCCACCCCGTCTGATATCCAAACTGAAGTAAACTGTAGCAATTTCCATAAAGAGAAAGAGAAATTTGTATGGTTTTCATGTTCATACAAATTTAATCAGTCTGCACTTTTCAAAGCTACCTACAATTATTTTGGCAGCGACTGTTAAGCAGATAACTTGTAGGAGTAGATAACTACAACTTCAGAATGAACTTGTTAATCATGGAGAAATAAATCAAGATAATCAACATTCTTGGAGGCATCAAAATAGGCAAGGTTGTAGTTCAGCAGCACAATCCAAGTCCCTCCTCTTTGTATGGGCGTGTGACATCAACGCAAGCACAAGAGGGATGAAGGTTGCATCATACTGCTGCTACTGCTATTTTGCTTTTGACCTTCCTCCCGGTGGATGTTGCAGGTCAGACTGGGTTTTAAGCAGCATTGCTAGGGATAAAATCCTCTAATTTGGCTTGATTTGCTTGGATTCTATACTCAGTGTTCTTCATACTTGCTCTTTAAAAAATGGCAAGCCGCACTGCAAAATTTGAAAATGCGAACATGATTTCACAGCAGAATATTTCACTTTACCCACAAATGTGAGTGAACTTCAGAAAGCATCATACTGTAAGGGAAAACTGAATAGAATATTTGGCACAAACTATTTCATAGCTAGAAGGAGGCTTTCCTGGGGAGTTTTAGAATAAAGACATTCTGGTGAATTACAAAATCATAATTCCTGGGAAAACGGTGAGATGAAATTAAGTCTAGCTTAATTTAGATTCAATCTTAAATTAAGATGAAATTAAGTCTAGCTTAATTTAAAAATAAAAGACTTTGATATACCTTTGAGGAGTTGCTGAGGGTACCACTAACTATAGAGGCTATAAGTGCTTCTATTTATGAAATAGATAGAGCTAGCCAGGTGATGAAATGACTGTCAACAGCACATACCATTGTCCATAATATTATGCCGTCTGTGAAAAGAGCCATGAAAGACAAGGGGCCTTTCATAAAAAGGAGTGCTAATGCATCTGACAACATAAGAAAAAGGGGGGGAAAGGTTAAAAATGACACAACAAGGAGTAAGCAAATAAACTCTAGAACAGTCTTTTAAGTGGGAAAGTAATGAAGACGATGCTTGATGCCATCTGCAGGTCAAAGACAGCAACATTTAAGCCCTGCCCTTCTATGCAAGAGTGCCAAATCGATAAAGGCGCCAAAAAGATGTAATGGATCTGTCATTTTTACTCCCCTGAAGACAGCCTTGATGATGATTGTGTTAACAGCAATATTAACAGTAGGAAGATATGTAGAAACCGCATACAAGTCAAAAAAAACCTTAACCCCTGAATAAAAGGAAGGATTAATCCTTAAAGGATTATTAATTATTCCTTTTTAAGGATTAATGATTAATCCTTGAAGGATTAAACCTTAAATTCTTCTTATCCTCCCTTAGGAGAGCATTCTCACATCTCACACCTTAGACACTGTTGCTGAGAAAACTGTAACCAAGGGATACTTGAGGAAAATATTCTTTGTGACTTGGAGATGAATTGAACTAATATGTGTGAGAGGGGTAAAAGAATCAATCTATGTTAAAACTGAACACCCCTCCCTCAACAGAGGGGGCAGAATAAGGCAGCACCTATCCCCTGTCTACAACACAGTCCTTTCAGCAATCCTAAGAAGATTCCACAGCCAATTTCACCCTGATTCAGGTAACCCTGAGGGCACAGATAAGCCCCCAAGGAGCCTCAACAGCTCTCAGAGAATGCTAACAACCAGGTTACTGCAAATAAATACAATCCTTTCATTCCCCCCCCCCCATCCTATCAGTACCTATCCTTTTATCAGAGTTAATCAGGATGCCCTAATTAAATTATGAACCTCGAGCCAAGCTTCAAAAGAAATCCAGTTATTTATTAGAAGGTTCATGTCAGCACATTCCCAAATGTAGCCAACTCTGACCCCATGTAATTTACAGCCCCAATCATGACCCTGTTTCCCCCCTCTCCCCAGGGTGTGTCATCAATCACATTCGCCAATGGAGCAATTTCACGGGTTGTAGAGATCACTCCCCTCCAGCAGCTGTGGGTAACCCTGGGTGACAGCCTTGAGAAAGATATGTCTGGAATGTCTTTGGTTGCCATGCTGCTTCATCGGTTTCCCATCCCCCTTGCCTATGGCAACTCGAAAGCAGGCCAGGGATGCTTTGCGAGTTGACATCTTTCATCCTCCCACCATCGAAACTGATGAAGCTTCTTGGATGAGAAGTGAAACATTTTCCTTCTTGAAGGAATCAATGTCCAGTCATTTGTAGGGTGAAAAGAGGTCTCTTCGCCTGTGCAGTGTTTATTGCTTTTATACAGTTTTTTTCAAGCAGCAAAAGGCAAAATAGCAACAGTGTTTTTATTGGTAGATTCTCCTCGTCCTCCCTAAGAACATACCAGCCAGGGGCAGTGTTCTGCAACATCCTGGTGGTGAAGACAAGGTGAGATAATGCAGGCCAGAGTGAGATAATGCAGGCATGCGAGGCAAGCAGGCATTTGAGGCATGGCAGTGTGCTGCACACGACCTCTCCACGACCTCCCATCTCTACACCTTCTTCTTCCTCAAAGAAGAAAATAGTTCAATTGCCTTCTGAAGAAAAAAAACAAAAGCACCTTTCACACAACTATCACCTGGATGACTGAGAATCTCCAAAGACAAACTGATCTACATGTTTCTGAGACAGTTCAGAACATTGAGAGAAATGATGTGGTGGGTGAAAGTATGTAAAATGTGTACAGATTTTTTTTTTTAAAAAAAATGATGAATTTACCTGTTCCTTCTCTGTAACCATCCTATTTGGCAATCTTTGGTTTACACTTCCATCTAACTTTTAAAGGTTCTGTTGAACAGGAAAGGCATACCGGTACATGCAAAAAATTTGACACCCTTGGACAAATTACATTTTTTGATGAATCCTTAAATAAACTGAACCTGACATAACCTTGATATGTACAAAGTTATGCATATCTTTGTGAAAAATTGAACGTGTGCTTGTTGATACTTACCCAATCCCATTCTTTTTCCTGTAGTCCTTACGCATTTGTTTTATTTAGCGCTTCAGTCTAAAAGAATAATGATGTGCTTTTTTGCCATATACTAAATTTATATTGATTATTAATTGCAAGACTGAGGAAGAGATGGATACTAATGGAGAAATTATGATGTATACGTAGAAGGAAAGGGGAACAATACAGGAACAGAACATATTTTACATATTTTTGCATGCAAAGGATTCAGATTCCATTCTGGAGAAGTTTCTCTCTTTGACTTATTTATGTGGTCATTTATGGACTGCCCAAAAGGATTCAGGTCAAGGTAGTACAAGTCATTTAAATATGAGCCAGTAGTGTGCTGCAGGTCCCCAAAAAGCCAACACAGTTCTAGGCTGCATTAACAGAGGGATAGAATCAAGATCATGTGAAATGTTAATACCACTTTATAATGCCTTGGCAAGACCACACTTGGTCTAATGCATCCAATTTTGGTCACCACAATGTAAAAAAGATGTTGAGACTCTGGAAAGAGTGCAGAGAAGAGCAACAAAGATGATTAGGGGACTGGAGGCTAAAACATATAAAGAATGGTTGCTAGAATTGGATATGTCTAGTTTAATGAAAAGAAGGACTGGGGTGACATGATAGCAGTGTTCTGATATCTCAGGGGTTGCACAGAGAAGAGGGAGTCAAGCTCTTCTCCAAAGCACTTGAGGGCAGGACAAGAAGCAATGGGTGGAAACTAATCAAGGATAGAAACAACCTAGAACTAAGAAGAAATTTCCTGACAGTTAGAACAATTAATCAATGGAACAACTTGCCTCCTGAAGTTGTGAATGCTCCAACACTAGGAAGTTTTTAAAAAGAGATTGGATAACCATTTATCTGAAATGGTATGGGATTTCCTTCCTAAGCAGGAGTTGGACTAGAAGACCTCCAAGGTCCCTTCTAACTCTGTTATTCTAAGCTGATATTCTAAATTGATATTCAATGCAAATAGTAGTCAAGAAATAAAATCTATCCTAACATACTAACGTATGTCAGGACAATCAGCACATTTATGTTTGGTGGAAATAGATCTTTTTTGAAAAACAACAGGTAAAGGTCCTTAACTTTGGAGGCAATATGTTTCAAAGATGGATCAGCTACTGAGAAGACATATCACTAAACTTTCATCCCTATAGTCCCATTCACTTTAAAGAGAAACATTAAACCTATCACATTTCCTTAGGTGGTCAAGATAAATAAAAGCACTATACAGCATATACACTATGTAAAATACAAAAATCCCCAACCCTCCATGAGTGATGGTGGAAGTCACATAAACCCTTCTACATCGTAGCATCCATATTTCTCTATTTTGAGAGCTTAAAGGAAGACAGATATTCTGTACCATTTTGATAGATCCTCATGTGATGGAGACTTTAAACATTCCTTCTCTAAATGATCACAGTGATGGATGGAATCGAGGTAGGAAATATTGTCCTGTAGGTATGGATGTTTTACATATATAAAACATGCCATAAAGAAGTGGTGAAATCCAATTTTTTTTTACTACTGGTTCTGTGGGTGTGACTTGGTGGGTATGGCAGGGGAAGGATACTGCAAAATCTTCATTCCCACCCCACTCTAAGGGAAGGATACTGCAAAATCCCCATTCCTTCCCCACTCCTGGGGGAAGGATATTGCAAAATCTCCATTCCCACTCCATTCTGGCGCCAGCCAGAGGTGATATTTGCCAGTTCTCTGAACTACTCAAAATTTCTGCTACCGGTTCTCCGAATTACTCAAAATTTCCACTACCGGTTCTCCAGAACCTGTCAGAACCTGCTGGATTTCACCCCTGTCATAAAGTTATTGAGTTTTAGCAACCACCTAGATTTACTCCTTGATAATCTGTCCCTAACTTGGTCTTTTAGCTTTTTCAATGGTGCAAAAATAATCCCAGTAACTGAGTCTCTCTACCTTCGTAATGGTCCTCTTCTTCTTTCCTTTTCTTCTTTTCCAACATTAGAGCCTTCTCCAGAAACATCTTCCATCTTCACTGAATGTGTCTGAAATTTGAGTCTGGTCATTTGTGCCTCAAATAGGATATGTCTATGGAGATTCCCAATCATCCTGGTCATGGTTGTCTCAAAGTTGCTTTTTCCAAAAGGGAACTGGACTTTCTTGTTTTTTTTTTCTTTAAAATGTTTCACTTCTCATCCAAGAAGATGCTTCACAGTTCTAGTTGACCGGTGAGGAATTGAAGGATTTATATTCTTTTCAGGCATCTGGCAGTTAGCATTCTGAACATCAGTTATTAGCTCTCTCAGTATCATTGTGGCCACTTGCGAGGTTTATCTGTATCCTCAGAGTCACCTAAATCAGAATATAAATGGTTGTGGAATTTTCTTGGAATTGCTGAAAGGACTGCATTGTAAACAGGACACACACACAAATAAAAATAAAATGCAAAGATATAATTGTAGTAGTGAAGTTTATGCAGATTTTTATTACGTGAAATGTGAGATAATAATATGAACACTGAAAAATGAGGAAGCAAAAAATAAAGGAATAAGGAACATGTTCAATAACTGTGAACAAGAATACCTGGTACACAAGGATTATAGCAATCTAAATTTTGAATTAAAAGAGTGCTGTATTAGATTAGGAAAGTACATTTCATAAGTACCTATAAACAGGCAGATGAAAATACCTTTTCTTCAAGTCCTTGAAAAAGATTACGCTTTTCATTTACATATAAAAACAATGTGCACCTAGCCGTCATATTAAAATGATTGTGACTTTAAAATATAAAGCTGTAAAATATTTTTATGGTCCCAAGCAGAAATAAAATTTAAATATTGAAATACAAGCCATTTTACTTTATTGATCAAATGATAGATGGTGTATTCTGTCTGGGTTTTTTTTAAGGGAGAGATAGAATGAAAACACATTATAAGTAATGGGTTGGACTTAATGTGTTGGGAGATAAAGTTTCATAAAGGGGATGAACCGTATTAAGATATTTAAATTTAGTAGCTGGAGCAGTGGGGATGTGCAGTGAGTCAGAACACACAGTTATAGTTGATTGGTTGGAGAGTGATGCCTCCTGCGTGAGGCAATCTGTGCTGTGATTGGTTGCTGTAGGTGTGGGAATTTTCCTTTTTTCCTGCCTTTTTCTTCTTGTGTGCGCCATAATTTAATTCATGATGCTCCTGTTTGCCTGACTATCTTGTTTGGTGTGTGTATGTATATGTGTGTGTGTGTGTGTATGTATATATATATACACACACACACACACACACAATAGATCTATCTTAGTCTCCTTAGTCTCCCAATGGGCAGCAGGGTGCTTGCTGGCTGCCTGAAAAAAAGCCTAGAAACTAGTGGATTGTGATTTCACTGAACTAGGGCTGCATAAAAATCTTGGTTTATGTAGGAAGAACCTGGCTAAAGAGAAATACATATAAAGGCCTATGAAAAGAAAAGAAAACAAATACTGTACCTTTACAGGGAGGATACATGGGATGAGGGTGTGGCTAACTGATGAGGACTAATAAGTCTGAAATAGATCTATCTCAGTCTCCTTAGACTCCCAATGGGCAGCAGGGAGCTTGCTGGCTGCCTGAAAAAAAGCCTAGAAACTAGTGGATTGTGATTTCACTGAACTAGGGCTGCATAAAAATCTTGGTTTATGTAGGAAGAACCTGGCTAAAGAGAAACACACACACACACACACACACACACACACACACACACACATACACACACATATACATGTGTGTGTGTATTTCGCTGCTAAAGAAATAAAGGGAGACTAGTATAGATCTATCTCAAGCTATTTAGCTCTCATCAGCTAGCTATACCCTTACTTGGATTTGAATTTGGGCATACTGAGTAAGGGTATGGCTAGCTGATGAGAGCTAAATAGCTTAAAATAGATCTATACTAGTCTCCCTTTATTTCTTTAGCAGAGAAATATAAATTTGGTATAAAATGGTTTATCGTGAATGCAACTGCTTGAGGGCTCCTGGATTGGAGCTGAAAGGCAAAAGGGAAGCAGTATGCTCCCTCCCACATGTTGGGGTACATCAGGTGCCTCGATAGAAAAACACTTTATACATATAAAGTGGTCTCCCTGACAGACCAGGAGTTTCAATTTTCCAGCTAGAATAAATAAAGAGGCAATATTATATGGTTTATTTTTAAACTAGACTGGTTGAAAGCAAGACTGAAATCTTTTCTAGATGTTAAAAAGAAAAGTCAATGGAATGAGAGCCATTTTCTTAATGGTCTTCTAAATTTTGAATATTCAGACTCAGATTAAATAAATTAAGGGTATAATTGGGCCATATATATTTACTATGTCTCTTTTTACTTAGTATCTATAAAGGAAGAACATTGGCAAGAAAGGGCATGTTTTTGCTTAAATAATTTATAATTCATAAATCATATTTATATGTAAGTTATCTTCTGCTCTAATCAATGCCAACAGGGATTGCAACCATGCTCCATTTTATTTCCAATTTATTGAGGACCACTAAAGTCACGAGTGGCAATTTTTTATTATTTTTAAAGGAAAATAAAATTTGACATTTTCAGAAACAACAATAAAAAAAAAAGATTGCAATCCAGGGCTTTGTTTAGAATTGTAACCCAGAAAAATGGCAAATTTAGGATGATAGCAAGCTTCTGAGAAAAATGAAGAATGAGTTTTTTTAGACAGATTATAATCGTCCTGGCAGCCATTTTGTGAACAATTGTATGCTGTGGCATCCATTTTATGAAAATTATCATGCCATCTTCCTCCTACATTCCAAATGTGACCACAAAGTTTGAAGAGGTTGCTGTCTCCCTAAAACAAAGGAAGCAAAATAAAAATAATTTTCTTCCACAGGAAAAGAAAACTTTCGGATCACAGATAGATTTTGGCAGATGAAGTTTATAAAGCAGAAGCCTATTAATAAGAAATTGACAGACAAATGGGAATGATTCTTGCAACATAGACTGACATTTCCAGTCTGATAATAAAGCCACCAAATAGAGCAGCATGCATTTTATGGACTATCTTTACTCAAGCTTTATGGAATGAGGCTGTAAAAGAAGACAATTATTCCCCTTGCAGATAAATATATTAAACTTAACAGAACATACAAATAGCCTTCATTTCACATGATAGCAAAATATTGCTTAGGATCAACCAATAGAGCCCTACATGGAAAAAGATATACCAGATATTCAGGTTGGCTTTAAAAATGTTAGACTACAAGTCACCATGTTACACTACTGCTCTGCAAGCTGCACTAGCTTCTGGTTTACTTCTGGGTGTAATTCGAGGTGCTGATTATTACCTTTAAAGCCATACATGGCATAGGTCCAGATTACTTGAGGAATCGTCTCATTTCATTAGGATTCATCAGCTCCAACATGCCACCATATAGAAGGCATGTTGTGATACCCTTCAATCCAGGAATTTTGTCTGGCGGGGTCCAGGAGAAGGGCCTTCTCCTGCTCTTTGGAATACCTTATCCCATGAATAAGTTTGGTTCCCACCTTTCTGTCCTTCCATAACAGGAGTGGATTCTACTTACCTTTACTACCAGTTTGCAATGGGGCCGTGCGTGCGTGCGTGCTTGCTTTGCTCATACATGCACTATTCTGTGCATGCGCAGAAGCTCCCTGATGAGGTTGGGGTCAGTGACCAGAGCCTCCCGCCAGTTTTACTACCGGTTCTATAGAACCGGTCCGAACCGGGGGCAACCCACCACTGATCCATAAGGGCCTGAAGATCTGGCTCTGCCAGATGGTTTGGGGTCCCAACAGGTAGTATCACACCAGAGGTAGTTAATGAATTTACAATCCCACCTCCCTTCCGCTTGCATCCTGCTCCCTCCTTCCCCATCTTTTAACTATACTTTTATCCTTGATTGTAATTCCATTTTTATTGCTTTAGAAATATTTTATCTTTTATGACTTTAATTTTTTTTAATGTTGTAAGTCCCCAGAGTCATTTTGAAATGAGATGGGTGGCAAATAAATCTAATAAATCACATACATACAAACATACATACATACATACATACATACATACATACATACATACACCCGGCTGAGGAACATGAGATATTATTGCTAATGCACGCTGGATAATTTAAAAAGCTAAATAATATTAAAAAGAACTCATTGTGTGCTTCATTCATTATAGAAAGGCTTTTGAATATGTCAATCATATTCACTTTTCACTTTTCGAGTGAAAAGTGCTCAGAAAAGAAGTTCTCATTGTCCTCACAATAAACCTATATACAGGTCAGGAAGTCACAGTACAGACAGAACATGATGAAACAAACTGGCTCCGATATTGACAAAGGAATGAGGCAAGGCTGTGTACTCATTCAACTTATATGTCAACTATATATTAAGGGAAGCTGGATTGGAAAAAGATGAATGTGGTTTTAATGGGAGAAACACCAGTAAACTCTGTTATAGTGATGACACTACCTTGATAGTTGAAAATAAAAAGGATCCGCAAGCCCTTGTAATAAAAGACAACGATGAAGGAGAAAAAATGGACTAAAATTAAGGATAATGAAGTCCAAATTAATGATATCAGGTCAAATGATTGACAACGAAGATATCTAAATGGTGGATAGCTTCTGCCTCTTAGGATGAACCGACAACAACAAAGGAACAACCGGACAAGAAATATGACACAGACTAGGACTTTGGGGAGCAGTCATAAAGGTGTTGGAACAGATATTCAAATGCTATGATGAGTCTATTCCTACAAAGATCAGGACTATGCAAGTAATGGTATTCCCTGTAACATATGGAAGAGAAAGTTGAACTTTGAAGAAGCAAGAGTACTGATGCTTTTAAACTTTGCTGTTGGAGAAGACGCCGAGAGTACCACAGAAGCCAAGAAAACAAACAAGTGGTTGACTGAGCAAATCGAAATGAGTTCTCATTTGAGGTACAAATGATGGGGCTCAAATTATCCTACTTTGGAGACATTATATGAAGACCCAGCTCTCCAGAGAAGATGTAAATGCTGGAAAAGATGGAAGGGAAAATAGGAAGAGAGGACCAGCAGCAAGGTGATAGACTCAGTTACAGTGATGATGGATGTTGCCATTGGAAGAGCTAAAAGACAAGGTTAGGGACAGATTTGTCATGGAAAATATCTGTATGGTCACTTAGCATCAGCAATGACTTGAGGGCATGTAATGAATCAATCATAGACAGAGGTATTGAGTTACATGAACTTTCAAGAGGGATTTATTTATGGATCAGATGAATACACCACCTTACTTCTGAGGCTGTAGGGCTAGACACTGTACAAACTCAAAATATAATGCATGTATCAATACAATTAAAAACACATTTATAAATGATAACTAGTAGATAACACCACTTTACCATCCAAAACCAATATAATACCTAGTAACAAAGGATTAGACTGCTGTAGTTCAACTCATCCACAAAGTTCTGAGTACCATCATTCTCTGAATTTCACAAACCACAAACTCAGTTTTGATTATAACTGAGGTTCCAAGTTCAAGTCTGTCCATAGAAATTCACTAGGTAACTTTGTGCCTGTCATTTTGCCTTAGCACAAGAAGGTTTGTATTGGAAGAGAAGACCAGAGATGGGAGTGCTATTAATATCACTTGGAGTTTTTAGAGGAAAGATGGAAAATAAATCTAACCAGCAACAATGTTAAGTATAAGAATGCAAATCTGCCACTCAGCATTTGGCAGCTGAATAACCTGTTCTGGTCTTGAAATTCAGGTGATAATTCAACCCTTAAAAATATCAGGTGCTTACTTTTACATTTTTTTTTCAGAATAGAATTTTTGCCTTTTCTGGTAAGAGCTCTCTGTGAATATAACTCGCTCACGTTGACTTTTGAGATACAACCAGATCAATTTCAATCATATCAGAAAGCAGAACTGAGGGCTAGTGGAGTTAAGTGAGTGAAAAAGCAGATCATCCTTTTGTTTGCCTTAGGAGCAGATGCTCATGTTCTCCTCAAAACTGTCATATAGGGGAAAAAAAATATGTAAACTAGATTGCCAATTCAGGATGCTAATAACCAGAGTAAGCTTGATGGACACATCAAAGTAACTATTGCTAAAAGGAGCAATTAACAAAAACATGAAACACAATGAGACAGCAGTCAGCCAAACAAGGAAGGAAAAACATGCTATGAAGCAGGCAAAACAGCTGTAGTCCCTGGTACTATGCCATCTCATATGTAATTTCGAAAAAGTGTCTTGTTTCAACCAAGGAGGAAAGGATGGACATTGGGTGAAGTTAACATGCACATTTAGAGATGGAATAGGCACCTCTGTCCTAAACTCAAAGATCTCAATACCACATCTGTCAGTAAAAGGACTCAAAGTATTCCGTTTGGAGTTTCATTAATGATTCTTTCCACATTTTAATTATAAAATTGATTCAAAGTTTTGAATCAAATGGGGTGCCTGTGAATCAATTCATATATTCCAGAAACCTTTGTTTCTAAATAGCTTCAGAAGTGCAGATTAAATCAACCCAATTCATTTTGACTGATCTGTCTACATCCAAGTAGAATTCAGTATCAATCGATTCAGATCAATTTTTGCAGTTTGATTGACCTCTATTTACTCAAGACATAAATGAATTGTAAAGCATAATCCATTACAATACATGGATTAGGAGTCCTAAACAATTAACATGCAACCTTTAGGGTTATTTCAGCTATTTTACATTTTCACACTCGTTCTCATTTACTGGACCATTAACTCCAAAAAGCCAAAAGCAATAGATGGGAAAAATACACTGACATATGATGGAAGTGGAAGATGTTGGTTAGATAAATGCTCTACCCTCCAGCCTCCTGGCAATTTAACCGGGTTTGGGTGATTATTGCTACTTGAAGCAAAGAGAAGTTAGCATCTCCCACTGCCTTCCCACCCATGGAAGCCAAACAAACTAGGAGCTGACTCTTAATCAAGATATCAACTTCATCATTCTTTAAGTGAAGAGTGAATAGATGTGCTTAGTGGGTATGAAGTAGACTTTATAAGCTTTCAACTCTTTGCTATGCTGTATGCTGTCTTCCTCAGATTCTAATACAGAAGCATGTTTTTATCATATTAAAAGTAAAAGTAGAAGAAGATATGCATGCATATATGGCTGTTTGCAATCTTATATGGCTTGGCCTGCTGCCCCCTTTTTCCTATTTGATGAAAGCTTCACTCGATCCAAAATGTGGGGGCCTGCATGGTTTTGTGCCTGTCTAGATTTGTACCAAAAGTTGGACCATAAGAAAGGCTGAGTGCCAAAGAATTTGAGGCCTTTGAACTATGGTGCTGGAGAAGACTCCTGCGAGTCCCTTGGACTGCAAGACAATCAAACCGGTTAGTCCTAGAGTAGATCAACCCTGACTGCTCTTTAGAAGGCCAGATCCTGAAGATGAAACTCAAATACTTTGGCCACCTAATGAGAAGGAAGGACTCACAGAAGAGCCTAATCCTGGATTGACGGCAAAAGAAGAAGAGGTCGACAGAGAATGAGGTGGCTGGGTGGAGTCACTAAAGCAGTCAGCATGAGCTTAAATGGACTCCAGAGGATGATAGAGGACAGGAAGGCCTGGAGGAACGTTGTCCATGGGGTCGCAATGGGTCAGACATGACTTCGCAACTAACAACAACAAGATTTGTACTTATGTCACCTTTCTTGTGGGTGCTGCATTGGTTGCCAATTTGCTTCCATGTCCAATTCAAGGTGTCCAATTCCATGTTCAATAAAGGTGTTACCTTTAAAGCCCTACATGGATCGGGGCCAGTTTATTTGAAGGACCTTCTTTTCCCAGTTACATCTACCTGATTCCCCAGAGTAGGCTGGTAGGGGATATTACGGGTCCCCTTTCTTAAGATATATATTTAGTGAGACCAAGAAGAAGGGACTTCTCCGCGGTAGCTCCCTCCTTGTGAACATCATCCCTGTGGAAATAAAATTGGGCTTGACCTTGAAACTCTTATGAAAGGCTCCAAAAGACATGATTCTGTCAGCGGACCTGTGGATCCAAGGAAGATATGGAGCCAGTGGTGGGATTCAAATAATTTAACAACAGGGTCTCTGCCCTAATGACTAGCTGGCTAGGTGTGGCTTGGTGGTCATGTGACCATGTGGGCGTGGCCAACTCAACATCACTCACGTCAATGGGCGCTTCGCCTTAGCTGTTACAATGTAATAAGGGTTAACCTGAGAGGCAGTTTCTGTAAGCAGGGCAATAAAGATTAGGCTAGAAACAACACCAGAATGTTTCCTTCCTGCCTTCCTTACAGGATTAGCCCTATAAAGTGGAAAAAAACAAAAGGAGATTTCTTCCAACAAGCGGCTCTCTGAACTGCTTAGAAAGTTAACAACCAGTTCTCCTGAATAGGTGCGAACTGGCTGAATCCCACCACTGTATGGAGCCCATCAAATGGTTAGCTTCATTGCTGTTGCAAGGGGAGTGGGATTTTGATGGGCTTTGTATTGGGGGTTTTGTTTCTGTAAATTGCCTGGAGTCACCATGAGTGAAACGGGCAGCCATATAAATGTACTAAATAAATTAAAAATAAATTTGTCTACTCAAAAGAAGTCTTGCTTACAATACTATGATACATCGATAAAATGGCCGTGGCATGGGGCATATCTATTGAGTTTTTATTATAAATATATACTAAATCTTTTTCTCTCTCTCTCTTTCTCTCTCTCCCTCCCTCCCTCCCTCTCTCTCTTCTCCCCATGGGGGGGGAGAGAGAGGGAGGGAGGGAGGGAGGGAGAGAGAGAGGGAGAGAGTGTTATTGCAGACATTGTCCTGGGTCTGAAAAGCTGGCTTCTGGAAAATCCCTACTTGGGAACCATCCATTTCCTGTGTAGTTTCCTTCAGACAAATGTTACATCAAGGTCAAAACAGGTCAGAGTCTCAAAGATGGTCTTCAAAGGACAACTGGACTTTCTTTGTTTTTTCCTTGAAGACATTTCGCTTTTCATCCAAGAAGCTTCTTGGATGAGAAGCGAAACATCTTCAAGGAAAAAAAACAACAAGGAAAGTCCAGTTGCCTTTTGAAGAGCATCTTTGGGACAACCATGACCTGGATGACTGAGGACCTCCACAGATATTCAACAGATCAGAGGGCCCATGTAGCTTTGTTTTTCCCCCTTCCTGGGATCTTCTCCTTCTTCTCCTTCTTGCAGTTCAGTAAAGAAATCTACTTACCGGTAAACAACTAAACCCAGTTTTACTGTTTCGCAAAATGTCATAGTGCTATAATCACCTTGAAGGATTCATTCCGAATAATTCCTTTTTGTCCTGCAAGGAGATTTAATGTGAGCCAGCAGAGGTCCTCCCCCCCTCCTCTCTCTCATGCCGGGTGGATTTAGCAATTTTAAGGATATGGTACATAAACAAACCAGCTCCTTCTCTTCTTTTCTGAAAATGCCCCAAGGCCACAGTTGGAGAAGTAGTATGGAATGAATTTCATTTCTCCTTCAGATCCAGACTGTCTATCTTTCTCTTTTTCTGTGGTTCCTCTTGGTTTCTACAAGCCTTGAGCCTTCCCCAGTTAATGCCCTGGGTGCTTTCATCACAGGTGAAAACTCACCAGTTCAGGGGTGGGCTGCTGGGGGTTTGCAGGGGTTTGGGAGAACCTCTAGCTAGGATTCTGTGCAGTTCAGAGAACCCCCAAATCCCACTACTGGCTGGCCCGGCCCGGCCCACCCCACCCCTCCCAGGAGCCCATAGGGCCCATTTTGGATGCAGGGCGCATGTGGAGGTTCGGGGAGGGCGAAAAATGGGCCTACCGGAAGTTCAGGAAGGCCGTCTCCAGAGGGCCTCCAGAGCCTGGGGAGGCCGTTTTTGCCCTCCCGGAGGCTCGAGAAAAACCACCGGAGCCTGGGGAGGGCAAAAGTGCCCACTCCCTGCTGTGGTGCAGGAGGCCAACAAGGCCACGCCCACCATAGCCACGCCCACCCAGCAAATGGGCAGAGAACCCCTTGCTAAAATGTTTGAAGTCCACCCCTGCACCAGTTTTTCTTTCTTCTCCTGAGCATTGCCAACCAAAAAGTCCTTCTTCTATTGAACCCTGGAAAGCTGCCTCTCTTTCCTGTTAGCTGCAGGAGATGGAACCCCACCTGCTCGGCAAGCTGTTAGGAGAAAGGCTCTGCACTGGCTTTCCTTGTCTTGCTCATATGCAGCCTTTCTTTCTTGTTTTACAAAGAGAAAGGGTTCATTAGTTGTATCTTTTCTCTTTAGGCTGCCTCCCTGATGCTATATTTCATCTTTTTTTCTTAGCCTCCACACTTCCCTACTTTTTTTTTTTCTTTTTAAATACGTGAGTGGGTCTCCTATCTTTTTATCTTTCATTTCTTCCTCCTACCTTTGAGGTCTCCGTTCCATTGACTCCATCAGTTTTGTCGCAGGTGTATTATCACTTTCCTTAACTCATCTTCTATTTAACTCGGCATCTCTAAGGATCCCATTTCCTCGGATTCTTTAAAGAGCAACTAGCTACAGACTTTTCTGCAACCTCTTCTCCTCTCTCCTCTTACCGGTTTCCATTAAATCTTAATCCCTTTAATTATTTCTCAACTCCAAAGTAACCTTTTAAGATGCGCACATATAATCATAAAAATCAGGTCGTTTAGGCCAGCAGATCTGCTCAGCGTGGGGATCCAAATTAAACATCCCTGACAAATAACCGCCAGCCTGCTTGAAGACATCTAACATAGATTGTAACTGGCTGCACTGCCGAGCTGTTCTGACTATTAGGAACTTTCTCTAACATTTAATTGGAATTTTGTGTCCCGTTAGTTAAACTCTCAATATTCCAGGATGCATACTCTGGAAGAGCAGATAAAAGGTTTTGACCTAGTTTAGAACAGCGCTACCATAAAATCCTCTCTCAGTTTTCTCTTATCAGGATCAAACAATCTTAATTCTTTCTATCACACTTCATAGTTTATTGCAGTAAAGCTACTCACAGTATTCAGAAGAAAATGAAATGTTGCTGCAACTGTGCTGTCTGGTGGGACTACTTAGAGGGGTTTGTCTATGGAGATTCTCAGTCATCCAGATCGTGGTTGTCCCAAAGATGCTTTTTTTCCAAGAGGCAACTAGACTTTCTGGTTTTTCTTTGAAGACCATCAATGGTCTTCAGAGTGGATTCTTCCACCATCCAGTCAGAGCTGAAGAAGCTTCTTGGATGAGAGGCAAAACGTCTTCAAAGAAAAACCAGGAAGTCCAGTTGCCTCTTGAAAAAAAGCATCTTTGGGACTACTAGAGAGGTTAGAATTTCCATTGCTAATCAAGGCAGTATTTTTCAGATTATAAGATGCTCTGAAGTATAAAATGCACCTAGCTTTTGGGGAGGAAAGTAAGAAAAAAAAAATCTGCCTCTGCCTCCCAGCAATTTGCCGCCTTGCAGCAAACAGCAAACAGCATGGTCAGCAACAGCACATCCTGATTTAGCATGAGCAGCTGGTTGGCGGTTGGAGCTGGGATACCTCCTATCAGCAGGTCCAGGCTGTGGGGATCGCCACTGCCCATCGCGCCGTCACCGCCCATCGCTGCTGACACCTATCACTGCCTCTGCATGCCCCATTTTCAGCCTCCGCATGCCCCATTTTCGGCCCCATGCATCCTATTTTCAGCCTGTTCCAGGTGGCAGGGATAGGTGATGGCAGCGATCCCCGCTACCTGGAATGGACCGAAAATGGGGTGCATGGAGGCTGAAAATGGGTCGCATGGAGGCTGAAAATGGGATGTGCGGAGGCCAAAAATGGGGCAGAGACGGTGATAGGTGGCAGCAGCGATGGGTGGTGACAGCGCCAATGGACAGCAGCAATCCCCACAGCCTGGAACAGCTGATAAGCGGTATTCTGGGAGGCATATCCAACCACCAATCAGCTGCTCATGCTAAATCAGGCTGTGCTGAAGCTGACCAAGCTGTTTGCTGCAAGGAGGCAAATTGCTTGGAGGCAGAGGCTGGAAGGTGGGGGCTGGTGGATGGGTGGGGCTTCAGCAACATTCACTGTATAAGACGCACAGACATTTCCACCCACTTTTTTGAGGGGTGGAAGTGTGTCTTATATGCCAAAAAATACGGTAAGGGAGTTGTGTCTGACTTTCAACCTTTTTTTTTTTTTTTTTGCCATGGTTGTTAAGTGAACCGTTGCAGGTGTGAAGGGAATCACAGGATTGTTAAGGGAATCTGGCTTTCCCCATTGACTTTGCTTGCCAGAAGCTGGCTGGGAAGGTTGCAGGAAGGTACCCTGGGACACGGCAACTGTTATAAGTACATGTCAGTTGCTAATTGCCTGAATTTTGATCCCTTGACTGTGGGGATGCTGTATTGGTCGTTTAAGGACCAGTTGCAAGTCACTTTTTTCAGTGCCATTCTAATGTCAAATGGTCACTAAACAAATTATTGTAAGTTGAGGACTGCCTTTCAAGGAGCTGGGGACCTCCATGCAGGTGGCAACCTTCACAGGACAGGTTTCAAAGTAGCCATGCTACAACTGTATACAGTAATTAAGATCAAGTGAATAATTTCCATTAACTGCATGGTAGCTAGTCTGGGTGCCTTTTTCACTGATGTGCATATAAAATATTGTTTTATATCAAAATATATTTTATTCTTTATACTGGTTCCATCTTCCCTTAAAACATTAGCAGTCAAAACATTAGATAATTGACAGTCAAGCTGAAATTAAATTAATCAAGTAAAAATAGAAAAGCGTGGGGGGGATCTTTTACTCAAACTTCCTCAAACCTCCAAATAAGTAACCCAGATCTAATCCACATATCAAAGGTTAAGGTTTGCAAATACAAATAGTGTATATGTTGTGACCTAGGCTTACTGAGTCATTACAAGACACAACATCCAACTACTACCAAGAGCCTTGGTAGTACAGTGGTCTAAGGCACCCTGTTATTAAGCTGGTTATTAAGACCAGATGCCTGCAATTACTGCAGGTTCGAATCTCGCCAAGGCTCAAGGTTGACTCAGCCTTCCATCCTTTCTAAGGTAGGTAAATTGAGGACCCAGTTGTGGGGGCAATAAGCTGACTTTGTATAAATATACAAAAGAATGAAATATACAAAAGAATGAAGGCTATTGCTTAGCGCATTGTAAGCCGCCCTGAGTCTCCGGAGAAGGGCGGCATATAAATCAAATTTTAAAAAAAAATTGTCCCAAATAAACCTATTTTATTGTAACAGTTGAGAATTACGTTCATTCACAGCTGAGTCCCAATTAGTTGCAAAACAAGTCCTTTGGAAGAAGTCCTTCGGGATAATCACCAACTTTTATCTTCTTTGATACCCTGCCAAAGGCCTTACTTGGCAAAGCCCCACAAAGTTCAGAAACAAACAAGAGATGCCGACTAGAAACAGAGTTAGCAACATTGCTTTCCTGCAAAAAGGCCCAAGTGCCTTTGTTTCTCTTTTAAGCCTTATGGGAGGGCCAGTCATCTCCTGGCCTTACTCCCAAATTGTCCCTTTTGCTTTAGCTGCTCTTGCCTTCTGGCAGCTCTGCGCATGCATGCAGTAGGAACAGGCTCCTCCTGTTCCTCTGCTGTCTAACTCCGTGCATCACTCCCAGATGGCACACACACACACACACACACACACACAAACACACACACACACCTCAAGCATCACCCTGGAATTAGCACGTAGAAACTTCCACACCCCGGACAAACTCTCCTTGTAAAAGTGTGATGCTGTACCCCATTTCTCTGCAGCTGCCCCTAAAGACAAACCATTTGCTTTTAGGAATAAATATTTCTTCTTTCCTCACAGCTGTCTGGCTCTTATTTTTATTGATTCTTGCACAGCTCCAGTTGGAACCCCAAAATATTCTTCTGACAATATCTTCAAGAAAACAAGGACAAAAATTCAACCAACAACCGCATATAGTTGCGAAGCTGCAAGTTGCCAAGCAGTTGTCAATAGGCAATGTTGTGTTAGATGAATCGTTGCCCTAACGTGACAGGTATTTCTTGCCCATGGGAATGAGCTATTAGAAGCACTTGATGGCTCCTGTGTAGAACAGAAGCTAAAATCAGACAGCCACATTGGTCTGGTACAACAGGAGATAAATCTACAGAATCTTATTCTTTCACATGCACATGGTCCATCCATGTGAATCGAGTCTCTCTACAGATTACCAGAGTTGGAAGGGACCTTGTAGGTCATCTAGTCCAATACGCCCTCACCCAAGCAGGAGACCCTACACCATTTCAGTCCAGTCTCTTCTTGAAAGCTTCCAAGTGATTAAGATCCCACAACTTCCGAAGGCAACTTCTGTTCCATTGGTTGATTGTTCTCACTGTCAGAAAATTTCTCCTTATTTCCAGGTTGAATCTCTCCTTGTTCAGTTTCCATCCATTATTCCTTGTCTGGCCTTCAGGTGCTTTGGAAAAAGTCTATTTATACATCTGTCACGAAAGCCTTTTTCAAAGTGAGAATTGGTGCTTCCTTGAATCGGTGTTTCTCAACCTCTACAACTTTAAGATGTGTGGACTTCAAATCCCAGAATTCCCCAGCCAGTTTACACTTCAGCTCTTTATTTTTTATTCGGGCAGTGTGATTTTACAGATCTGTGCATTTGTAGTAAAAAAAAAAAAAAGAAAAGAAAACAGATGATGGCCTTAAAAATGACGATAAAAAAATATATAGCAAAGTTAGAGCTCAGATCAGTGGGAATGCAATCAATTTTACTGCCCAATTTACAAAATAGTTTTGTGGTTCTACAGTCGTTTCTTTATGTTTTTAATAAACTAACTTTACAAAGCTGGATTTTATGATCCAACTAAAGGGCTCAAATAATCTCAACACACACACACTTAACTGTGTTATTAAACAACAACATCTGTATATCTCAGATCCTTGGGAAGGACTTGCTAGGTGGACAAAAATTATTTTTTTGCCACAATTGCTCTATTTGCAAGTCTTTTTTAGTTTGTGATTTGTTCCAGTTCCTTCTCTTCTCTTCTGTTTCCAGCATCATTATTACTATAGAATAGAATAGAATTTTTTATTGGCCAAGTGTGATTGGACACACAAAGAATTTGTCTTGGTGCATATGCTCTCAGTGTACATAAAAGAAAAGATACGTTCATCAAGAATCATAAGGTACAACACTTAATGATAGTCGTAGGGTAAAAATGATACAAGCAACAAAATTACAGTCATATATTTATAAGTGGAAGGAGATGGGTGGTGGGAATGATGAGAAGATTAATAGTAGTGCAGACTTAGTAAATAGTTTGACAGTGTTGAGAGAATTATTTGTTTAGCAGAGTGATGGCATTCGGGAAAAAACTGTTCTTGTGTCTAGTTGTTCTGGTGTGCAGTGCTCTATAACGTCATTTTGAGGGTAGGAGTTGAAACAGTTTATGTCCAGGATGCGAGGGGTCTGTAAATATTTTCACAGCCCTCTTTTTGACTTGTGCAGTATACAGGTCCTCAATGGAAGGCAGGTTGGTAGTAATTGTTTTTTCTGCAGTTCTAATTATCCTCTGGAGTTGGTGTCTATCTTGTTGGGTTGCACAGCCAAACCAGACAGTTATAGAGGTGCAGATGACAGACTCAATAATTCCTCTGTAGAACTATTAACAGTTCACAAGAATGTGAACTCACAGCTGACAGTTCTTTAAACTGGTGTTGGTCTTCATATGCATCAAATTCTTCCCAAGAATCTAGGTTATCGTTTTTATTGAAATACTTAATTGAATGATGCTATTCTTAAGTAAAAAGATAAAGGTAAAGGTTCCCCTCGCACATATGTGCCAGTCATTCCCGACTCTAGGGGGCGGTACTCATCTCCGTTTCAAAGCCGAAGAGCCAGCGCCAGACATCTCCGTGGTCATGTGGCTGGCATGACTAAACGCCAAAGGCGCACGGAACACTGTTACCTTCCCACCAAAGGTGGTCCCTATTTTTCTACTTGCATTTTATACATGCTTTCAAACTGCTAGGTTGGCAGAAACTGGGACAAGTAATGGGAGCTCACCCCGTTACGCAGCACTAGGGATCTGAACCGCTGAACTGCCAACCTTTCAATCAACAAGCTCAGTGTCTTAGCCACTGAGCCACCATGTCCCCGTACCTTATTACCTTATTATTATTATTTATAATCATAATCATAATTTATTATTATTATTATTATTATTATTATCATCATCATCATCATCATCATCATCATCATCATCATCATCATCATCATCATTATCATTAGCAACCCGTATCAAACATTAACACTAGTCAATCATATTTGTGATACATTTTTTGTGTATACATATTTGTGAAACATGACTGAGTTTCATGTTTAATGAATAAAAGAGATGATGATGATGATGATGATGATGATCTTATTACCTTATTCTCCAGTACTTATTAATTTCTTGACTGACTTATGAAAGTAAAATTGGGAAGGAATTATTCTTGGGGGTGAGGAGACTAAAGGACAAGTGAAGTTATATATTTTTCCCTTGCGGTATGTTCTTCAAAGACCATTTCTTAGGTTTTTCTTGGCCCTCAAAAATTCTGAATTTTATTAATTGGAGGCTTGTAGCAGCGGTAGTTTTTGGGGTTTAGACAGGGTGTCCATTTTGTATGGTCAAAAAGCAATAGCAGTCACAGTGGTATGATCAAAAGTCTTCCTGTTTTTTTCTTATGTATCATGATTTTTGATTTTGATTTCATGGGTTTTTTTTTTAATCATAACCTGTGGACACCCATAGGTTTAGGGAATGTGATGCAGGCTAATGTGTTGATAAATCTACTCCAGAAAAACCAGGGATTGATTTGGAGAAGCCTGACAATTTGTTTAGAGCAGGGGTGGGCAAATGTGGCTCTTTTACAACCTGTGGACTTCAACTTCCAGAATTCCTGAGACAGCCAAGCTGTCTCAGGAATTCTGGGAGTTGAAGTCCACAGGTTGTAAAAGAGCCACGTTTGCCCACCCCTGGTTTAGAGTACTAAAAAGACGATAAGTGTTTTTCTCAGAAGGTAAGTTTCCCTGAGTGGTGACTCAGTGGCTAAGATGCTGAGCTTGTCGATCGAAAGGTCGGCAGTTCAGCAGTTCGAGTCCCTAGTGCCGCGTAACGGGGTGAGCTCCCATTACTTGTCCCAGTTTCTGCCAACCTAGCAGTTCGAAAGCACGTAAAAAAGGCAAGTAGAAAAATAGGGACCACCTTTGGTGGGAAGGTAACAGCGTTCTGTGCTCCTTTGGCATTTAGTCATGCCAGCCACATGATCATGGAGACGTCTTCGGACAGCACTGGTTCTTTGGCTTTGAAACGGAGATGAGCACCACTCACTAGAGTCAGGAATGACTGGCACATATGTGCAAGGGGATTCTTTACCTTTAAGCTAATCCATGCTCATAAGACACAAAAAGTTCTTTAATACAGGGGTCCCCAACCTGTGGGCTACAGCCCATTATTGGGCCATGAGGGGTTTGTAACCAGGTTGCAGAAATGGCCAGCGAGCACACAAGCACACATACACATCCTTACTTGTGTGAGCAGTGGGCAAGCGTGCAAGTGCGCCATTTAAGTGAGTGGCAGTCACACGTGCCTCTCAAGCAAATGGAGCTCCACAGGTTTGCTTACATGCCGCTCATGTGGAACCATCCCCTCTCCCCCCCCTGCATTGGTCCCCCCCTGCAAAGTCGAAAATGTTGGGGAACTCTGCTTTAGTACTAGCTTCAGAACCAATATATCAGGAAACAGCTACCTGAGAGAGGTTTCATGCTTTCTTATCCTGGTTAGATTCTTCCCAGACTCATGTTGCTGCCAACTGCTAGCAATAGCACTTAGGCTTATATACCACTTCACAGTGCTTTACAGGAATGGTTAGGGTGGTTAGGGTGGCCTAGCGGCGGAGCTCTCACCTCATAATCAGGAGGCTGTGAGTTCAATCCTAGGTAGAGGCAGATTTTCTCTCTCTGGGCACACTGAGAATATATCTGCTGAACAAAACTCTGCATTGGTGACAGGAAGGGCATCCGGCCAATAAAACACTCTACTAGCTGCATTCAGTTACCCAGACTCCACCCCGCAAGGGATTATGTGGTCGTTAAATGAAGATGATAATAATGAATGAATGAAGTGCTTTATAGCCCTCTCTAACTGGTTTACAGAGTCAGCATATTGCCCCCAACAATCTGGATCCTCATTTTACCGACCTCGGAAGGACATTGAGCCAGTGAAACTTGAACTGCCAAAACTACTGGCAGCCGACAGTCAGTAGAAGTAGCCTGCAGTACTGTATTCTAACCACTGCGCCAACACAGCTCCAGAATGCTGGAACTTTTGGTCTTCAGTCTGATCTGGCAGGACTCCCCTTTTGTATTGGAGCGCATAACACCAGACATGTCACTAGAAGGCAAAATAACAAAACTATGGCTCACTTATTTTGGGTTTGTGCATCTGAAACCAATAGTTCAGCGGGGGCTGGAGCTTTAAAAGTTAATCACGTTTGCATTATATAACTCAGATTCCTCAGCTGAGTCATCGTATGAATAATTAGCTGGCATTTGTAGGGTTCTTGGTCTCTGAGCTCGGTTGTTTTCTTGAAGATCCACAAAGTCCTCGCTTACAACAGTTCCTTTAGTGACTGTTCAACGTTACGGGAAAAAAGTGACTCACAAATATTTTTCACATTTATGACCGTTGCGGCATTCCCACGGTCATGTGATCCAAATTCAGATGCTTGACAACTGATTCCTATTTATGATGGCTCTCCAGATCACATGATCCCCTTCTGCGACCTTTTGACAAGCAAAGTCAATGAGGAAGCCAGATTCACTTAACAGCCTTGTTACTAACTTAATAACCGCAGTGATTCACTTAACAGCTGTGGCAGGAAAGGTCATAAAATGGGGCAAAACTCACTTGACCAATGTTTCACTTAGCAACAGAAATACTGGGCTCTATTGTCGACGCAATTTGAGGACCATCTGTATTTCATTACCAAGCTAGCTAACATCATCAGTAATGAAACAAAACAACAACAACAAGCAACAGCCAAGCTCTGACACCACTAAAGACCCCACAGTTAAACCCCGAGCTACAGATATTCACTTTTATTATTAGCTGGCATCTAAGGTAAAGGTAAAGGTTCCCCTCGCACATATGTGCTAGTCGTTCCCGACTCTAGGGGGCGGTGCTCATCTCCGTTTCAAAGCCGAAGAGCCAGCGCTGTCCGAAGACATGTCCGTGGTCATGTGGCCGGCATGACTAAATGCCAAAGGCGCACAGAACGCTGTTACCTTCCCACCAAAGGTGGTTCCTATTTTTCTACTTGCAGGTTTTTTTATGTGCTTCCAAACTGCTAGGTTGAAAGAAGCTGGGACAAGTACCAGGAGCTCACCACTAGGGATTCGAATTGCTGAACTGACGACCTTTCAAATGACAAGCTCAGTGTCTTAGCCGCTGAGCCACCGTGTCCCCAGCTGGCATCTACTCAGCCCCAAAAAGACCAGAAACACTTTTTATATCTGTCACCTCGATAACACTAAGGTAAGTGCTGCCTTACAAAATCATAAGTAACAATTATCTTCAACAACCACAAGGTGGCAAAGAATGGAGTGTAATCACAAGCAAGATGCTTGAATGTCAATGAATATTAGAAACAAAATGAGTTCAAAGGTGCAACAAATATGTGCACAGAGAGCTGGGATCCTGTGAGATTCCCTACCCACCCTCCTACTTGCTCTTAAATACAAGATGTAGGCTTAATCAAGCCCTTCTTCTTCAATGTTGTTGATTTTAATGAATTGTTTTATCTACAAGCCAACTCCCTATAAAATCAGATCTGTGGGACTGCTCAAAGAAAACATTAGAAATCTACCCTGGCAGGTAGAAAGATGCTGAGGGACAAACTTAGAAAAGGACAAGCAGTCTTCAGAGAACAATTTGCCTTCTCTTTCATAGCTGTACAAAAACCTTCGACTTTAATTCTTTACTGAACATCCTGTTTGCGTTTTTGGAATATAAAACACTTGCCTTAAGATTACAGCAAGAATCTCTTGTAGGAGATAAAATATCACCAGCAACCAATACCCAGAGATTAACACCAAGATTAACACTAAACCAACAACCAAACTGTAAACAATACCCCAGTCGAAAGACTACCAATTCAGACACACAGCCAAAGAGGAAATAACAACCTGCTCAAGGAACCACCAAGAAAACTCCCACCAACACTGACAGGGCAAGATGCTTGTATATAGCACCAAGAGCCTTGGTGGTGCAGCAGAGTAAAGTGCTATTAACTAGCACCAGCTGCCTACATTTACTGCAAGTTCAAATCTCACCAGGCTCAAAGTTGACTCAGCCTTCCATCCTTTCGAGGTAGGTAAAATGAAGACCTGGATTGTGGGGGCAATAAACTGACTTTGTATAAAAAAGAACACCGCTTAGAGGGGGCCAAAAGCCCTACTAAGCATGTATATACAAAAGTATGAAGGCTATTGCTTAACGCATTGTAAACCGCCCTGAGTCTCCGGAAAAGGGCGGCATATAAATAGAACCAATAAATTAATAAACAATAAATAAATAAATAAATAAATATAAACAAAGAGCAAACTCCACTCCCTTCTAGCACTGATGATGTTACCTAACTGAGTAATGAAATGTCTGCAAGAAAACAACCAAGGTCAGGGAGCACCAAGAACCCTGGAGATAAAACAAGCAACAACATCATCTGAGGGATTACACCCTTGTTCTCTCACATGTTACGTCTGGACCAGGGTTCTACTTACCTTTACTACCGGTTTGCAACTTTGCGCACGCATGCACACGCTCTTCTGCACATGCGCAGAAGCATTTTGATGACATCCGGATCGGTGGGCAGAGCCTCCCACTGGTTTTACTACCAGTTCTACAGAACCGGTGCAAACCGGGGGCAACCCACCACTGGTCTGGACTGAGTTATCGTTTATCCATCTGAACTGCATCCCAACCATCCTGGGAAACTACCTCCTTATTACATTCCATCCAGAGGTGGAATTCAGCCAGTTCAGACCGGTTCGCACGAACCAGTAGCTCTGACAATCAGTTGGCCCCGCCCACCCACCCTGTCCTTTTATTTCCTGCTTTCTAGCTCATCTCAATCATGTGGCACAGCTGATCCCTCACCCTCACTATTCTACTTACCGTTGCTGACTTGGAAGGTAAGCAGGTGAGCTTCTAAATGCTCCATTTTCAACGCGAAGCGCACTCTCACCGAACCAGTTGTTAAACTGGCAGCATTCCACCACTGATTCCATCATATCATCACAGGTTATCTACAAATTAGGGCTGCTCCCCTCTTCCTAGCCACCGTGTTGTTTTGCGCATTGTAACACAATTTAATCTCTCTGTTATTTTTATGTCTCGCATTTTAATTTGTGTAAAATGTATTTAAAATTGGAAACTATCTGAAGAGGCGCAGTGAATTGTTTTATTTTGTTTTGTTTTTTATGGATGGTAATCATCACAAGATTCTCTGGCTAGTAAGCCAGCTATAAACATTTAATGTAAATAACACAGTTGACAGCATAGAAATGTTTTAAATAAATGAAGTTCCGTTCTTCCATTTAGAACCTTTTGGGAGGGAGAATGATAAAGATTGCACCCAAATTCCCGCCTGAAAATATTCAGGTGATATTATATGTTCGTGCCTGACAACCCAAGAAGGAAAATAAATTAACTCATCCTTTATAATTTTAAGCTGTTAGGGAATAGATGAAGAAAAGATGTGTTTTTTAGGGTGCGGGGGGGGGGGATCCTGCATTTTCCTCTTATGCTTTCAAAGTTCTCTAAAACCTCACGAGTAGATTGGGGATTTGTTATTGGCTTTATGATAATGGATTTAACATGGTTACTTGTGAATTAGCCCATTTTTAGAGCTTGCACAGTGCTAAACAAATGAGCAGGGTTTGCAAAGATGCAGAGTTTTGGAAGAACTACCCAAAGGTAAAACTCGACAAGTTTAATATGTGAATACAACTCCTGGTTGTATTTTTTAAAAAACTTGTTCCAGTTGTGATGCAAAATCTGGGTGGATGCTAGATGGCACTAAGGAGAAAGCAAATGTGGTAATTTTTGCTGCCATCTAGTGGTCACCCAAAATCATGAAGTCCAGATTTGAAAGCTTTGCCCTATTAGAAATTATCTTTATATCCATCTATAGCCTTGTTAAATTTTAGACTTTAATTAAGGAATATAATTCTCATAATGGCACTATCCCCGTCCATTTTCTTACTGACCAGAAAAATGTCAGCTTGGACATTTTGTCCTTTGGTCAAGCAGATAGCAATGTGCAAAAAGGCCTCAAAATTTTTCCTTCCTACTTGTTTTCTTTTTTCCTTTTCTAGTTGTTTTCTTGCAAAACTAAATAGCCAAAGCAAGTCAATTGTTTGGGTTTCTGCTTCAACTGACTAAATTAACTTTACCCAAATTTAATCCTGTGTAAAATTGGGTAAATTTGCAGATAAATTTAACTCCCTCAAGTTTATGTTGAATATGTCAATTGTTTTTATGTTCATACACCACATTATCCTTCCAATTCATTTATAAGAATAGTAGCAATAAGAAATCCACCTCCACACACACACCCCTCCTCCTCCTCCATGGATTCATCTAATAGGGATATAACAATATTTCCTTCAGTATAAATACAGGGCTATACTTGTCCCATTTCTTTTCTATGTTGCATTTTTGAAAGTGTACTGCTTTGATTTAATCTTTTGAAACTTAAGCCATACAATTCTGGGAAAGCATGGCTGCTTTAAGATATTGGAGAGAGGTGCTGCATTCATGCCTCGCATGTTTTGAAACTTGATTGAATCGAAGTGCTAAATGGCTCTATTTAAATACTTTGAATGTCCTCTGGGTATGAGAAATGATGTGATTGGTGAATAGGAAGAATGTGTGTGTGTATCATTCATCTCCATCAGGGGTGGGTTCTACTTACCTTTACTACCGGTTTGTTGCGGGGCCGCACGCAAGCGCAGAAGTTTCTGTGCATGTGCAGAAGCATTTTGATGATGTCGGGGTCAGTGGGCGGAGCCTCCTGCTGGTTTTACTACCGGTTCTATAGAACTGGTGCGAATCGGGGGCAACCCACCACAGATCTCCATGCTTAGAAAATTCTGCCTGATGCATGTTCTTTTTTTTTAATCATTTGTTGTTGTTTATACAATTTTCACTACATGCCTTTTAATTGATTGAAACACCCAATTAAATTGAATATATCATCATTATTTAGATTCTAGCATGTTTTTTTTATTTATCATTCTACCAGTCCCCATATTAAACCACACAGACACACAGACACATATATATTGTTCTGTACAACAATCATGTCTAATTTTTGGAGATTTCCTGGACAAGGCTCTGAAGTTTTCTTGGCAAATATCTCTCTATCATACAGATACTTTCCTTGTGCTTCCCCCCCTTTTTTTAAAAAAAATCAGACTTTTCAGCATATACCAACTTTTAATTTCCCATGGTATTTCACAGTAGTTTCTCATTTCTTCCATTCTTTCACAATTAGTGTTTGAGCTGCTAATATTAAAGGAAATATCACTCTCCCTGGTTTCTTTTTAATAGTAACATTCTTATTCTTCTTGCGTACAAATTAGCAGCTAGGCTGAACCTGGAGTTTGTTATACTTCAAATGGTTGTAAAATGCTTGTAGTTGTAAGTAGTAGAGTTATCAGTGGAGGAAAGCCACAGAATGAGTTTTCTTTTTTCTTTTTCTTTTTTTTGCTGCATCTATAATTCTTCTTCTTTTTGTGCCATATCCGTCATCGCATGTCTGCGATTATGTTGGCGATCCTATTTTTATCAGCAGCCGCACAAAAATGTGCTACTGAGTTTTGTTCAAACCAGTCCCTTAGATTTTGAAACATTCTTCTTCTGCCTGGACCTCATTTGCCTTCAATCTTTCCTTGGAGGATTAAGTGAAGGATGCTGTATTTTTCCAGGTGTCACATCCACATGTCCAAAATATTCTAACTTTGGTTTTTATATCTATAATATATAACATTATAATATAAAGAGTGCAGAGAAGAGGAACAAAGATGATTAGGGGACTGGAGGCGAAAACATATGACGAACAGTTGCAGGAACTGGGTATGTCTAGTTTAATGAAAAGAAGGACTAGGGGTGACATGATAGCAGTGTTCCAATATCTCAGGGGCTGCCACAAAGAAGAGGGAGTCAAGCTATTCTCCAAAGCACCTGAGGGTAGGACAAGAAGCCATGGGTGGAAACTAATCAAGGAGAGAAGCAACTTAGAACTAAGGAGAAATTTCCTGACAGTTAGAACAATTAATCAGTGGAACAACTTGCCTCCAGAAGTTGTGAATGCTCCAACACTGGAAGTTTTTAAGAAGAGATTGGGCAACCATTTGTCTGAAGCAGGGGGTTGGACTAGAAGACCTCCAAAGTCCCTTCCAACTCTGTTATTCTATTCTATAATATCTATAATAGCAAAGTGATATCTAGGAAAATCATAGACTTTGGCAGTTATCTACAACATCCTGCCTAGTGCAAGTATTTTGCAACAATATAATTTTTGATATTACATTTCGTGTTGGAACACCTATTGTCTCCTAAAGCAAACTTTTCCAATTAACATTTAGCTGACCTCCAAGATGTAAAACAAGCTGATTACTGACCTTGTTATTATATATTGCAAGGACAAGAAAGGCTATGGACTAAGAGATGGAATGGGTGGGGCAGTGATGCCAAGCAAATTGGAATGGGTGGGGCAGTGATGCCAAGCAAATTGGAATGGGTGGGGCAGTGATGCCAAGCAAATTGGTTCATGCCCAAGATAGGGATAAAACCCAGAATTCTCCCCACTGATTTTTGAGAAAAAAAAATTGATGACTGTTTCAGATCTTACATGATAGTTTTTCTGTTTCAAGATGGTAGAAAACTCTACCAGTACAATAATACCAGCTAAAGGCCTTTATGGAATTCTGGGACTCAGTTTGATAAAAAATTTTCGTTGAATTAAGATGCAACTTCACTAATCAAATACAGCTTCATCCTGAGGTCACACATGGACGCATCCAAATGGCATTCTTGACACAAGGTAGAAGGATTGACATTGCCACATACTATCATATATATATTGTAGTCTTGATCTTAACCCATATTGCCTGCTTCTAAATACTATCCAGTGCTGATCCTTGCTTAGTTTTTCAGGTTAGCCAAGGCTGGCTAGGTGTTGCCATCTAATAAAATCCTAGTTGTATCAACACATAGTAATAATTTTATTCCTGCATTCTGTGAATGTTTTCAAATGCTATCTCTTATAACTCTATTTAAATTTGCTTCATGACTGATTAGACTTTGGGAGAATAACATTCTTCTAGTCCTTTCATGCAAAGGGATACTTTTAAGTCTTTTGGATATTCCAACTCTTTGGTCCATTGATCATATAGTAAATGTAAGTAATTTCAAATGTAAAGATTTTTGAAAGTTTCTGATATAACTATGTAATCTATGTAATGGCTAGTCTAGTGAAGAGAAGGACCGGGGGAGACATGATAGCAGTGTTTTAATATTTGAGGGGCTGCCACCGAGAGGAGGGAGTTAAGCTATTTTCCAAGGCACCTGAAGGCCAGACAAGAAATAATGGATGAAACTGAAAAAGGAGAGATTCAACCTGGAAATAAGGAGAATTTTTCTGAGAGTGAGACCAATCAAGCAATGGAACAGAAGTTGCCTTCAGAAGTTGTGGGAGCTCCATCACTGGAAGCTTTCAAGAAGAGACTGGACTGCCATCTGTCAGAAATGGTGTTGGATTTCCTGCTTGGGTGGGGGGTTGGACTAGATGACCTACAAGGTTCCTTCTAACTGTTAATCTGTTAATCTATTTGATCTCAAAAGCAGATTCCATCTAAAATGTGAGCATCTCAGGTTTCTTTGAGGAAATTGTTGTATCTGGTCTATATTGATCTACTGAAACATTTCTCAGTTGATTATATTGCCAACACTGTGCGTTAAACAAAAAAGGAAACAAAACTAACCCCTCTGCCATGTTACCTACATTATAGCACTCTTTATTTATTTCATTTTTATTTATTTATTTTTGTCAAGCATGTATAAGATAACAGATATAAGTATAAACATGATTATGAATGCAGGAAATGGGTACAAATAAATGGGAATGGTAGGACAGGGACAATAGCCACGTAGGTACGCTTATGCACGCCTCTTACAGACCTCTTAGGAATGGGGTGAGGTCAACAGTAGTCTAAGGTTAAAGTTATGGGGGTTTGGGGAAGAAACCACAGAGTCAGGTAGTGCATTCCAGGCATTGACCACTCTGTTGCTGAAGTCGTATTTTCTGCAATCGAGTTTGGAGCATTTCACTTTAAGTTTGTATCTATTGTGTGCTCGTGTATTATTGCAGTTGAAGCTGAAGTAGTCATTGACAGGTAGTGAGGCAGGTGGGCTCGAATGCCAGTAAAGTGATATCAAAGTATAGGCAGATTGACCTTTACTTGTTTCTATCTCTGTCGCAAGGTTTAGGAAAGTACAAAGATCTTGCTAAATGTACTTGTATGCTTAATGACCTACGTATCATATTATTCTCTAACATAATATCTGGTAAGTGATGGGTCCTGAAAGTAACCAATGGTGTAAGGTATAGCCTTATATGGAATATGCAGCAAAGATAACTTCTCCTTTTTATATCCTGTTTTGATGTACTGTACCTCGATATGTGTAAGGAAGTGTAACGCATTTGTACAGCTTGGTTTGCAAAACCTATAAAAGATAGACTCCGGGCGTAGCCCGGGGTTCAGACTTTGCCAAACTATTACTCTGAATCTTTGCTAGCAAATAAACCTGTGTTCTCCAACTTCTGTGGTCTTGTCTCCTGCATTTGGGAAAGTGGGATTTCCCGCAACAGTAGGACATTGTAGCAGATAATTTTGTGTACTATGCTTAGGTCAGACTGAAGGCGCCGTAGTTCTAAGCCGAAAATTTCAAAAAGTTCCAATATTTCAGGGGTTCCTACAAAGGCAAAAGTGTCAATCTACGACAAGACAAGAAACAATGGATGGAAACTAACCAAGGAGAGGAGCACACTAGAACTAAGAAAAAAATTTCCTAATGGTGAGAGCAATCACTCAATGGAATAGCTTTCCCTTCAGAAGTTGTTCCATCACTGGAGGCTTTTAAGAAAAGAATGGACAGCCACTTGTTTGAAATGGTATAGGGTCTACTGCTCGAGCAGATGGTTGAACTAAAAGACCTCCAAGATCCCTTCTAACTCTTTTAATCTATGTTCTATGTGGTATTAATCAAACTAAAGTTGAATCAGTGAAATATTGTACAGTAATTGATTTATTACTATTCCAAACTCTGTTTGTAGTTTCTAAAGGAATGCTTTATTACCTGTTTCCTAAAGTAGAACTCTTCCATAAAGTTAAATATGAATGAGATTCATTCCGTATCAAACTCCAATTTACATCCCAGTAGAGCCCAAATATGTCTAGTTGCTGTCTATGCAGGAAATGAAAGACCTTGTACTAATGTTGATCCAAGGAATTGCCAACATTTTAAATGAACCAAGCAATAATTTTCCAATAAACCACATAAAGTTTGACATTCACTGGAATTATTATTCCACAAAATAGACATGATAAAATGAACATCCAGTGATATTTTTAAAAAATCTGCTAAATTAAAACTTTCTTCCTCAAAAAATACTCTCACTTTCAGTAATGAAATTATTTGTGGCCTATCTTCCCATAAACATTTCTGAATAGTCTACTGGAATATGTATTTAAAATTAACACTGAAATGCTTCCTAAAATATAAATCAATTGGAGGAGTGGGGTGAATGAATTAATATTCATTTTAGTAACATAAATCTTACCCTATCAACTTAATGGAATTTTAATCCATCTATTAACACCCATAGCAATCTTAGATATAGCTTTTAAGATATTAGTTACCTTGTAGATATATCTATTTCCCCAAAAATACGACTTACTCAGAAAGTAAATCCTACCTTGATTTTTACATGTTCACCCAATATAAGCTCTACCCCCCCAATAAGCCCTAATTAAGACCCCACCCACTCCAGACTGCACAGATAAAAATTAAGCTAGGGTGGGGATGGGGGTGAAGCTGCCCTACTACTTACCTTCGGAGAGTTGCAGGCAGTCCTCGCACACCTCAGCCCATTTCTTCTGTGGCCATCAAGGCTTTCCTGAAGGCCTCTGTAGCCGATAACAGAGTTCAGGATTGATCCGGAGTTCCTGAAGGCCTCTGAGAGTGAAAAGGAGGCCGGAGGCGATGCACATAAGTGAGGTGAGTCAGTGGATGACATCTCTCCCAAAATAAGACCTGGTGCCTTTTTTGGTGGCAAAAAAATAAATAAGATAGGGTCTTATTTTGGGGAAAACACGGTATACATACATACATACATACATATAAGGTAAAGGTTCCCCTCACACATATGTGCTAGTCGTTCCCGACTCTAGGGGGTGGTGCTCATCTCCGTTTCAAAGCTGAAGAGTCAGCACTTTCCGAAGACATCTCCGTGGTCATGTGGCTGGCATGACTAAATGCCAAAGGCACATGGAACACTGTTACCTTCCTGCCAAAGGTGCTCCCTATTTTTCTACTTGCATTTTTTACATGCTTTCAAACTGCTAGGTTAGCAGAAGCTGGGACAAATAATGGGAGCTCACCCCATTACGCGGCACTAGGGATTCGAACTGCTGAACTGCCGACCTTCTCCTGCTCACATTAAGGAAAGTAAGAGTTGGTTATATGATAGGTGGCTATATAAATATTTTAAGTAATTAAAATAAGATAGGATGGGCATACTTCTATTCTCCTAAATATTGCCATTTGATGGGACTTGGGAAGGATGCCATTTCTGTGGCACCCTGGTCCTACAGAACACTCTGCCCCTGAAATACAGCAGGCTTCCACCCTCCTAGCCTTCCATAAAACTTTATAAAGATATGGTTTTCCCCCAAGTGCTGGGATAACATTAGGTGATTGCACATCAAAAGTATTATTTGGTGCCAGATTTTGGTTATTTTTAATGTGTTCAGTTTGATAGCTTTCATATGGCTTTTATGCTGTTTTAACTTTTGAATGGGACCTGCCTAGAGTTGATTGTAAGACAGGCAGCTATATAAATATTATAAATAAATAACATTATAAAAGAGTGATCTTGTAGGGGAGATGGACAGCATAAAAAAATTAATAATAAATTACAAAATAAATAAATAAGATTTATTTATTTATTTTCCCCAGTTAAATATTTAATTATATTTCCTCTAGTTAATCCTACATTTTCAGTACTTAGCAAAATGCTGAATCCCACATATTAGAGTAATTAGTCAATATTGTCAAAATGTTATCAGCACATAAAAATAATTTATACTCAAAAATTCACCAGCCCTTCACCAGCAATATCTCAAGACTGCCTATCCCTAATTGTTAATGGTTCGATAATTAATTCCAAAAGCCACAGACAACATGGAAAATCGTAACAATGCTATGCTGTAACTTGACTGGTCCAGAAACTGACTGAGTTGTTATTAATCTTGCTATTGATTGCAAACAGTAAATTGCCATTCTTTTAATTAAAAAAAAAAAGTGAGAATCTCTATTTATATTGCTTTGGAAAATTAATCTGAAGTGTATCAAAAGCTTTTTCAGCATCTGCAGTTATTATTGCTCCAGAATCCAATATCTCTTAAACTATATCCAAAGTATCAGTTAATAAAAGGAAGTTATCTTATTTAATAATTAAAAATAGGGATGTGGGATGTGATGTAGGAATGATGCATTTCCAGAATTCCTAAACTAGGCAGATAGACAGGCAGGCAGACAAAAGAGTCAGAAACATATCAGATTTGATTTCTAAAAGGTAATTTGGGGCACATAGAATTGTAAGCATAGGGATGTGGTGGCTCAGTGGCTAAGACACTGAGCTTGTTGATCAGAAGGTTGGCAATTCAGTGGTTCGAATCCCTAGTGCCGCGTAATGGAGTGAGCTCCCATTATTTGTCCCAGCTTCTGCCAACCTAGCAGTTCGAAAGCACGTAAAAAAGGCAAGTAGAAAAATAGGGACCACCTTTGGTGGGAAGGTAACAACGTTCCATGCACCTTCAGTATTTAGTCATGCCAGCCATATGACCACGGAGACGTCTTCGGACAGCGCTGGCTCTTCGGCTTTGAAACAGAGATGAGCACCGCCCCCTAGAGTCAGGAATGACTAGCATGCATGTGCTTTACCTTTAGAATTGTAAGCATAGTACAGGTAGTCCTTGACTTACGACAGTTCGTTTCATGACCTCTCAAAGTTACAACTGCACTTCAGTGGGGAAGCCAGATTGAAGTTAGTGACACAACTGTGTCACTAACTTAACTACAGTGATTCACTTAAGAACTGTGGCTAGAAAGGTCATAAAATGGTGCAACATTCACTTAGCAAATGTCTCACTTAATAACATAATTTTTGGACTCGTAAGTCGAGAACTATCTATACTTTTCTGCAACACCCTCATATAGTACTGGAAAAAGATACAACTTCTACTGGCATATAGACTTGGGGAAACACACAACTTCTTCAGAGTTTTGAAAGCAGGTATTAGTCTTGCACACCCACAAACTCTTAAACTGTCTTTTAGAAATTCAGTCTGAAGTATTGCACCAACCTAATAGATATGCACACACAGCCACAGGCAAGGATAGCTAATGAATTAGTCCAGTGGTGGGATTCAAGTAATTTAACAACCGGTTCGCTGCCCTAATGATTTCTTCCAACAACCAGTTTGCCAAACTGCTCAGAAAGTTAATAACTGGTTCTCCCAAAGTGGTGCGAACTGGCTGGATCCCGCCACTGAATTAGTCTCAATCTTTTGATATGTCTCAATCTTTTTCAAATTGAAATGCAGTGTGATACATACCATGTATACTAATTGTATGATTTCATGCAACCTTGAAAGATATTTTAATATGTTACATTTGTATTTTACTTTTTCTTTTAAAGGAAATCTCACCTCCATTTTCGTCCTTGCTAGATCTACCGCCCTGATCTAAGGCTGAGCTGTAAGGGAATGCAAGTGCCAACTTCATCCCATAAACTTCCATACTCCAGGTTGGATTTATATTTTGGTCTCCCTGGTAGTAATATAACACCTTAATCACCAGGTAGCCCTAGGCTCTTTTCTGAATGAATGACATAAAAGCCCTTATTCCAAGAGAAAAGCACAAAAGCATAAAAAAGAATGGTGAGCTTGAGAGCAACCAAAATGGGACATAATTTCCATGACAATCTAACTTCATTTCTTAGGAAACCTTAACACTGTTTTGGTATTGAAACTTGTTAACTCGAATTCCTGACATATTGGTTGATGATTATTGGTTGATGGATTAAATTTAAAAAAGGTAAAGGTTCCCCTCGCACATACATGGTAGTCGTTCCTGACTCTAGTGGGCGGTGCTCATCTCTGTTTCAAAGCCGAAGAGCCAGCGCTGTCTGAAGACATCTCCATGGTCATGTGGCCAACATGATTAAATGCCAAAGGCGCACGGAACGCTGTTCCCTTCCCACCAAAGGTGGTCCCTATTTTTCTACTTGCATTTTTTATGTGCTTTCAAACTGCTAGATTGGCAGAAGCTGGGACAAGTAACGGGAGCTCACCCCGTTACGCAGCACTAGGGACTCGAACCGCTGAACTGCCGACCTTTCGATCGACAAGCTCAATGTCTTAGCCACTATTATCAGTCCCTAATTGGTTGCAGTAACATTGAGAAATAATTAAATTTGGTGCAAACTAGCCTGAGTTTGCCCCAAATAGGAGGTTAATTTAGGACCAGATTGTGCATGTCTACAACTAGCAGAAGTCAGAGGAAACAAAGTTCTTAGAAGTTCTAAGGTAAATCGAAGTAGGTCAAGATGACAGCTTTGAGTTAACAAAGACAATCAGAACTGGGAGACTTCTGGAAAGAGAGGGGGACAGAATCAAACAGTAGAGAAAGAATACTGTGGAAAGATACAAAAGCTCTGAATGCATTGACAATGCAAAGATTGTGAGATACACACACATGCACCCAGAGGGAGAGAAAAAAAAGAACCTTGGCTCCTTTGAAGAGCCCAAAGCAGAGTAGATAGGGTCTTAGTCTTTTATTGTATTCTACAACAATAATAAGGGGCACGGTGGCTCAGTGGCTAAGATACTGAGCTTGTCAATCAAAAAGTTGGCAGTTCAGCGGTTCAAATCCCTAGTGCCGCATAATGGGGTGAGCTCCCGTTACTTGTCCCAGCTTCTGCCAATCTAGCAGTTCGAAAGCACGTAAAAAATGCAAGTAGAAAAATAGGGGTCACCTTTGGTGGGAAGGTAACAGTGTTCCGTGTGCCTTTGGCATTTAGTCATGCTGGCCACATGACCATGGAGACGTCTTCAGACAGCGCTGGCTCTTCGGCTTTGAAATGGAGATTAGCACCGCCCACTAGAGTCGGGAACAACTAGCACATATGTGCGAGGGGATCCTTTACCTTTACCTTACAACAACAGGTCTGTGGTGAACATTGTGCTGGGTGAGAGTAGCCCAAACTCACCCAGTAAGTCCTGTGATTGATTGATTGAATATGGGCCACTATATTGGCTGTCCTTAAACTATTATGATAATATATTATGCTGTAATTTTTTTTATTGGTTTTGACAATTAACTGTTGGATTTTTTTTCACTTGTCCCCTTAGGTGATCTCAGAGAGAGATGATAATAGACCATCCAAGGATAAGAAAGGACAGCAGATGCTGTCATCTGTACAGTCATTCCTCTTGATGGATTACAGTTATGGTGTGCTAAAAGAAACATGTCACATGAGGTGGCCAACCTTGTCTGGGCTGAGAAGCTGAAGAAGATGAGGGAACTAATTGGAAGGGACTTCTCCAGAATATACTAGAGCTGCAGGCTACATGGGGAAATCAAAATTTCCTATCTCAGAACAATCTCCAAAAAAAATGTCAAGATAATTGCCTGGATGTATCCAGGAATACCTGTATTACCAAGAAGTCAGTTTGATTTGAAGGAAACTTTATCTCTTAAAATAAATGGGGATTTAACCATTTAAATGACTTTAGTTTAACAGACTTTGGCTGTGTACAACTGGTATTTTGTGGGGGTTGGATCCTAAATTCCAATTAAGAATTGTTGAGATTTTACTGCAAATGACACCACTGTCCTCAATGGCATAATTTCACAAGTGATGCAAATGATATAAATTCAGATTTAGCAGACCTCCCTATGAATCCATTAAGTCAAACGTTACTGTATCTTGCCTATTTAAGCCAGAGATAAACTGAAATCAGACATATCTGCTTCAATATAATTATGTAGAACTAGCATCTCTCTCTCTCTTTGAGTCAGGGGTGGGTTTTACTTACCTTTACTACCGGTTCACAATGGGGCCGCGCATGCACAGAAGCTTCCTGATGACATTGGGGTCAGTGGGTGGAGCCTCCCGCTGGTTTTACTACCAGTTCTTGCGAACCGGTCCAAACCAGGGGCAACCCACCACTGCTCTGAGTGTATATGTGTGTTAGAGAGAGTTAACACTTAATTCAAGACTTTTGGTAACCATCCATTTAATATCTTGCCAAACCCACACATTTATTTCTTTATATTTCTTCTAAGACAGACTGTCAAACTCGCGGCCTGTGGGCTGGATGCATCCAGTGCTGGTCACGCCCACGCCCAGTTTAGTGAAGGGGGAAAAAGTCCCAATACGTCACATGACACTGCCGTGACAATGTGAGTTTGGCACCCCTGTTCTAAGATGCTTTTCTCCCTACATTCTTTTTCTGCTTGGTAGTTGCTTTTCAATTGATTTGTCATACCTTAAATTCAATATTTTTTTAAAAAGGATAGTGATAGTGATTCCATGCTATCTGAATATTTAAATATTTTTTGCAGTTCTTAAAATTTATTTTTCATGTTTTGTACCAATTACTTGAAATACTTTTAAGCATGCATGACTAAGGGTGTTGTAGAAAAACAGAGATTTGGCTAAGTCTGTTGAATTGATCAGGATGATTGATTACAAGAATTATCATGTTTTTCAACTGAATGAATGGATATTGGTATGCAATTACTGCTTCAAGAAAGGAAAGAGGACATCAAAAATCCTAATTTGGTGCATATACTGATGGGATAAGTGATTGACTGGAAATAGTGTGGTAAAAAACTGTCTGGAAATACTGATCCAGTGTGAATTAATCATATTAATAATGTAATATTTGTGTTTACAAGCACACTTGCAATTTGAATAAACACAAGGATGTCTGAGAGTTGGTAAAAGGAAAGGAGATAAAATTGACACACAAGTCACTCAGTACTGATTAATTTTCCATTCGGTGCTTAACCAGGTTATTGATCTTATTCATTTTCCAGGTTACACAATAACTGAGTCAAACACACACAGGTTTTATTAGTCTGAAAAGATGTTACCAGGCTTCTTCTGATATTTGATACAAACATACTCAAACAACTCTAATCAAGCTTGACATGTTATGCGAATACAGCCTTTGCGATGATGTTAGTACAAAGACATTTTTTTCATTAAAAAAGAAAAGAAGAAAGAATATCCGTAATGTGGAGTGAGAGAAAGAAAGACTGTGTCTTGCACTCTCTAAAGCAAAACCTGAGTGTATAAATTCCACCATGTTCCACCTGAAAGTGGAATATTCAGGACCAGCTAAATAAATTTTGCATCATCCAACACCTTATTAAGTTAGAGAATTCAGTATCTACCACATATGGTGATAATTATTGGAATTTGGAAAGGGAATTATAAATGTACACATTTACAGAGGATTTTATTTTATTTTTATTTTATTTATTTATTTTTGTCAAGCATATTTAAGATAACAGGTAAAAGTATAAACATAATTTGAAAAGAGTAATTAAAAAGGAATATTAGGACAGGGACGGTAGGCACGCTGGTGCACTTATGCACTCCCCTTACAGACCTCTTAGGAATGGGGTGAGGTCAACAGTAGACAGTTTAAGGTTAAAGTTTTGGGGGTTTGGGGAAGAAACTACAGAGTCAGGTAGTGCAATCCAGGCATTGACCACTCTGTTACTGAAGTCATATTTTCTGCAATCATTTGGTCAGTGGTCCAGGTCATCATTTATTGTGTGGATGATCTTAGCCATCAGGGTTCCCCCTCCCCCCACCCTCAGTCCTGCATGATATTTCTTGAAGAAAATAATTCCTGAATTGGTCAGACATGGAATTCATCACCACTATTGAAAAGGTGCTTGTGATTCAGTGGTACAGTAATACTGAACAAGAATGGTGCCAAGTTGTCAAGATTGAGAAACACTGTTCTATTCTTTGAGTGCCTTCTAAAAGGAAACTTTGCGCTCTTCAGGAATAATACTTTTCCAGAAGAGTACCAAACCTGTGTCTAGAAAAAGCATGGCTATCAGCTGTTAGCCAATGACTTTTAGACCCATCTAGGAAAAACACTAGCACACGCCTGAACTCACTTTTTCCCAAATCCTTGTCCACCTTAAGAAAATGTCAGAATATTCATGAACTGGAATAGGGCCTGGTAACAAGGTCAGCCAATGAATAGGCATAGCAACTAAGTCAGCCAATGAGGACTGTTTGGAAACTGAAACTGGAAAGAGCCTAGGCATGGCTCTCAGTTTAGAGATTGTGATTTTAGCATAGTTAGACCATGTATACATTGACAGACTGGGTTTTATCATAGATTTTGTATGTTATTTATTATTTTTTTCTAGAATTTTTAATGGTATATTTATTGAGTATTTTATAAGCCTGGCTAGGTGGCTCAGTGGCTAAGACGCTGAGCTTGTCAGTCAGAAAGGTCGGCAGTTCAGCGGTTCAAATCCCTAGTATAGGTCTCCTGCGTGAGCAGGGGGTTGGACTAGATGACCTCCAAGATCCCTTCCAACTCTGTTACTGTTATTTGTTCAGGTCTCTGGTCTATGACTGTAATAAAATTCTATTGAATCTGGGTGCTCCATCACTGGAGGCTTTTAAGAAGAGATTGAGCAGCCATTTGCCAGCATGATTGGGTTAGCATGAAATTGATCTCCAATTTCCCCAAAGTGTTCTTTTCTGCAAAAATAATTTTAGAATTTTTGCCCTAGTCAATTCGCAGGTTGCTCGAGAAGTTCTAACTCCTTTGGAAACATTCAAACCTTACTTGATGGTCGGAAATGACCAAGGATTATTAATTGTATTGTTTCTATTGTGCATTTTTCTATACTCTGAACTCACCCTGGCTGTCTACATTTCCTAACTGTGGAAAATCTCACATGACTTTAACTCATGATATTTATCTTCAGGCAGTTGGAGTTAAGCGGACTGTGGGAGAGTCCTTGGTTGTTGTGGCCCGCCAGCGGCCAACGAATCTGGCAGCAGATTCGGACAGTGAGGAGGGTGGGGAGGAACATGGGCCAGTCCTGAGTCTGGGAAAGGCTCTAACGAGTGTTCTGTGTCAGAGGCAGAGATGGGGCCAGGGCCATCTGACAGTTCTCAGCTGCCTTCAGAGTCAGACATCAATGGGGCAGAAGAACATCAGGATCCTGTTCCCAGTGTGCGCAGAGCTGCCAGGAAAAGGGAACAGCTAAGGAACAAGGGTCAACTCAGGAGTAAAACCACAGGTGAATGGCCCCTCCCCTACGGAATAAAGAGGAATGAGTGGGAGGGGAGTTTGCAGGAGACAAATTAGTTCATTTGGGTGAAGATCTGTTCCTGCATTCTTGCCAAGTATTGTCTGTTACAGTGTGGAGTCTGAAAGATATCGGCCTGGCCGCTTTCCAAGCCTGATAAAGGTCAGTAATTGTGAGGTATCTTGAAAGTCTGTGGGAAAGGAAAGACTTTGCTGGAGAGGAATTCACTGTAAATTAAATAAAAGGGTTTTTTGTCAGGACAAGGAGTCTGCTTCGTGCTGCTGGGGACGCCTAGGTCAGAACATTGGTGCTCTCTGAAGCTTGCAGATGTTTCATTACCCAACTAGGTAACATCATCAGTGATAATGAGAGTGGGGTTTGCTCTCTGTTTATCTACAGCAGGGCTGTCAAACTCCTGGCCCGCAGGCCGGATGTGTCATGTGCTGGCCACACCCACACCCGGTTTAGTAAATGGGAAAAGAGTCCCGATATGTCACGTGATGCTGCCATGACAATGTGAGTTTGACACTCCTGGTATAGGGTTTCCTGCTTGAGCAGGGGGTTGGACTAGAAGAGGTCCCTTCCAATTCTGTTGTTCTGTTATTCTGTGAAATCTACCACTTGCTGCCCACCATTAAATCTATAAAAACAACAATTTCTTTGTGTTGTCTCCAAGACAGAAACAGGGCTAGGCACGTGGGATATATCTGTATCTGTATCTGTATCTGTATCTGTATCTGTATCTGTATCTGTATCTGTATCTGTATCTGTATCTGTATCTGTATCTGTATCTACATCTACATCTACATCTACATCTACATCTACATCTACATCTATCTATCTATCTAGAATTCTATCTCTATCTCTATCTCTATCTCTATCTCTATCTCTATCTCTATCTACATCTACATCTACAACTACATCTACATCTACATCTACCTACCTACCTACCTACCTACCTACCTACCTACCTACCTACCTATCTATATCTACATCTAACATCTATCTATCTATCTATCTATCTATCTATCTATCTATCTATCTATCTATCTATCTATCTATCTATCTATCTATAATTCTATCTATCTATCTATCTATCTATCTATCTATCTATCTATCTATCTATCTATCTATCTATCTAGAATTCTATCTATCTATCTATCTAGAATTCTATCTATCTATACATCTACATCTACATCTACATCTACATCTATCATCTATCTATCTATCTATCTATCTATCTATCTATCTATCTATCTATCTATCTAGAATTCTATCTATATCTATATCTATATCTACATATACATATACATCTATCTATCTATCTATCTATCTATCTATCTATCTATCTATCATTCTATCTATCTATCTATCTATCTATCTATCTAGAATTCTATCTATATCTATATCTATATCTATATCTACATATACATATACATATACATCTATCTATCTATCTATCTATCTATCATCTATCTATCTATCATTCTATCTATCTATCTATCTATCTATCTATCTATCTATCTATCTATCTATTTTATATATCCCACGTGCCTAGTCCTGTTTCTTATATTTCTCTGCCAGCTCAAGAACTAGTGGAATGCACATGGATATGACTCTGAGGAAAAGGCCCTATTATATATCAATTTATGTATTCTAAATCTTTTAATGTCACTTTCTATCTGTTCCAGCTATGGAAGCCTCAGTTTTGTAGAATGATGGCACATTCACGTGCGGAGAATATTGATTTTGTGTCTTTAACTCATCTGTCCTTTCTCATTACCCAGAGCTTGGATATCACCCTACACAGGCTGGGCTGCTGAATAAAATCAATAGAATTAAGATGCAGATGAAGCAGCAGCGTTAGATTTGATTACCGTGATTTCTTCAGTGAATTTGTAGATGCTTCAAAGCTGGTTATTCTTTTAAGTGACTGTCATCCAGATCTATTTTCAGCACGACCCCTTTCTCAAGGCTGTATCGCTGTAATATGAATAGTTGCGCTGGGAGAGGGATCCATCCGTTTAGATTTCAAAAATATCCTCCCTCCCTTTCTTTGATCTTTGTGGCTACCAGAGGATGATCTGTTTGGAATACTCTATTTGAAAGTTTTGGTGAATGGGTGAGTTTGCCTCAGTCTTCCTTTTTGGATGGAGCTCACCTTTACTTCATATTCAGAGTAGACTCTTGCTTCATAAAGTTTGGAGCTTTAGTCAGTGGTGGGATTCAAATAATTTAACAACCGGTTCTCTGCCCTAATGATTTCTTCCAACAACCAGTTCACCAAACTGCTCAGAAAGTTAACAACCGGTTCTCCCGAAGTGGTGCGAACTGGCTGAATCCCACTACTGGCTTTAGTGTACTATATCAGCTATACTTTTTTTCTTATTATTTTGCATTTTGGCAAAAGCAGCTGGAATTTGCCAGTGTAGGAACCCCTCAAGCAGAATGAAGTCTGGGAATTTTCAGAAAGGTACAAGGTTGGGGTATGCGTTTCGAGTTTGTCCTCAGAATTGAAGACGTTTCTGCATTATTTTAATGGGATGCTTCCAATGTTTTTCTTTTTCTTTAATGAACATGTTTTTCTAGGCAGATATAACTTCTACAGTCAATCCATCAATCAATTAGAATGGAGTTAGAAGGGACCTTGGAGCAGTGGTGAAATCCAATTTTTTTTTACTACTGGTTTTGTGGGTGTGGCTTGGTGGGCATGGTGTGGCTTGGTGGGTGTGGTGTGGCTTGGTAGATGTGGCAGGGGAAGGATACTGCAAAATCTCCATTCCCACTCCCTCCAGAGGAAGGATACTACAAAATCCCCATTCCCTCCCCACTCCTGGGGGAAGGATATTGCAAAATCTTCATTCCCACCCCACTCTGGGGCCAGCCAGAGGTGTCATTTGCTGGTTCTCCAAACTACTCAAAATTTCCACTACTGGTTCTCCAGAACCTCTCAGAACCTGCTGAATTTCACCCCTGCCTTGGAGGTCTTCTAGTCCAGCCTCCTGCTCAAGCAGAAGACCCTATACCATTTCAGACAAGTGATTGTCCAGTCTCTTCTTAAAAACTTCCAGTGATGAAGCACCGACAACCTCTGATGGCAAACTCTTCCACTGGTTAATTGTTCTCACAATTGAGAAACTTGAGAAACTGAAGGAAGTTTCTCCTTAATTCCAAATTTCTTCTCTCCTTGATTAATTTCCATCCATTGTTTCTTGTCCTGTCCTCTGGTGCTTTGGAAAATAAGTTGACCCCCTCCTCTTTGTGACAACCTCTCAAATACTGGAATACTGCTATCACGTCCCACCAACTCTTTCTTTTTTCTATATAGCCAAACCCAAATCCTGCAACCCATTCTTCAAACCCCCAAAACTTTAACCTTAGACTGTCTACTGTTGACCTCACCCCATTCCTAAGAGGTCTGTAAGGGGCATGCATAAGAGCACTAGCATGCCTACCATCTCTGTCCTAATGTTCCCATTTATTCATATCCATTTCATGTATTAATAACTATGTTTATATTTATATGTTATCTAATACATGCTTGATAAAATAAATAAATAAAAAATAAAAATATGTTTTTTGTCTCCAGGCCTTTAATCATCTTATTTGCTCTTTGCAGAGTTTAAGCAAATACAAGTTTAGGGTGTGTATTTTGTTTTTTAAATGAGGCACTTTTTTTGGAGAGCTCTTCTAGAATTTCCTCACTAAGGCATGTCAAGGTGACACATGTGTCAGTAATAGCATGGTTTTAAAAATTCCATTGTCTGTGTTAAGGAATTTGCAGAGTAACCCTTGAGTAGCAAGGGTGTGCAGATGAAAGCGATTGAGAGTAGTTATGAATAAACACAGCCAACACAGAGATATACTGAGTTGTGTTTACTTTCAGGAAATAGTAAGGCACAGTCCAATAAACAATCCAGGTCAAACACATATAAAGCAGGAGATAGCAAAATGACAGTCCAGGGATAATCCAATAACAAAGTCTTCTTACCAGTCGTCGTAGTCATTCACAATAAACAGTTCTTCTGAATTTGCAAACAGTAGCATACAGAGCTATCAGAGAGCAAGAACAGCAAAGAGAAACAAACCATGTTTCTAGCTCCCTCTTAAGGAGATTGGCTACAGAGCTAACCAATCAGTCTTAAAGCTATATTGAAGGTTTATATATTGCCAACCCAACAAGTCAGGTAATAACCATTTCCTAACAGTCTGCTACAGTCCCAGTCTAAGAAAAAAAATGTTTGTTCATGAGGATAGTTGAGGTGGCATCTACAAACCACTGACTGCTTTATTCTTCTTTTGCAATTATAACTTGTCTGAATGCTTAATGTTCCTGCTTTGCTTTAAAAGTAATTGAAAGAGCTACAAAGGCAATTCTTTGAAGATCCTTGGTCATTGGCACTGACTTGCTTCTTCTACAACCCTAAAAAAAAACACCTCTCAGTAAGAAGGACAGAAGTGGGCTTCACATACTGTAACAACCTGTTCGACCAGCATCGGAAATGTGAGCACTCTTTCACTCTCTCACACACCATCTGTGCATGTGTGTGGTGTCACAAAACATGGCAATTTGCTTGCGTGTGCCGTCCACACGTGTGCGATGTCAAAAACACAACTGGTTTTTGTCAAAAAAACCCCACCGATGTCAAAAAGCTACAACCGGTTCGCCTGAACCGATCACAACTGGCTGAATCCCACCTCTGCAGAAGTAGCAGACTCCAAAATGTCAAATGCAACTACCGTATATCGTTTATTTTTAAACACATTTCAGAGTTTGTACATGGTGATCTGTGTCTTCATGTAAACTCTCAGAAAACCTCTCTGGAGCCAAAGAGACAAAACAGAAGGGCATGTTCTTACATCCCACAATTCAGAGAGCTAGGAGCCAAAAAGATCTAAGGAACAAAGCTAGGATTTTCTTTATCTTGTCAGCCTGAGAAAAGCCCAAGAAAAAGAAAATAGCAGGCAGATTTTTTTTTTTTTTTAAAAAATGGAAATGTTATTTTGCCTGGGTGAGGAACAGATGATGAAGGGTGATGCTTTTTTTGCGGGGGGTGGGTGGTGGGTGGGGAGCTTTTGGTTTTTGAATCAAAGCACTCTGAGTAGGCAGGTGAGTGCTTTATAAATCAGAGGGATTGGGCCTTGCTTCCAAAGCCATCATCAGTTACTATTTCTTGGTTGCATTGCTCAGGGCAAGTAATTGACCAGCTTAGGAAAAATGAAGCATCAGCTATTGCTTTCTCTGCACTCTTTTCAGCAGCACTACTTAAAAAAGTATTTTCTTAGCTTGTTCTATGGATGGAGCGATTGGTCTTATGTTCTGGTGTGTGAACATTTGGATTGGTTTAGAAGGCATCTCAAGGTTTCCCATGCAGAGCTATTCAGGTGCAGAATTACTCAACAGTTCTATAGCATCAAGCATCAATCAGATGTAAGATTCAATTTCCTCTAATGAGGAACAGAGGGAGCAGGGCCATTCCTGCTCTGCTACCAGTGATCCTAAAGAATGGTCAAATCCAAATTTCTTCAAAACATTAACAACAACAACAACAACAACAAAAAAAAAACAGTTGGAAGGGACCTTGGAGGTCTTCTAGTCTGACCCCCTGCTCAGGCAGGCAACCCTATACCATTTCACACAAATGGTTGTCCAATTGTCAGAGTCCAAAATAACATCCCCAATGAAATCAAACTCTGAGGCTTTAATTTTCTCAAAGCTAACTTTTATTAGAGATGTCATATTGGCACATCTGGGAAAACCTGAATCTGAGAGCTTCCAGGTTTTCCACACCCAAAAGAAAGTTCAAGACCTTGACCCTCTCTGTCCAGACCAGAAGATACCTTCTCATTTCTTCTCTGCAGAGCCCCATGGCCTTGATGTTCTATAAAGAATTTTATTGTGACTACATATCTTCTTCTCTCTATGCGATCCCCCCTCCCAATTTCCCACAGTAGGATTTGTGGCAGGCCTGAAACCTGAAGGCACAAAGGTAGAAATATGACTTCCAGGTCTGACACCAATCTCTTCTTAAAAACTTCCAGTGTTGGAGCACCAGGGGTGGGTTCTAATTTTTTTTACTACCGGTTCTGTGGGCGTGGCTTATTTTGTGGGCGTGGCTTGATGGTCATGTGACAATTCTTTAGGATTTAGCAGAGGTACTGGTCTACCAGGCTTTTAACTGCTTGCAGAGCTGTACCGGTCTACTCATTTGTTTTTGGAGGCACTGGTCTACTCATTTGTTTTTGGAAGCACTGGTCTACCCATTTATTTTTGCAGCCACCGATCTACTCATTTATTTTTGCAGGCACTGGTTTACCCATTTATTTTTGCAGGCATCGGTCTACTCATTTGTTTTCTTTTAACACTGATCAGCTGTAGGGCGGCCCTTTGAAGCTCCGTGGCAAGAGTTTAAACAGTTTTTTCCCCTCTAGCCAATCAGCTGGGACTCAGGAGGCAGCAATAGCTTGGGGGTGGGGCCAAATAAAAGGTAAGAATAATGCAGGGGGGCGGGGGGCAGAACCGGTTTGGTGACATCATATCGTCACTGCTACCGGTTCTGCCGAACCGGGAGGAACCCACCACTGTGGAGCACCCACAACTTCTGGAGACAAGCCATCCCACTGATTAATTGTTCTAACTGTCAGGAAATTTCTCCTTAGCTCTAGGATGCTTTTCTCTTTACTTTCTATCCATTGCTTCTTGCCTGCTTTCAGATGCTTTGGAGAATATGTTGAGTCTGCCTCTTCTTGGTGGCAACCCCTTAGGTATTGGAACACTGCTATCATGTCACCCCTTGTCCTTCTTTTCATAGTTCTTGGACTCTCCCTTGAGATCGGAGGCAGAAACATAGCATTATTGTCTAGAAAAAGTACAGGCTGAGAGCCAGCAAAAGCGCTGGAACAGCACTTAACTCCAACATAAAGCTTGTCAGAACCAATGGAAAAGGTTCTTTCACAGCAATGAGACTGAAACTGCAGTAAATGTTTATGATACTACTGTGTTTTGCAAAGGAACTTGACACATAAGTGTGTTTGGAATGGTAAGGCAGGATGCTGCATTTCGTTTACTTTGGGAGAAGACAAAAACAGGCTCAACATTGTCCAAAGCTCACAATTTTTTGGTCTTCAAAATCATGTACAAGGCAAAAATTGCCACAACGGCAAAATATTCTCAATGAATCAGTTTAGGAAGAAAAGTTAGCTTGTTTTTTGATTTTACAATCTCTATAATGCCAAGTTTAAATATTATAAAGCATCCCATTAATGAAAACAATTTTTGCAAAGTTCCAATAAAATCCAAAGAGGAAAGACATGTAGACCACAAACTGCAGACGTGTGAGAAATCAGAATATAAGCATGACTATGAAAACTTAATGCTAATGCACCCTCATTGCTTTTATAAATGTGTGATCAAGTGGTGGAATTCAATTTTTTTTTACTACCAGTTCTGTGGGCGTGGCTTGGTGGATGTGGTGTGGCTTGGTGGTGGGGCTAGGTGGGCATGGCTTGGTGGGCATTGCAGGGGAACAATACTGCAAAATCTCCATTCCCACTCCACTCCAGGGAGAAGGATATTGCAAAATCTCCATTCCCACTCCACTCCAGGGAGAAGGATATTGCAAAATCTCCATTCCCACTCCACCTCTGGGGCCAGCCAGAGGTGGTATTTGCTGGTTCTCCGAACTACTCAAAATTTCCGCTACCAGTTCTCCAGAACCTGTCAGAACCTGCTGAATAGCACCCCTGGTGTGATCCACTAGTTAACAAAGATGATTAGGGGATCGGAGGCTAAAATATATGAAGAAAAGTTGCAGGAACTGGCTATGTTTAGTCTAGTGAAAAGAAGGACTGGGGTGACATGGTAGCAATCTTTCAGAAAAGAGATGGCCAATCTATTCTCCAAAACACCTGAAGGCAGGACAAGAAGCAATGAATGGAAACTAATCAGAAAGATCTAGAAATAAGGAGAAATTTCCTGACAGAATAATTAATTGGACCAACTTGCATTCAGAAGTTGTGGGAGCTCCATCATGAGAGGTTTTTAAGAAGAGATTGGGCAGACATTTGTCTGAAATAGGATAGAGTCTCCTGCTTGAGACCTCCAAGGTCAGTGGTGGGTTGCCCCCGGTTTGGACCGGTTCGCAAGAACTAGTAGTAAAACCGGTGGGAGGCCCCGCCCACCACCCCAGATGTCATCATCGGCGATCTGCGCATGTGCAGAAGCAAGGTGCGCATGCTCACTTCGCTCGCGCACACACACAATCCTGTTGCAAACTGGTAGTAAAGGTAAGTAGAACCCACCCCTGTCCAAGGCCCTTTCCAACTCTGTTATTCTGTTACTTCCATTTCCCTCAATTGCGGAGATTCTGTCTTCCATATGTTTAAGTAAGAACCATCCATTGGGGATAGAAATTCAGGGCTTCAGTGGAACTGTTTCCTGTCACTGAAGCTTGATTGTGAGCATCTGCCGTCAGTCTCATAAACTGTTTGAAAGTGGAGACCTTAAAGCAGCACAAACTTTATTATCGCGTCAAGCAATGGCAGACAGAATCCATTCTGCCTTTTCAACATGTTTTCCCAAAGGAATTACGCTCTTCCATAATACCACATTATTTATATTGTACATTGTATGCATGAACAGCGGTTAGAACAAAACAAAACAAAAAAAGACTAGAAGCATGATAACAGTTCCTTAAGGGGAAAAAGTATAATTCTACTTCATCTATTGCTTCATCTATCTTGTAAAAAATAAAAAATAAACCCTCCAATAATTAATATAAAAATTTGAGGGTAGGACTTTTATACCCTCTCAAATAAAGTGGAGAGGAGAGTAATATGCTAAATTAAAAATGATTTACACCTACAGTATTTCCTCTTGGCAAACCTCCAGAAGAAAGGAAGTATTCTAAGAAAGAGAAATTTCTGGTGGTTTCTTTCATCAGATGCTTAATCAGCTTCGGATGCTATTTCCCAATTGTTCACCGTCTTTGGAACAAATCTTCTTCTGTATCTTTGGAAGAAATTATGCATTCCAAACTATTCCAGAGAGGATGGGTTGTATTTAATCATCAGTCTTGATTCTTCTCGCTGTTCAAACTCTAAAAGCTAAGCCACAATAAAAGCTTGTCAGCAACTGTCAGGTTTCCTCGCTAGAAATTAGTTGTTGTTGTTGTTTTTTGTTTATGAGATCTTACAGTGTCAGAAATCAAAAGAGAGGAAAACTATAGGAGATGAGGAGGCTGAGCCCGAAGGAGGGGTCAAATGCATCATAAGTCACAAGTAACTGTGCCCCCCTCCTGCACAAAATCTCTAAGTCCAGCCAACTTTGAATGTCTTTCTTATCTCCCACTCATTTCCCTTGACTGTTAGTTGGTCAGATTCTTGAAGAGAGCTTAAACTTGCAGTAAATCATTGTATTCATTTGAACTATCTGGCACTTTACAGAGACAGACAAATAGACATATCATTTTGTGGACCAGATTTGCATTTTTAGTTAACTTTCAAGGATCATAGGAAACATCACAGCAATATAGATATTCTGGGATCCTTTTAAAAGGGTGTTTGTAGTTTATTGAAGGGATTTAACTAAATTATGTGATTTAAGCCTAACAGAGATTTCATACACTTGTTTTGTTTGTTCCTGCTCTTAAAATAAATAAGTACATAAAAATCTGCCAAAAGTAGGCATTTTGCTGTCAAATGTTAGCAATAAAGTCTGGAAAGAGACTCACAGACCTACAAAAAATGTGCTTCTGAAATATGCATGTAGACACCACTAATGTTTATTCATGCCTTCAGGGTGTGTGTGTGTGTGTGTGTGTGTGTGTGTGTGTGTGTTTGAAATGCACACTTGAACCAATTTAATAGCTTAAGTGCTTGTGATCAGGGGTGGGTTCTACTTATCTTTACTACCGGTTCGCAACGGGGCCGCACATGTGCGCTCACTTTGCTCGCACGCACAGAAGCTTCCTGATGACGTCGGGGTTGGTGGGTGGAGCCTCCCGCTGGTTTTACTACCGGTTCTATAGAACCAGTCCGAACCAGAGGCAACCCAGCACTGCTTGTGATACTCTACAGATGACTACGAGCAGATTTAGGAATAAAATGGAATAGGAATAGAATAATCTTTATTGGCCAAGTCTGATTGGACACACAAGGAATTTGTCTCCAGTGCATAAGCTCTCAGTGTACATACAAACAAGAAAGTGATAAATCATGAATCATAATCATAAGATACAATCATAAATTATAAGATACAAACAACAAAGTGATAAGTCATAAGATACCAATCAGAGAAGGTAAAGGAAAGATGAGAGGGATAATAGTAATACAGCCCTACTACATGGGTAAATATCCTTAGGCATAAGACAATGCTGTGTGACTTAGGTGTTTAGCAGAGTAGTAGTAGCAACACCGGCTAAATTCTGCATTCCACAAAGTAATTTCAGTGGTGCAGCGATGTCCACGAAGCCATCCCTTCTGGATCAAGCCTCTGTTTGTGAATTCTGCAGCTATGCAGCTTGTACGCTGTAACTCATATCATGACTGTGTTTTGGGGGTTTAATCAGCTGTCAAGCAGAAGCCCCATTCAACTTCTTCCAGACTATTTTATATTCCAGAAGCTCAGGAGCAAAGCAGAGCTGGAATGAATAATTTCAAAAGAGCAATGAAAGCCCGGAATTGCTTGGTGCATGAAAAAATAAAATAAAATAAAGAAGACCGAAGATCAGGCTTCTGCTTATCCTTGAGACTCAAAAGGCACTGATTTATTGTAATGCTTTATGAAAATGACAAGTGGATGCCAAATCCTGTCTTAACTTGTGCTGCTGTGTGGGTGGGTTTTAAATGTTACAACCCATTTTAAATGCACTTGGCATTTCAAGCACATATGTACAGTATGTATATGTGTCCACATGTCTGCTTGGAGAACTTTATTTTGGCAAGCAGCAAAGAAGCCAGCCACAAGTAAGATTTATCACTCTCAGTGGTAGCGATGTGTGCCAGCGAACTTGCGGTAGACAAAAACAAGTACATTAGAAAGCCCGTTCGTGCCCTGACCCATCAAAGTGACATTGTCTTCTCTTGAATGAAGAACTAGTGGATACTATCTATATATAAGTAATCCTGAATTTGTGGCCGTAATTGGCACCAGAATTTTAGTTGCTAAACAATGTGGTTGTTAAATGAGTCATCACATGACCAGACCCAATTGAATCATCGTTTTTAGCATGAACCAAAGGTGCTTTTTCAAGAGGCAACTGCATTTTCTTGGTTTTCTTTGAAGATGTTTCACTTCTCATCCAAGAAGCTTCTTTAGATCTGACTGGATGGTGAGGAATGGAAGGATTCATACTCCTATATCTATGCAAGGGATGCGGTGACTCAGTGGCTAAGATGCTGAGCTTGTCGATCGAAAGGTCGGCAGTTCAGCAGTTTGAATCCCTAGTGCCGCATAATGGGGTGAGCTCCCATGATCTGTCCCAGGTTCTGCCAACCTAGCAGTTCGAAAGCACGTAAAAAATGCAAGTAGGAAAATAGGGAGCACCTTTGGTAACAGCATTCTGTGCACCTGTGGCGTTTAGTCATGCCAGCCACATGACCATGGAGATGTCTTTGGACAGTGCTGGCTCTTTGGCTTTGAAACGTAGATAAGCACCGCCCTCTAGAGTCAGGAATGACTAGCACATATGTGTGAGGGGAATCTTTACTTTTAGGTTGCAGTAAATGTAATAATAGAGGGACTGATAATAGTGGCTAAGACACTGAGCTTGTCGATGGAAAGGTCAGCAGTTCACCGGTTCGAGTCCCTAATGCCGTGTAATGGGGTGAGCTCCCGTTACTTGTCCCAGCTTCTGCCAACCTAGCAGTTCGAAAGCACATAAAAAAGGCAAATAGAAAAATAGGGACCATCCTTGGTGGGAAGGTAACAGTGTTCCATGCGCCTTTGGTGTTTAGTCATGCCGGCCACATGACCACGGAGACGTCTTCAGACAGCGCTGGCTCTTCGGCTTTGAAATGGAGATGAGCACCACCCCCTAGAGTCTGGATGACTAGCACATATGTGCAAGGGAAACCTTTACCTTTACTTTACCTATGCAAAAGGTAATCACATGACCCTGGGACACTGCAACCATAATCAATATGAACCAGTTGCCAAGCATCTGAATTTGGATCACATGTTCATGGGGATATTGTAAAGGTCTTAATTGTGAAAAACGGTCATAAATCACATAAGTTTCAGTGCCATTGTAACTTTGAACGGTCACTAAACAAACTGTTTTAAGTCGAGGACTACCTATCTTGTGGAGGACTAAGAAAAAAAGTGGCTTCTTTAAGTTCAGATGCATTCAGAGCAGCTTCGGCAAATCCAAAGGATTGCACATCCTTAAGATGAAGGCAACGTCATGGGATCACAGCAGATAAATGAAGTTGTCAGTGTATTCTTGAGTTGTGCATGGGGGAACATGGTTTATATTTCCCGAAGGTTGCTTTTTGATGTCTGAGCAGAAAAATATTTATCTCTTTTCTGCTAAGAAGCCAGAACTGTTAAAATTTATTTTTCTTTTACTTTAGTTTGGTCCTGGTCTGTTAAGAATTCTGTATCAAGATTTATTTTTCTTTTACTTTAGTTTCGTTAAGATTGCTTTATTTCTAGAAACGTTTGCTGATGTTTTTATTTACTGAATAGAATAGAATAGAATAGAATAGAATAGAATAGAATAGAATAGAATAGAATAGAATAGAATAGAATAGAATAGAATAGAATAGAATAGAATAGAATAACAGAGTTGGAAGGGACCTTGGAGGTGTTCTAGTCCAACTCCCTGCTTAGGCGGGAAACCCTACACCACTTCAGACAAATGGTTATCCAACATCTTATTAAAAACTTCCAGTGTTGGAGCATTCACAACTTCTGGAGGCAAGTTGTTCCACTGATTAATTGTTCTATCTGTCAGGAAATTTCTCCTTAGCTCTAAGTTGCTTCTCTCCTTGATTAGTTTCCACCCATTGCGTCTTGTCCTGCCCTCAGGTGCTTTAGAGAACAGCTTGACTCCCTCTTCTCTGGGGTAGTCCCTGAGATATTGGAACACTGCTATCATGTCTAGTCCTTCTTTTCATTAAACTAAACAAACCCAATTCCTGCAGCTGTTCTTCATATGTTTTAGCCTCCAGTCCCCTAATCATCTTGGTTGCTTTTCTCTGCACTCTTTCTAGAGTCTCAACATCTTAGTTCCAGCCACCTTCTGAATGTAGTAGAGACACCTGTTCTCCATTTTAAAATGGCTGGTGGAATGTTAGAATAGAATAGAATAGAATTCTTTATTGGCCAAGTGTGATTGGACACACAAGAAATTTGTCTTGGTGCATACACTCTTGGTGTACATAAAAGAAAAGATACCATATTTTTGGAGTATAAGATGCACCTTGTTCTCCCCTAAAAGGGGGTGAAAATTTAGGTGCGTCTTATACACAGACTGTAGTGCCGCCCACCCACTGGCCCCCACCCTTTGGCCTCTGCCTCGCAGCAGTTACCTCCTTGCAAGCAAACAGCAAGAAAAAAACAGCTCCTTTCAGCTTCAGCACATCCTAATTAGCACAAGTTGATTGGATCGGCCTCCCGACTCTCAGCTGTTTTGCGCAGGGCTCTGCTGCTTGCTTCAAAGAGGTAAATTGCTGGAGCAGATTTTTTTCCCCTTGTGCTAATCAAGCTATGCTGAAAATGAAAATGAAAGTAAAGTAGGCTGTTTGCTGTTTGCTGCAACGAAGCAAAATTGCTCAGAGGCAGAGGGAGATTTCTTTTTCTTCTTTTCCTCACCAAAAAAGATAGGTGCGTCTTATACTCCGGTGCATCTTATACTCCGAAAAATACAGTACATTCATCAAGAATTATAAGGCACAACACTTAATGATAGTCATAGGGAAACAGTCAATATAAATCTTAAGGATTTCCCTTCTTGGAAAGGACACTCACATCCCAACTGCACATCACACATGGCTAAACATTTAAACAGCCACGTTGATAGTATCTTTGCTAGGGGAGAGCAAAGCCAGATCCCTTTGGGAGTTTTGTAGAGATTTTTATTATTAAATTTAGCACCCATGCTTGCTAATTTAGTTATTGAAGTCTATCTTCTGGTTCAACTGAAGTAACAACTGAACATTTTTTACTCTACCATCCTAGGTTTGAAACAAGCATGGTTAATTTACAATTAAGAACATATCAAACGTAATCAAACCAACAGCAGCCAAAAATTTGTATATCTGAGGAGAGCTGGGAGACAGTGATTAACCCAAAGTTACCCAGCTGGGTAAATGAGAATCCGCAAGGTGTCAAGCAATACCCCTGGCTAAATAAACCAATATTTTCAATTACAACAAGCAAGGATGGGCAGGAAACACACTTGATAGATCTAATTTTTTAAAAATTAGAATCTTGAAGACCACTTGTCAGTGTTCCAAGTAATGCACCCATAGAATGCAGAACTCTGAGGAAGGTAGATTCCTCAAAGAACAATTTTATTGGGTACATCCTATTGGTACAACTGGTGAAAGACGACTCTGAAAGTTCCTGTGGTTTGCACCTAATTAAAAAAGAAAGTTTTCCCCCTTCCCCAAGTCATCAGTCACATGGTCCAATTGAGGTGCTAGCCTGTTGCTTGGTTACTTCGCTCCTCCTCTCCTGGCCACCTGTTGGAATGACCTTGGTTCCCACAGGAAAACCTTTTGTTTTGACTGCAAAACCTCAGCTAACAATTTCCCTCCCCCTCCCACCTAGTGGCAGCCCTGAAGCCTCAAAGATGGCACCAGCCAGGTTTACTTCAGGGTTGACACCAGACGTGGTATTCAGCAGGTTCTGACCAGTTCTGGAGAACCGGTAGCATACATTTTCAGTAGTTTGGAGAACCGTTAAATACCACCTCTGACTGGCCCCACCCCCATCTATTCTCTGCCTCCCGAGTCCCAGCTGATCGGGAGGAAATGGGGATTTTGCAGTAACCTTCCCCTAGAGTGGGGTAGGAATGGAGATTTTACAATATCCTTCCCCTGTCATGCCCACCAAGCCACACCCACAAAGCCATCCCCAAAGAACCGGTAGTAAAAAAAATTGAATCCCATCACTGGTTGACACCATTATTAAAATTTCCCACAAAAGACATAGAATGAAAACTTTCTGAATCAGGGAGGGGGTCTGAATAAGGGAATAAAATATAGAATAAAATTACACTTTTGTGACCATTCTGTTAACAAATCATGCTGTCTCTCTTGGTTTTATAAATGCTGTCCAATATTTTATTGAGATCTATCTTCCATTCATTTTGGGCACAAGATCTGAGTCGAAAAAGATGAGCCCATCTATTCCTGACTTCCTCTGTGTGTCTGTTCCATTCCATTTCTGTGTTAATCTGCAAATTGGATTAAATTGAAAATTCACATTGGAACCATTTCCCCCCACAGATTTTATTAGCATTAACCCAAAATACAGCATGCATTTTTATATTAGCAATGCTATATTTTTAGCCACTTAATGCATTTTAAGACTTATCTTCCCACTTTTTATACAATCACAAAATTCAAAAGAGAAAACTGCATTTGAGTTTCAGTTTAGTTTAGTTCTGGTTTGCTCAGAAATGCAGGCTGTACAAAATGCCTGAGCATTTTTAGCAGTAAGTGTTGCTGAGTAAGAAATAATTTGTTACTTCAAGTTGGGTAGAAAGCACAAAGTATGTGAATATACACATGAGTTTTAGCAATCATAAATTGGTAAAATAATCATCTTTTTTCCTGAAGTTTTGTAGTATTTTGATTGGCCTACTTATTTGAGATGTCAGCACTGATTTTTCTGAATTATCAGCTCCAGGCATGTCATCTCCTCTCCTTCTTTCCTAATTGAAAATCAAAACAGCATAATAAAAATCAAAACTGGGGGGAAAAAACTCCTGTGTAAGACAAAACATTCAATAAAAAGAGCTTGGGCATGTAGTTAAGAATATTTGTTACCTTGAGAAGGGCATATTTTTAAAGATTCATATTCAAATTTTTGTCAAAAAAGGCATTTGCATAGATGGAGATGAAACATGAATAAAAGACAACTTTAACTGCAGTAGCACATCTAAGATTGGCTTTTTTTTTTCCTGAACAGGTGCATTACAGTCAAATATTCATCAAGAAAAGGTTTCCATTTCTGCATCTCTATACAGGGCAGAGTGTCTCATTAGATGTTTTCTAAGACAGCTGTTCCACCTGTTCAAGTTCTCCAGAACAGAGGTGCTATTCAGCAGGTTCTGACCAGTTCTGGAGAACTGGTAGCGGAAATTTTGAGTAGTTCGGAGAACTGGTAAATACCACCTCTGACTGGCCCCACCCTCATCTATTCTCTGCCTCCCAAGTCCCAGCTGATCGGGAGGAAATGGGGATTTTGAGGTATCCTTCCCCTGCCATGCCCACCAACCCACGCCCACCAAGCCATGCCATGATCACCAACCCACGCCCACAGAACCAGTAGTAAAAAAAATTGAATCCCGCTACTGCTCCAGAAAGATATCTCAGAAAGGTTTCCCACTTTAGTTTGCCTGTTCGGAAAAGAAACGAAAAACACCCCCCCCCCATCCAAAATCTTAAATTAGAAATTTAATGAAGAACTGAAAGCCTAATCATATAATGTATGAGTCATTTGAGTTCGAAGAAGAGACTGCTGTTGTGCAGTCCCTAGTTAGTTAGTTAGTTAGTGTGTCAAACATCTATAAGATAACAGATATAAGTATAAACTTGATTATGAATACAGGAAACGGATATGAATAAATGGGGACAGTAGGACAGGGACGGTAGGCACCTTGATGCGCTTATGCACACCCCTTATAGACCTCTTAGGAATGGGGTGAGGTCAACAGTAGACAGTCTAAGGTTAATGTTTTGGGGGTTTGGGGAATAAACCACAGTCAGATAGTGCATTCCAGGCATTGACCACTCTATTGCTAAAGTCCTATTTTCTGCAATCGCGTTTGGAGCAGTTTACCTTAAGTTTGTATCTGTTGTGTGCTTGTATATTGTTGTGGTTGAAGCTGAAGTAGTCATTGACAGGTAAGATGTTGTAGCAGATAATTTTGTGTACTACGCTTAGGTCAGACCGAAGGTGACGTAGTTCTAAGTTGTCTAAGCTCAAAATTTCAAGCCTGGTGGCATAAGGTATTCTGTTGTGAGCAGAGGAATGGAGGACTCCTCTCGTGAAATACCTCTGGCATTTGGCACAATGGGGGCACTGGGGACTAGTTGTTGTAGTGACTGTGGGTGTTTTACTGTGAAGCCATTCACAATTTTTGTAACACTTTTTGGCAGTGTCTTTCTTCAAGGCTGGTGGGAGCGTCAGAGCGAAGGGCTCACCACCATGATCTGTTGACAGCTGCAGCTTCCAGTTCTCTTGGTTAGATGTCTGTAGAGATTCTTAGTCATCCAAGTAATGGTTGTCCCAAAGGTGCTTTTTTAGGAGGCCACTGGATTTTCTTTCTTTTTTTTTCTTTGAAGATGTTTTACTTCTCATCCAAGAATCTTCTTCAGGACCAGGAACCAGGAGCACTACTCAGGTGACCCTGAGGACACAGATAAACCTCCAAGTGCTTCCACAACCCTCTAAAAGGATGCAAATGACCAGCTGTCTGCAAGAAATATAAATCCTTCCATTCCCCACTATCCTGTCAGAGCTGAAGAAGCATCTCGGATGAGAAGCGAAATATCTTCAAAAGAAAAAAAAATACAAGAAAGTCTAGTTGCCTCCTGAAAAAGCACCTTTGAGAGTCTTGATTGGATGTTACAGTAATGCATGGTTTCCTTCACAGCTTCTTTGTAGCACTTGTGTGGTCCATCTCAAGGTTTCTTTCCAAAAAACAGATTAGCTGGTGAGGTATACCATGATCAACCATTCTGATGGCTTGTCCTATCTGGGGTCTTATAATCAGGGACTCAATGCTGGTGAGCTACATGTGATCCAGGAGCTCCAGGTTGGAGATGAGGCTAGAGAGGAGAGCACTCTCAGGTATTTTCTCCAGTTGCTTGGTGTGCCTTTAGTATAGAATCCTGCACTCACATCCTTATACGAGAGAATGGATAACCACAGCTCTGTGGACTTTCAGTTTTGTGGAGATACAGATCTTGTGTTGATTCAGTACTCTAGGATTAGGGAAGGAGTCAGCAAGCTGCAGCTCTGGAGCCGCATGTGGCTCTTTCACCTCTCTGCTACGGCTTCCTGTCACTCAAAATATGTGTCACAACTGCCAATGAGCAACACCCGCTGGCACACAATTTATTGAGCTTTTCAACCCCCGGTAGGCCATCCATGGATAAATCCAAGAAAAGAAAAGTTTCAGAAGAAAACAGAACATTTAATTCAACTACATATGCAAGTTTTGTGGCCGCTCAAGAAATAGTCAGGCATGGGAAGGGTTTTGTGGCTCCCGGTGTTTTCTTTTCTGTGGGAAATGAGTCCAAATGGCTCTTTGAGTGTTTAAGGTTGCAGACGCCTGGGTTAGGGTTAGGGTTAACCCAAGCATGTTGCAATTGGTATATGTTTCTTTTTTTACTTATGATTTAGGATTTTTGCATTAATTAATAAAGGTAGTATTTAGCTTCCGGCTGCCTGCAATTACTGCGAGTTCAATTCTCACCAGGCTCAAGGTCGACTCAGCCTTCCATCCTTTCTAAGGTAGGTAAAATGAGGACCCAGTTTGTGGGGGCAATAAGCTGACTTTGTATAAAATGTACAAAAGTATGAAGGCTATTGCTTAACGCATTGTAAGCCGCCCTGATTCTCCGGAGAAGGGCGGCACATAAATCAAAATAAAATAAAATAAATAAATAAAATAATGTGGAATGTACACAGAAATTTCTCTTCTTGAAACATTAGCATGCACTGCAGAAATTGCTGTCTCTTTCTTCACCCTCCCCCCTTTTTTTGCTCAATGCATTTTCTTTTTTTTTCTGTTTTAATACTATGCAGAAAAAAAATGTTTGGCTAAATTCATCCGCTGACAACAATTCAATCTACTGAAATATTAAGCATATAATTAAACATGTTAACTGTTCACAATAAAAAAGTTTTTTTATAACCGGTAAAACCAGCTTTCTACCTACCAAGCAAGTTACTGAGAGAGAGAGACAATCAATTCAATGAAAACTTCTGGGAGTAGAGAAGACTCAGATGCCTGTCTCTATGCCCGATTCAGACAGAACAATAAATCTTGGTTTCATACATCACTAAGGGTGGGCAGCTTCTGAAAAATGAGGTTCTTTTGATTTGGTGTTTTAATTTGAAAGACTGTTTCAATCAAAGCTTCTGATTTGGCCACTGAGGATCTTGACTTTCTAGAAGGCCATCTGATGATAAAAAAGCTCCCTGGAAGAAATGGCACCAACATATTTGGCCCATTTATTATGGTCTATTTACTAGCATCTTCCTAGTATGGGAACATCAGGTCACTCAGAAACAAACTTCTAATATCCTCACTCTTAAACTATCAATTCCCAAGCTATCCCCAGATGGGAAACAAAACAACCACTTCCCAAATACATGGTACAACACAGAAGAACAAACCCATCAGGACAGGGCTTAGCTGTCCATTTGCATCTGAAAGGCAAGGGTCACTCTTTTGAAGACAGCAATGTCCTCATTCTGGACAGAGAGGACCACTAGTTTGAAAGAGGGATGGGTCAAAGAGGCCATCTATGTTAAAATTGAACAGCCCTCTCTCAACAGAGGGGGCGGGATATGACACCACCTATCTCCTGTCTACAACACAGTCCTTTCAGCAGTCCCACATCCATTTGCCCTCTGATTCAGGTGACACTGAGGATACAGCTAAATCCCCAAGTGGCCTCAACAACTCTCAGAGATGTAACGACGGATCCTCAGAGTGCTAATGAACTGATGACTGCAAAGAATATAAATACTTCCATTCCCCACCAGTCAATAGGACTGAAGGAACTTCTTGGTTGAGAAGTGAAATGTTTTTACAGGAAACAAACAAGCAAACAAACAAACAAGAAAGTCCAGTTGCCTTTGGAAAAGCACTTTTAAAAAGGTAAAGGTAAAGGTTCCCCCTCGCACATATAGTGGCACATATTAATCAATCAATCACAGGACTCACTGGGTGAGTTTGGGCTACTCTCACCCAGCACAATGTTCACCACAGGCCTATTGTTGTAAGGTAAAGGTAAAGGATCCCCTCGCACATATGTGCTAGTTGTTCCCGACTCTAGGGGTCGGTGCTCATCTCCGTTTCAAAGCCGAAGAGCCAGTGCTGTCCAAAGACGTCTCCGTGGTCATGTGGCCGGCATGACTAAATGCCAAAGGTGCACGGAACGCTGTTACCTTCCCACCAAAGGTGGTCCCTATTTTTCTAATTGCATTTTTTACGTGCTTTCGAACTGCTAGGTTGGCAGAAGCTAGGACAAGTAACAGGAGCTCACCCTGTTACGCAGAACTAGGGATTTGAACCGCTGAACTGCTGACCTTTCGATCGACAAGCTCTGCATCTTACCCACTGAGCCACCACCTCCCTAACACTTTTGGGTATCCCCAAATCATAGTACAGAAAGTCCACAGCACTGATTTTCCACAGCATTACAGCAGCCTATATTTGATATTTAAAGAATGAAGAGAGTGCATTGAATAGGATGAATGGAATAGCAATACGTAGCAATAGTCTATGGCTATACTACATATATGAGCTAGAGTGAGGTTTGAGAACTTCAGTTCTTCCTTCTCTTTTCCGTATGAGGAAATCAAAGCTACCTTTCACTAGTTTTAAATTAACTGCAGCTTGCTAGGACTTCTAAACTTTACTTTACTTTTACTTTTTTACTTTTATTTGATTTGTATACTAATGTAATGAAGCGGGCTCTGATGGATGACCACTAGATAACTTTCTATTCACTCTATTCTAAAAAGAAATGCATCCGGTTGGAAAGAGTACAAACTCAGCCAAGGTCCTTTTGGTTCCTCTAGGAGGCCTCTAAGTTGTCAGAAGAAAGGAACATTCTAATAACATACAGCTTAAAGGTTGGTTAGGTCAAGGGGATCCACATGAGTTAAAAGTTGTCCATCGTCAAAAGATAAAAGATATGCTTCAGTAATCTACAAAAAGAATTATGATTGTTTTGCAAAGAAACTCTGTAATGTCAATTAAAATTGATAAATGTATAGGACCATATGAACTGCTGACTTCAAAAGAATCCTTTGTCTAGAAGGGTATAAAACCATTGTACCTAATTCCTGTCTTTGTTCAACGCTTCATGTACAGAGCCTTGAACCTATTGCGCAATATATAAAATCTGTCTCTGATCAACCCAAAAGTTGTGTTTGTCTTATTAAATCCACAACATTTATGGCACCCTGCAGATGGGACTACAAGGCAGAGAACTTTTGTTCTACCAGACAGCCTGCCTCAGTGGGAATCGACGCCTCCCCAAGGAAAATCCACTGGCCGGCCATTAGGACTCCTTTGAAGTCCATGGAGATTCAGTGAGGAGGTGCCGTAAACCCGCTGACGAAGACAGGCCAGTCAAGAATCCTTGAAGGTTGATCAGACAACAGAGACTCAACAAAAATACAAAAAAGAAAAAAAGAGAAAGAAAGAAAGAAAGAAAACAGGTAAGTATAAATTAGAGAGTTAAAGTCTCTCTGTTTAGAGGTACCTACCCATTAAAAGGGTGGAAGAGTGAGATCTGATCAATCTCCTGAGAGACCAGTTGGCATGCTGAAGTCTCTGGAATTAAGTATTTAAGTATTTAAATTAAGTACTAAGTATTGTGTGTAATCTTATGTGTGGTAAGAGAAGAACTAATTGCAGTGTTATAAATTTTCTGATAAACTGACATTCTTAAACAGCCAGAGTTTACTGTTCTTCCCTCCCGGGGTTTAGCAGGCAGTTAAAAAGGTGAAGCCTGTCTAAATGGGAAAACAGATATGATTTGATCAATTTGGTGTGATTTCTGTTAAATATATATGTATATATATAATGATAGTGTGTAAATTTGAATGGAATTTAATTGATTGTGATATGTGTGGCTGCCAGCAAAGTGAGATGATTTGTGCTTGAGGCTGTAAGAGATATTTGAGATTATTGTAATGGTTGGTTTGCATGAAGTGGGATTTTTTGTATGTGAAATTGGTTTAAACAAGAAGTTGATTGCAGTACAAATATGAAAAGCCTGTGTGTTGATAAAGTGAGAAATTAGAGAAATACTAATGTTAGTATAGTAATAATACTGTGTTGCTTTGTTGTAAGAATGCTGAATGGAAGAGAGAAGCGAGGCTTCCTTGCATGCTGTACATTTTTTCCCTCTTCCCCCCCTCTTTTCCTTTGTAAGAGAGAAACAGTTCCTTTTAACTTTTTTCCTTTCTCTCACCCCCTCCTTTTTTCCCCTGGGAGATGAGAGGCACGAAAGAGGGGGGGGCTACGGTTTAACCATTTTTTTTTCTCTCAGAGGAGCAGCCAGAAAAAGAAGGGGGAAGTGGGTGATCGGCTAATGCTGTTGCTGCTAGGTCTCTTTAATTTGCATATGAAAACTTTTCTGCTCTGAATACAATTTTGATTTTATTTTTTTCTGGAAATTTTTGGAGGTTTAAAAATGCTTCATTAAACCTGTACTCAGAATCCTGTTGTTTCGCCAGGCTGGGTTAGCAACATAATTTTAAATCAGATGTTTTAAATTTCTGAGGTTTTAAATTGAGCCGAATCCATTTAATATTTTTAATTATTTTAAATTGGTGTTGTTTTTTTTTTTTTTTTAAACAAAATAGGCTGTACACCGCCTTGAGTCCTTCGGGAGAAGGATGGTATAGAAATAAAATTATTTTTATTCTTATTTTTATTCTATCTCAAAGAAATTATTTTGAAAGATTTTTTTAATCTACTATTGTTTTATTTTTGAAGCTGTCTTTCTTAAATGTTTTTTATGTCTGCGTGCATTCTGCATCCTTAACAGATGGCACGTTTGTTCGTTTGTATGTTTGTTTGTTGTTTATTTGTTTGTTTGCTAGTAGCACAAGTTACTGCCCTTTTTGGGAATTGTCACAGAGATGAGTTGGAAATTGCGATGTGTGGTAGGAGAGATTCAGTGGCATTTTTGTCTAAAATGTTGGATTCTGCCTCGAGAGTATGCTTGTTTTTGTTCACTTCAGTTTGCGGGGAGATTAGATAATTGGTGCTGAGGAGCTCATTTGTTTATAGAGGGATATACGGTAGTTGAAGGAAGAGATGAAGTTTTAAGGGAAGTCAGAAAGTTGCCTTTAAGTTTGTCTACACAGACTTGTGCTGGCTTGGAAATCAGGATGGCAGTGGTAGGAGGAATTGAATGTTATAATAAGAAGGAGTTAGAGAAAGTAGAATTGATGGAAAGGAGAAGGTATGTGATTTGTTTTTGGAAAGTTATGGAAGTTGGCAGATTGAAATGTGGAAGTGCTAAGAAGTAGGAGAGAAGTGGTGATCTGAAGAGAAGTGGTGTTTTTCGTTGACAGAGATCAGATTAAGTGAACAAAACATTTGAATACACTTAATCAGTGAAGGGAGTGTTGGAAGATTTGAGAAGCTCAATATTAAAAGCACAAGAAAATTCCCCTAAAGAAAATAGGCAGAAACTCCGGCAGAGTTCAGCCCCCACCTTTACCAATGGGCCATTAAGAAACTGAGATGCTGCCTTAATTTCCACAACAAAAGGAAGAATAAAAGATGTGTTTGTTTCTTGCTTGCCTTACTAGGAACAATAAAACTAATTCCAGGAGTTTTGAATTCAGGACAGGGAAAGCTCTGCCTTTCAGCAATCTTTAAAGGGAAAGACTTCCCCCCCCACAGAAAAAAAAAATCACTCCTGATAGAAAGGAGGGGTAGCGTCTCCGCCTCCATCTATAAACAAGCAAGAATTAAGACAATTCTATGCAAAATTAATTGAATCTGGATCTTGGAGTTTGAAATGGGAGGGACATGAAAGAGGAAGCCTTGAAAATTTTGAAACAGGCTTTAACCAGGGCTCCTGTATTGGGTTTGCCGAATTTGGAAAAGCCATTCAGTCTCTTTGTAGGCACACACACTCTCACACACATTGAATTGCACGAGGGGTGTTGGCTCAGAAAGTAGGAAATTGACCTTTGGGGGAGCCCTCATTGTAAACACCCCACATCAAGTCAGAACTATCCTTCAGTGGTGGTTATCTGATTCAAAATTCTAAACAAAAATAAAACAATTTTAATGCAGCAGACAGATTTGATTTTAACCTGCAGATTTCAATTTGAATCAAACACAGCTCTTAACCAATACCAGATCAATGGATCACCTTGGATGAGAACATTATGGTGTTGAAATAATTGGTCTCCATACAAAAATAAGACCAGATTTGGAGGGACACCCCCTGGAGACAAATTGCCTCGAAATTGGTCTGCTCAAACCTTTGAATTGCATTCATTAAATTAAGCTCTATGGACAGGGAGCCTGGATAGCTCAGTGGATAAATGCATTGTAATTTAACACCAGCTGTCTGCAATTACTGTAAATTCGAATCTCACCAGGCTCAAGGTTGACTCAGCCTTCCATCCTTTCTAAGGTAGGTGAATTGAGGACCCAGTTTGTGGGGGGCAATAAGCTGACTTTATGATGGCTATTGCTTAATGCATTGTAACCCTTAGTCTCTGGACATCATTTGGCAAAATATGGGTGGAGTCATTGGGGACTTCAAGCTATCGTACATGAACTTTTAAACTAAGCTATGATTGTATTGGGATATATCCTTTAGTAACATCAATTATAAACAAATGTTTGGTTTGTAAAAAGATGAATGAACATGCTGTCAGAAAACAACAGATGTGTAAGATGTATCACCAGCTTTAAGATCATTTCAATGTATTCATGTGGATTTTACAGAATTACCAAAAGTGGGGAGTGTAAAATATTTATTAGTCATAGTGAACCACCTCACAGGGTGGGTTGCAGCTTTTATCTGCAGTAATGCTACAGCAACAGTGGTGTCAAGAGTTTTACCCAACCTAGACAGATTATCATCATATGAACTGTTGTTTGGAGTAGTTTTCACTACAGGAAGCATATGCATTACTTCCTTGGAAACCAGTGACAAAGTATTGAAACAATATGTGTATAACCTGTCCAGATATTTTGAAGTTTTTAGGAAACAAGGACTATTAGCCCAAACATCGCCTTTGAAGTTTCCAGTCCACAAATTCCACCACGATGATTGGATGTTAATCCAAACTGGACGGAAGTTAGACCCCAAGTGAACGGGCTTAATCTCATCAAGGAAATCCAGTGAAGTTGATGATCCAAAGGATCCAGCCACCAGTGGGAATAGCATTCATCTGGACTATTTTTGTATTTTTTTCTTTCTTAGGATTCAGTGGTTGCCTATGCTGTTTCCCAACTGAAAAGGACTACAACTGCTCAGATTCCTTTGCGCACTCGCCCAGATGTATTGGTTTTGTAATTGTGTTTTTAAGATCTTAGGAGGATGATCCTGGATCCACTGGATGAGACTGATACCAGGTGACCATCAGCCTTGTTGAATCACTCCGGAAGCTGATTCTCAACGCACGGCGGAAGATTTGTAAAGAGGACAACTGCCTTCACATTGTACATATACATATTATTAGCTTTAATATAACACTTTCTTACACATGCTAATGTTATTAGAAGTTTGGGAGTACATTTTGTGGGTACTTGTTTTTCTAATTTTGCTAGTAATTTTGTTTTACATATATAAGGAACGTTTTTGTGGTAGACCTAGGATTTTTATTGCTACTCCTGTTTCCCAAACCACATGCACCACTAACCCTTTCCCTGACATAGTGAGCTTCACACCATAGTTGATTATGATTTGCTTATGGCTTTGGACATTATTCGCACTAGGACTCTCAAGTGAACATAAGATGAACATTGATTCCCCAAGTGGAGACACTTTAGGTCAAGTTCGCTACCACCAAAAACGCATTGTCTATGCACGGGGTTCTTACTTTAGACCTAAGTCAACTCCACCACCTAAGGTTGCACTATTGACATTCTCATCTGAGGGGGGAATAGATAAGGAAAATGGGCCTCTACAACAATTGCATAGAGGAGACTATATATCACGGATTTTGGAATTAAGTCAAGATCTTGTTAATCAGTATGACCCTACCCTAGGTCAGAAATGCTGGTTATGTTTATCTGCTAGCCCTACATCTTATCATGCTGTTCCTGTCAAACCACAACTCTGGGTTAGAACAAAGGCTACCAGAAATAAACTTTAAGAAGGGAAAGTGGGGTGGATGGAATCTGTCCAAGACCGTTTCAACCTTCAGAATTTCCACTCTGGTTCAACTTGAAGTCCAAATTAGATTTGTGTATTCTTTTTCCACCTGGAAATACTACCTCTCGATATGTTTTTTGAAGGACCAATTCTCAGAGATAAACAGAAGGACCTCTCACTGGAAGTCCCATTGCAACCACTGGCAGGAATGTTTGTGGCAGGGACTTAGGGGTCTGGACTAATGCAAGGAACTACTGAGTGCATGCCTTTTCCATAAATCTTCTTATGTGGAAAGGATGCATATTTGTGTTTACCAACAAACTGGACAGGAACATGTAACAAATCAGGTGTGGTCAGAGAAATTGCCAAGGAATTGCAGGATAGGGCTTCCAAGATAGGTCAGAGGTTATAAACAACTGACATGTGGTTTTCTTGGTTGTCTGGATCCGGGTGAATTAATATGGCTGTGGCAGGCCTAGCTTTTATTCCTTGTGCAATCCCTATGCTGAAACATCTATAAATAAGAACAGTAAAGGAGATTCAAGTTGAAAAGGAACTAGCTTTGATAGAACGTTTTCTTAATCAACTTGGTCCATATCCTGTGGAAGAACATAAAGATTCTGAGGCAGACCCATATGAGGAAATGGAACCTGTAGAAAAAGGTAGAGAATCTCCCCAAGAATCAAGAGAGTAGAAAAACAATCAAGAACTACCTATCCTTTATTTTTATTAATTATCTTTTGTTAGACCCTATATATGGTAGATTTGTTTATTGGAATCTTGTATACTCAGAAGTTAAACTTATATGAGAATAGTGAAAGTTTCTGCATTGAAAAACTTTCAGAGGGGGGAATAATGTAATGAAGCGGGCTCTGATGGATGACCACTAGATAACTTTCTATTCACTCTATTCTAAAAAGAAATGCATCCGGTTGGAAAGAGTACAAACTCAGCCAAGGTCCTTTTGGTTCCTCTAGGAGGCCTCTAAGTTGTCAGAAGAAAGGAACATTCTAATAACATACAGCTTAAAGGTTGGTTAGGTCAAGGGGATCCACATGAGTTAAAAGTTGTCCATCGTCAAAAGATAAAAGATATGCTTCAGTAATCTACAAAAAGAATTATGATTGTTTTGCAAAGAAACTCTGTAATGTCAATTAAAATTGATAAATGTATAGGACCATATGAACTGCTGACTTCAAAAGAATCCTTTGTCTAGAAGGGTATAAAACCATTGTACCTAATTCCTGTCTTTGTTCAACGCTTCATGTACAGAGCCTTGAACCTATTGCGCAATATATAAAATCTGTCTCTGATCAACCCAAAAGTTGTGTTTGTCTTATTAAATCCACAACAATACCGCTCTACTCCCGAAGGACTCAGGGCGGTGAACAGCCAACAATAAAATACATACATACAAAATTTAAAAAACAGAAATAAAATTAAATTAAATAGTTTGGCCCAGACAGATTAAAACCCCAATCAATTTAAAACAGATTTAAACTTTGAAAATTAAAAAATATTAAAGATATTAAAATATTAAAATTGTTTAAAAAGAGGGCGAAAGTTAGGCCAAACTTAAATCTGTTTAAACCAGACGTGCAAAAAAAAAAAAATCTGTTTAAACCAGACATGCACCAGATTGTTGTCTCCTAAGATCAAATTCAGCACAAGCACCCAAATATTTGTGGCCTGATTTCTCACATTATTTTATGAAGAAAATAATGAAAATAGGAGGACTCTTAATGGATTTGTGTTGATTTAGAGTCAATGATGAGGCTTCATTATTTGCTAATAGATAAAGGATGAGGTATGGTATGAAGAGTTTCTAGGTTAAAATGTTAGAGGAGGTGACAAGTTATTGAAAATCTTGGTGCCAATTATTTTAATGAACGTGGAACTCATCTCTTTTTATATATTGATTTTACTTTTTTCTTCCTTCCCCTCTTTTTGTCTCTATTTACTTTTGCTTTTTTGTATCTTTGTTAGCTTGTATTAGGTTTTTTTTTAATCTTTGTATTTTTAAACCTGAATAAAAAACTATGATTAAAGAAAGGAAAATAGGAGTGTTAAATTCCCAGTGAAATTTCAGCTGCTTTGGAGAAAAACGTTCCATATATCAAAGGGTTGATACAAGGCTGATTGAATGTTTGGATGTCATTGTTAAATGGAAGCTCAAAATGGCTGCCTGATATAAGTATGGGTTTTATGATGAGGCACTGAACTCCAAAAGACCACTTTGATTCAGGGAGTGCATGAAGCAATTGGAACACCCTTTTAGATAAAACGCTGAAACAGAATCAGTGTTTTTGGCTGAAGCACTGGAGCGGAGTTGCCACACAATTTCAAATCCAGATGGCAAAAGGATCCATTGCACTGTTCCGTGTTCTCCATCTCAAAATGGACAATCAGACTGAACCAACCCACTCTGGTATTTCAATATGCTTAATTTCTCTGAATCAAAAGGATGTTTCAGTTCAGATTTCTTTGGACCAAAGCAAAGTTGGACCACCGCACATCCTCAATATGAATCACAGCATCTTCCAATCTTCCCAGGTGCAGTTCTAAGCTGGCCAACTTAAGGCTGCAATTTATTTGAAAATGGTTGACTGTGGAATCATAATGTTGGAGGGAGACATTAAGGCAATTCAGCCAAAACACCTGCTCACAGGCAGGCATGGAAATTAAACTCTGGCAGATGGCTGACCAGACACAGCTTAAATATCCTATTTGTTGGGAATCCTTTGTAAATAAAAATGGTAGGCCTTCCAATCACTCTCTTGTATTTTTTATAAAGGATTCCCATGCTGTAATCCCCCTTCACGTTTTTATTTTGTTCTATACTCTGCCTGGTATCCACTTTGATGGTCTCATATACTGTATATCTGTATCTGTATCTATATCTGTATTTGTATCTGTCTGTCTGTCTGTCTGTCTGTCTGTCTGTCTGTCTGTCTGTCTGTCTATCTATCTATCTATCTATCTATCTATCTATCTATCTATCTATCTATCTATCTATCTGACTCACTGGAGAAGAGCCTAATGCTGGGAACGATTGAGGGAAAAAGGAGGAGGAGATGGCACAGAGTGAAGTGGCTGGATGGAGTCACTGAAGCAGTAGGCGTGAGCTTAAATGGTCTCTGGGGGATGGTAGAGGACAGGAAGGCCTGGAGGAATGTTGTCCATGAGGTCACGATGGGTCAGACACGACTTCGCGACTTACAACATCTATCTATCTATCTATCTATCTATCTATCTATCTATCTATCTATCTATCTATCTATCTATCATCTATCATCTATCATCTCTCTCTATCTCTCTCAAATATCTCTCTATCTCTATCCCTATCCCTATCTATTTCTAAAATGCCATCAAAGCCACCCAGAGCACAGAACTCAAAGAACTTCTTCTTCTTCTTCTTCTTCTTCTTCTTCTTCTTCTTCTTCTTCTTCTTCTTCTTCTTCTTCTTCTTCTTCTTCTTCTTCTTCTTCTTCTTCTTCTTCTTCTTCTTCTTCTTCTTCTTCTTCTCCTCCTCCTCCTCCTCCTCCTCCTCCTCCTCCTCCTCCTCCTCCTCCTCCTCCTCCTCCTCCTCCTCCCCTTCCCCTTCTCCTCCTCCATCATCATCATCATCATCATCATCATCATCATCAGTATTTTAAACATTCCATTCAGTTAGCTGCAGCATATGCTCATGAGTTATTGTATTATGAGAACTTTTTCTCTATTGGCTTCCTCTAGTGCTTTGACATGAATTTAAAGTCAAAAGTTTGTGTGTGTACGTGTGTATGTGACTTTTATTATTTTCACAGATAAGGCAATGAACATATCCATCACACCTTTCTCCTCCTATTTTCCCCGCAACAACCCTGTGAAGTGAGTTGGGCTTTTATGGCTAAGCAGAATTACAACTCACAGTGTTCTGCTTTCCATTAGCTTTTGTAACTGAAGTACTACTACCCAGACCTTTTATGTCTGTATATGTAACTATAGATGGAAATAAACAATTGCACACCAAAGAGAAAGAAATGCCCCCTTCATTCACTTTCATTGAATGGAATGTAGATGTATACACATTCATACTCTTCTTCTTGTTGTTGTTGTGCCATATCCGTGATCGGACGTTGGCGATCATGTTGGCAATCCTATTTTTGTCAACAGCTGCATGAAAAAGTGCTGCTAAGTTTTGTCCAAACCAGTCCCTTAGGTTTTGAAGCCATGGTTTTTTTTTTTTTCTTCTGCCTGGACCTCATTTGCCTTCAATCTTTCCCTGGAGGATTAAGTGAAGGATGCCGTATTTTTCTGGGTGTCGCATCACATGTCCGGAATATTCTAACTTTTGCTTTTTAATGGCTTTGATGATTTCCCTTGGCTTTCCCAGGCAGCTTATCACATCCTCATTTGTGATTTTGTTAACCCAACTTATACGTAACAGCCGCCTGTAAATCCACATTTCAAATGCTTCTAGTTTCTTCAAGTGGTTTTCTGTCAGAGACCAACTCTCTACTCTGTAGTCATACTATGTAATAGAGCTAAATTAAAATGGGATAGCTGTGCGCCTATTCTGGCATTTTATGAGTGAAAACAGAGAGGAATGGCTTATTTTAGCAACAACAAGTAGGTCTTGGTATAGATATTGAGAAGCTGACTTCAAAGGCTTGGGTGTTAATGAACCACCGGAGAATAAAATGTAAAAGTTTTAAAGTTCGTTTTTCTCATCTTTAAATGAATATGTTTGAAGGGAAATGAGATGACTCATTATCATGCCAAGAATATATTTGTGGTTTCTGTTTGTGATTTATTTAGAATAATGTTCTGAGTATATTTGACTCACAGCTAGGTTTTCTTCCCCCTTGAAGTTAAGCCCTGTTGTTAACAGTGGGCCTGAGCATGTTTCCCCTCTTCCTCTAAATAAAGAAAATAAGAATATAAAGGAAATAAAGGGGGAAAAAACAGAATCATATTAGCAAATGACAATCAAATGGATAGATGTAGAGTTGCTGAACCAGTTGTAATGTAATCTATGAGAAACTGGGCTGTTGAAAACCAGAATAGGCACTTGAGTCAAAATCCAATTAGTTCAAAGTTTATTTCATTTTCTTTAAAACATAGGTTCTGTGTGCTCAGCCTAATATGCTTTCAAAGTAGTTAATGGCCTGTGGAATCATATAACCATAAAAACAGGAAAATATGGAATATAATTAAGGCAACACAATTGTAATGCCATGCCTTATACATCCAGAGAACGAGTTACAACCTTCTTCCTGTCATCCGAAGTATTTGGTAAACAAAATGATAATTATCTTTTTCAAAATTATGAGAGCTTTCCAGATAACTTCTTTGAAATGGGTTTTGAAAGAATGGAGGTGCCTTCAGAAAAAAATATGCATGTTTTAAAAAAATTACGAAGGCTGATTCCACATTTTGAGGGTCTTTTGAAAAGATTTAGCAGCAATAGGTAGAATACCACAAAGTGTTTTCTTTCTAAATGTGAAGACAATGTTGTATTTGTGGAAAACAAGGTTTGCTTTAGGTTCTTCAGACCAAAGAGAAGTTAATTTTAGTTTTATTCTGTTCACCATCAAAATACAGAATATGGATTCAAATAAATTATCTATCTTACTCCTCTTTTTTTAACATTACAGGAATTTGAGATGGTTTGAAATATCAAATTTCAAATATACCACCAAATCAAAAGTCTCGGAGCAGCAAAAGGGTAATTGTAGAGTTGGATTCTGATTCAGAATAGATTTAAATCTCATTCCAAAAAAGGAAAATTTAAACACTTATAGTCAATGAGGAGTAGTCAATACGTACATCTAAAAATCAGACCTATACAACTATATTCCTACTCAGGGGTGGGCTGCTGGGGGTTCACAGGGGTTTGGGAGAACCTCTAGCTAAGATTCTGTGTAGTTCGGAGAACCCCCAAATCCCACTCCTGGCTGGCCCGCCCTGCCCACCCCACCCCTCCCAGGACTCCCCAAGTGGCCCATTTTGGATGCAGGTAAGTGTAGGGCATGCACAGATGCTCAGAGAGGGCGAAAAATGGGCCTACCGGAAGTTCGGGAAGGTTGGAAATGGCCCAGAGGGCCTCCGGAGCCTGGGGAGGTCATTTTCGCCCTCCCGGAGGCTCAAGGAAAGCCTCCGAGCCCCGGGAGGGCAAAACCCCCTCTCTATGGTTCAGGAGGCCGACTAGGCCATGCCCACCATGGCCACGCCCACACAGCAACCGGGCAGAGAACCTCTTGCTAAAATTTTTGAAGCCCACCCCTGTTCCTATTTGAGGGTCCACAAGGGAAGGACCTGAAAGTTACAGTCAGGATCAAATAATAAACTATTGACTCTTATAAAATAAACTCTCATACAATATGGAGGGAGTGGAATATTAGAACACAGAATCAATCATAAGCTGGAAGGGACCTTGGAGGGCTTGCCCCCCCCCCCCACTTTCTCAAGGCAGGAAACTTTATTCCATTCCAGCCAAATGGCTGTCCAGCCTCTTCAAAATCTTCAGTGCTGGGGCACTCATAATTTCCAGAGAAAGTTGTTCCACCAATTAATTGTTCTCACTGTCAGGAATTTGCTCTTTATTTCCAGGTTGACTTTCCTTCTGACCAAGCTTTCACTCCTTCCTGCATCTCTCCCTCTCCTCCCCATTCCTCCCACACCTTCCCTCTCCCTTCCTCTCCCTTTTGTGTGGTAACCTGCATGGATGAAGTCACCAAAACAGTAGAATTCCCTCCGCTCTTTATTCCTATTCGCCCTTCTCTTCCCTTCCCTGTCCCATCCCCTCTCTTCCCCTTACTTCTCCTTCTCAGCCACTCTGCATTCCCCTCCCCTTCCTCTCCCACCTCACTATCACCCTCCCACTCCAGCCTTTCACCTTATCCGCCCCTCCCCTCATCCTCTCCCTCCCACTTACCTCTGATAATAACCAGCATGAAGTCATAAAGACTTTAGAATTCTCCCCTCCCTACTTTTCCTTCCCATCCATTCTCCTTCTGTACTTTCCCCTCCTCTCTCCTATCAAATCCACTCCACCTTTCCATCTGCCTCCCCTTCCCCTTCCTCATTCCCCCTGCCTTCCCTTCCTCCTATCCTATCCCCTCCTCTCTCCCTCTCCTGTTCTCCCCCTTCTCCTCTCTACTCACCCAACTTCAACTTTTTGTTCCCTTCCCCCTCCTCCTTCCTTCCCTTCCTGTCCCACTCCATTCCCCCTTCTTCTCCCCTCCCCTCCCCTCTCCTATCCATCCCACTCCACCTTTGTCCCTCTTCCCTTCCTCATCTCCATTTCCCTCCCATCTCTCTCGCCCTTTCCATTTTACTTTTACTTCTCTTCCTCCCCTTCCCCTTTCTGTTCCCCTTCCTGACTCTCAAGCTCACGGTCACCCTTTCACCCTCATCCTAACCCTCACACCCTCACTTACCTCTCTACAAAAAGAGGGAAGGTTCCTTAGAGTCCAGGAGCCCTACTGAAGAGCAACTTACTTCTAGGAAGGCATCTTCACTCTGATAACAACTTACAGTAACTGATACTTAAACTGCTGGGATGAAGTCACAAAGCATTAGAATTCCCAAGGAGATGACCAGCCTCCCTCATCCTCCTATCAAAGGTTATCTGCTCCTCCACCCTTGTGATGTACACCATGCCAGGCAACTGTCTCTAGGGAGCTACCAAACCAATCACTAAAGCTGCCTATTTCTCATTTTTTACACAGAAGGCATAGTTCTTTGGGTGTAGAGGTCCTCTTGTCATGAAGCACTGCTAAACAGCTTAATAATCTTCTGTTTGGTTTCTAAAGTCAGACTTGGAATAAAATAGGAATAGGAATAGGAATAGGAATAGGAATAGAATAGAATAGAATAGAATAGAATAGAATAGAATAGAATAGAATAGAATAGAATAGAATAGAATAGAATAGAATAGAATAGAATAACATAGTTGGAAGGGACCTTGGAGGTCTTCTAGTCCAACCACCTGCTTAGGCAGGAAACCCTACACCACTTCAGACAAATGGTTATCCAACATCTTCTTAAAAACTTCCAGGGTTGGAGCATTTACAACTTCTGGAGGCAAGTCGTTCCACTAGTTAATTGTTCTAACTGTCAGGAAATTTCTCCTTAGTTTTAAGTTTCCTTGATTAGTTTCCACCCGTTGCTTCTTGTCCTGCCCTCAAGTGTTATGGAGAATAGCTTGACTCCCTCTTCTTTGTGGCAGCTCCTCAAATACTGGAACACTGCTGTCATGTCTCCCCTGGTCCTCCTTTTCATTAAACTTTTCATTAAACATTAAACTTCCATAAATGGAAGCAGAGCTGATTGTGTTTGGAAGCAGACTTGACTGTGGATGCAGACTTGACTGTATTTAGGATAAACTTTGGAAGCAGGCTTGACTGTTTAGGATAAATCTTGAAATATATCTGTCCCATTGAAATCAACAGCACTGAATCTATCAGATCTCACTGACTTTAATGGCATGACTTTGACAAATTCTGAATCCAGCCCATTGTCTGGAAAGACCAATAGATCTTGAACCAAATTATTCACCCTATCATATTTAGACCCGTTGCAATATATATTCTGCATTATTTACTGTTTGAGGAAAGGGGGGGGGGGAATCTTGTAAAGTTATTATTTTCTTCTCCCATTGTTTGAAGTTTCTCTCTTCCAAACATCTATCGGTCACCTTGCCGTATTTGATCAGTGAAGTTCCTTCTGTTTTCCTCATCAAAGAGGCAGAGCACTAGAAACAATTGAGAAATGCCAGTGAAAATGGACTATGGGGGACAAATTAAACTGCATGTAGGGAAGATGCAAACCTATCCCAGGGTTCCAATTTGCTTGTGTGCATCAGTGACAAGAGGGTCTCCTGCTTGAGCAGTGGGATGGACTAGAGCAGTGGTTCTCAACCTTCCTAATGCCGCGACCCTTTAATACAGTTCTTCATGTTGTGATGACCCCCAACCAGGGGTGGGTTCTAAATTTGTTTACTACCGGTTCTGTGGGCATGGCTTATTTTGTAGGTGTGGCTTGGAGGTCATGTGACTGGGTGGGCGTGGCTAGCTGGTCGTGTGACCAGGTGGCCATGGCTATGTGTATAGGGACTACTCAGAGGGCTGAAAAAAAGTCATTTCTGACAGGTCCTCGCACTTTTCTGGTCCTCACACTTATGACCATCCTCACATTTATGCCTGTGCAGCATTCTTAACAACCATGTCACTCATTTCACAACTGCTTCTCTTCACCATGGTGACAAGATAGGGCAAAAACGTAAATTGTGAGGACAGTTGTAAGTTCGAGGACTGGTCAAAAGTGCTTTGGCGACCCCTGTGAAATGGCCGTTCGACCCCCAAAGGGGTCGCGACCCCCAGGTTGAGAACCGCTGGACTAGAGCAAGGGTGGGCAAATGTGGCTCTTTTACAACCTGTAGACTTCAACTCCCAGAATTCCTGAGACAGCCAATTCCTGAGTCAGCCAAGCTGGCTCAGGAATTCTGGGAGTTGAAGTCCACAGGTTGTAAAAGAGCCACATTTGCCCACCCCTGGACTAGAGGGCTTCCAAGCCTCTTCCAAGTCTGTTATTCTGTTATATGCTGAAGAAATTTGGCACATAGTCAGGTTTAAGTCACTTGATTAATTGCAACACTGGATCACAAGTGGTACACACTGCTTCTACCAATGAGTTATTCTTTAAAGGGCATGTTTACCTAAAGCTTTTAGGTACCTTGCTAAATTCCAAGATAGTTTGGATGTTTTCTTTAATAATGATATTTTCATGACTATTCTAAAAACAAAAAAAAAGAATTATGTGTCAATGAAGATAAGATATAGTATATAATTACTGTGTTATTACCTTCTAATAATTGTATGTGTGTGTGTGTGTGTGTGTATACGTGTGTGTGTGTTTTAATCAATACTGATACATTGGTCTGTGACATTCTCCCTACTAAGAAATAGAATGGAAAAAGCTTTCTACTATGATAGATAAAGTCTAATTGTCTTTTGGTTATTATTGATAGCTGCCATCAGGGGTGAAATCTACTTACCTTCCCTACCGGTTCGGAAGTACCCGCGCAAACCCTCTGCGCATGCACAAAGCCGTCTGCGCATGCGCAGAGGGTAAAAAACAGGTTACTTCCTGGTTAAAACCAGGAAGTAATGACAACCGGGCGGGTGGGCGGAGTCTCGTGCTGCCATCACTACCAGTTCTCTGAACCACCTGCTGCCATCGCTACCAGTTCGGCCGGTAGCAATAGCATTTCACCCCTGGGTGCCATCAATAAAACCTATGGCACAAAATTTCAAGACACTGAGCTTGTCGATCAGAAAAGTTGGCAGTTTGGCGGTTCAAATCCCTAATACAGGTCTCCTGCGTGAGCAGGGGGTTGGACTACATGACCTCCAAGGTCCCTTCCAACTCTGTTACTGTTACTATAATGTAACACATGACCTGCAGGTTTCTGTTGCCTCTCCTGGATCTCATGTAAAACATCTTTGTTGGATGACCATCACGTTCTTGCATTAACGAAGAGGGAAAATGCTGAGTTGTTAGCAACTACTTTTGAAAGCTCTTTTGAAACTTGTTAAAAGAAGTATTTGATAGACTGTCAATAGTGTCGATGGAGATAAATCTTTTGGGTGTAAGCTAAACTCCTCGCTGTTTCTGTTAACTAGAAGGAGGATAGGTGGGAATTTCCATCACTCAAAGCCATAGCTTGTTAGATCTTATGTGCATGAATGTAACCAAGAGGGAAAAAAATACATATGGATTACAGGATGAGAGAAAACATAAAAATATAAATAGGAAACTGGAAAATTATTTCTCTCCTTTACATTGGCAATGTAATACAATGAAATAAACTTTGTGTGAATTTGTAAGCAAGTAATTGTAGTTTCTTGGGTAATATTTAATTGAAAGAGCTCTTTATGAGATTACCTAAGGTCAGAGGAGTAAGGGAGAGAAATAGAGAATGGATGAACATTATTTTTCTAGGCTTTATATTAGCATTTGTTTACTTTATTAGTTTTATCTCTATGTAAACAGGTTGCGAGGACATAAACAAGAGTTTGCCTGCATGTTATGGCTGCATTCATAAAATAATGAGAGAAGTTGAGAGACGAGAAGATCCCACTCACCTACAACTCCATCCTGGAAGAACTGTGAGTAAGTTGTTGGGTTTCGATAAAAAATATCCTGTTGTGTTCAGATAACACTCAAGAACAAGCTAAAATAGTTGGACCTCCCCTTTCAATCACGGGTTGTAAGAATATAATTATCAGAACCTCGAAGCTTACTAGATGGAGCTACAGTGTACTTTTCTACTGTATATCTTCTGTCTCAGCCATGGATTGAGTACTTTTAAAACTAGAAGAAACGTTGCTTTTTTGAACTGCCCTTTCTGTGGCCTGTAGATGGGACCACGTACTCTGACAAGATAACGATAGCAATAGCAGAATAGAATAGAATAGAGTAGAGTAGAGTAGAGTAGAGTAGAGTAGAATAGAGTAGAGTAGAGTAGAGTAGAGTAGAGTAGAGTAGAGTAGAGTAGAGTAGAGTAGAGTAGAGTAGAGTAGAGTAGAGTAGAGTAGAATAGAATGAGCTGGAAGAGACCTTGGAAGTCTTCTACTCCAGGCCCCTGCTCAAACAGGAGAGCCTACACTATTTCAGGTAAGTGACAGCCTAGCCTCTTCTTAAAAACATCCGGTGATGGAGCGCCCATGATTTCTGAAGGCAAGCTGTTCCACTGGTTAATTGTCCTCACTGTTAGGAAGTTTCTCTTAATTCCAAGTTGCTTCTCTGTTTGATTAGTTTCCAACCATTGTTTCTTGTCCTGCCCTCCGGTACTTTGGAGAATAATTTGACCCACTCTTCTTTGTGGCAGCCCTTCAAATACCGGAATACTGCTATCATGTCACCCCTAATTCTTCTTTTCTTTAGACTAGCCAAACCCAAATCCTGCAGCCGTTCTTCATTTGTTTTAGTCTTAGACTGATATACTACTCCGTAGTGCTTTAGGACAGTTTCCAATGTCAGCATTATTTGCATATTGCATACTGCCCCCCACAATCTGGGTTCTCATTTTACCAACCTCTGAATGATGGAAGGCTGAGTCAACCTTGAGCTCATCAGAATCGAACTGCTGACATATTATTTGCAATAGTTGATAAAAGAATCATTGGTGATTGGAATAAGAGAATTTAAGGTAATAATTGGGGATGGTATTATGTTATTTGAATTTAAATTTATGGGTTCAAATTTTAAGGAGGGAAAAATAAAAAAAAAACTTTATTAAAAAAAAAAAGAAAGAATCGAACTCCTGACAATGGGCAGACGTAATCTGCAATACTGCATTCTAACCACTCAGTGGAATTGCAATGTCTCAGTAGCCCTCGATTTTCCGGTTGGTATAAGAAGCCATAAAGGATTTCCAATGACTGTATCAGTTGGGGCATCTTAAGAGGATCCATATTCATTTACTTATTTATGAATCAAATTTACATAGCTGCCCATCTTCTCCCAAAGAGGACTCTGGTGGTGCACAACAAATATTTGTTGTTTTATTCAATTGTGCCCAGAGTCACCTTTTGTAAAATGGGCAGCTATACAAATTTTTATGAATAAATAAAAATCACTTGAAACAAGAGAAGGATCTGTCTTTCTACTGTACTCCTTGTCTCTACTTCTTACCTTGGTACTCTGATACATACACACCCTCTATTTGACCAGTTATTCTGATCATCCTATAAACATCACTGTGAAGTCTGCCCGGAACGCTGCATTTTATGGCGACTCAGTGGCTTTTTAAAAAACTCATTTCATAATTCAGTTTGAGCAACTTCATGGGACAATGCATATAGTAAGAGGATGACCAAGATGGCAAGAGACAAATCAGCAGAAATGCAGAGGTCCTTCAATGGAATCTGGCAATAAATTCCTATCTACCCTACTCTGCTTTCAAAGCTGTTTCGTTGTGCCTAATAATAGGGCTAGATCTCTGAATCAGCTTTAATCCAATTCCATATTATCATCAGTCACAGAAGTCAAAGCAAAGAGCATATCCAGCATATCCATACAAAATTTAAACATGCTGATTGAACTCCATTTCTCTCTCTCTCTCTCTCTCTCTCTCTCTCTCTCTCTCTCTCTCTCTCTCTCTCTCTCTCTCTCCCTCCCTCCCTCCCTCTCTCCCTCCCTCTCTCACACACACACACATGATGACCCAGGGCACAACACAGGCAGCTGGCAGTTCGAACTGCCCCTTTATTGCTTCAAATTTCTCCAAATGCTCCCATGTTTCTGGCAAGTTGCAGAGCAAAGTGATCACACACACACACACACACACACACACACACACACACACACACACACACACACACACACACCTCCAGTAGCCTCTGGCTGCAGGTAGTCCAGCCCAATGCTATGAGCACAACAGCTGCAAAGCAAGAAATCCAGCAGGGCAAATCAAGGAGACCAGGAAGCAAAAAAGCAAGGCAATTAATCCAGGAAGCCAGGAAGAAAGCAGGAATTCCAGGAAACTTCAAATGTTGGCAACGGCATTCAGCACTCCAGGAATTCAGCATTTGTTCCCAACAAATGCCCGTCCCCATAGCATATCCTTAAATCTCAGTCCCCAGGGGTGCCTTGTGAAGGTGGCAGAGTGCTCTCCTCCTGAGTAGTTGGGTCAGTCTGCGCTGTTCTCGCCTTCTCTCCCCTCTCCATGCTCAAGGATCAGGAGGGGTGGTCCTTGCTCATCGCCTGAGCTCTGTCTCTCATATTCACTGCTTAGCTTCTCTTGGTCATCCTGCCCCCCTTCCTCTCTGCCTACAAGCCATCCCAAACCTGAAAGGCCCTGGTCTGATTTAGCATGTTCCTCCCCACATTCCTCCGAAACCAACAAAGCCACCCCTTCGATCTCCGTTGGCTCCAGTTCCAGCTCATCTTCCTCCGCAGATTCAGGCTCCAACGGGGGCATGACACACACCTACTGTATATTCTTAACTGCCGATCCAAGGTTGTGTATGAACTATTTCTACGTGATAATTAATGCTATATGCTTCTTTGTGATGGCTTCGGACATATTTCCACACTACTATTTTTAAAGAATAGGAAACATATGAAGCATCATGCTGTACTAAATCAATTCATCATTTCATGTCCTGTCTTGTAACCCTCTATGTGTCTATAAATGGTGGCATAGGCTGCCCAACCCAAAATGGGTTTGATTCATGTCTTACCTCCATGCATGTTGTGTATTGTGAGGCCTGGCTGACTGCAGTTGGGCTGTTTTCAATTACTTAAACTAGTGGACATGTTTCTTGTGGGTGTTTTATAGCAACAAGCATCATAGATATATAGATTTGTCAGTAAATAGAAGCCCTGCAGGTTTGATTTTAAGACATTTCAAGTTATTTCATTAATGTAAGTTTTAATCCTATGTCATTTGAATGTGTAGGAAACAAGCCCCAGAAAATGGAAGCACTTAGCTTTTTTTTTTTTTCAAGACCAGCCAAGTTGACTAAGTGAAAAGTACTGAACCAGAAGAGAGATCACTAAGACATTCAAGGGCTGTGCACTATATTTAGACATAATAAATAAGTACATCACAAAAGGAAGGAAAATGGCAACAGATTTCCATACAGTCCTGTTGCTAAGAAAATAATGTGGGTACATCCGTGGTGTCCTCAGGAATCAAGCTGCATTCAAGGAAATACTTATTTTCATCTTTTAAGAAAGCATTGCTCCTTCTGAATAATCATTGTGAGTTTCTTCCTATAGAGACAGATCCAATGGTGGGATTCAAATAATTTAACAACCAGTTCTCTGCCCTAATGACTGACTGGGTGGGCATGGTCATAGTGGGCGTGGCCAGGGGCACTCGGCCTCCTGCACCCCCCTGGGAGCAAAAATGGGCTGGGGGGGGCGCACCACAACTTCCACACCCCATTTTGGGCCTAGTATGCCTCCCTGCAGCCTCCTGGGAGCAAAAACGGGCCATGGGGGGGCCAAGCCACACACCCCACACCCCGTTTTGGGCCTAGTAGGCATCTCTGCAGCAGTGGTGGGTTGCTACCGGTTCGCCCCGGATTGGGAGAACTGGTAGTGGCGGTGGCGGGAGGCTCCACCCACCCTCCCGGATGCTTCTGCACATGCGTGTGTCTGCCCATGAGCGAACCAGTAGTGATGGGATTTGCAACCCACTACAGCCTCTTGGCAGCAAAAATGTGCAACTTAGAACTAAGGAGAAATTTCCTGACATTTAGAACAATTAATCAGTGGAACAACTTGCCTTCAGAAGTTGTGAATGCTCCAACACTGGAAGTTTTTAAGAAGAAGTTGGATAACTATTTGTCTGAAGTGGTGTAGGGTTTCCTGCCTAAGCAGGGGGTTGGACTAGAAGACCTTCCAACTCTGTTATTCTGTTATTCTGAAACAGTGATGGTATTCAGATGGTTCTATCCAGTTCGGGTAAACTGGTAGCGGCGGTTGCAGGTGGCTCTGCCCACCCACCCTGACATAGTCACGTCCCATTTATCCACGTTTTTGATGCTCTGTGCATGTGCGGAATTCCGGCCCTGCGCAAGCACGTGCTCACATTTCTGAACCGGTAGCGAAGGTAAGTGAATACCATCCCTGCTTTGAAATAATAGGTTTGATGATATACTGGTATTGAAAATATCTTGAAGATAATTATCAGAAGAGTTCCAATATATTTTTGGTTGCCATAAAGCTTTTGTCTGCATGATCTAAAAAAAAAAAAATTAAATGGAGAAATAATTTCAGCCCACCTCAGCAATTGAACTTCAATGCAGGTGCGTTTTAGCCCTCTCAAAAAATGATGATAAAAGGGAATATTTTTTAATCTAAGGTTTGGCAACACGTTAGAATATGTGCTTAGCAATTCATCCATTTCAAGAAAAAAAGGAACAAAGTAGTATATTCTATGCTGCTGTGAATGCAGGGGCCAAGCAGAAAATCAGAAAAAAAGAACCATTATAATGTGATCTACTTATACTTATAGTTTGTGTTTTTATAAGTTGGTACTAGGGCATTTTCTTAAGAATGTCAGAATAATGCAGTGTCCCTATTTGCACGATATATTTCAATAAACTTTGTGAGAATTTGTGCGCTATGTAAATTATTATTTATGTGCCATCATATTGGTGTCAACTCTTGGTAGATAGATAGATTTTCTGTATCCCTAACCTTATCTTTCAAGCCTTCTAACAGTTATAATTTACTCATTTTATTTATTTATGGAATTTATTGACTACCCCTCTTACCACAGGGTAATTTTAGGCATTTACAATTAAAAAAGATGACATTTTACAAAACCTATACTCAATATGAACCAGGGGTGGGTTTTACTTACCTTTACTACCGCTTCGGAGCGGGGCCGCTTCACTCGTCCACACACACGCTCTCCTGCGCAAGTGCAGAAACGATTTGATGACGTCGGGGTCGGTGGGTGGAGCCTCCTGCCGGTTTTACTACTGGTTCTATAGAACCGGTGCGAACCGGGGGCAACCCACCACTGATATGAACTAAATAATATCAAAATACTCAACCCTAACTTGAAGATGGGCCGGGAGGCAGTAAGATGATCAATGGAGAAAGTTGAATTTGTCTGTCAACCACCCCCAATGTGAAGGATCCTCCCCAATTATATTCTTTCAACCTGTGATTGAAAGGGGAAGTCCAACTATTTTAGTTTGTTCTTGAGTGTTCTCTGAACAAAGCAGGGTGTTTTATTAAAACGCAACAACTTTTTTTTTTTAAGAAGAAAACCTCCTATATTACCAGCTCTTACAATACTAGACAACACGGTATCAACAGTAGAGTCCTTCAAGTTTCTAGGTTCTATCATATCTCAAGACTTAAAATGGACACCTAACATCAAAAACGTCATCAAAAAAGCACAACAAAGAATGTTCTTTCTGCACCAACTCAGAAAGCTCAAACTACCCAAGGAGCTGCTGATTCAGTTCTACAGAGGAATTATTGAGTCTGTCATCTGCACTTCTATAATTGTCTGGTTTGGTTCTTCAACCCAACAAGACCGACACAGACTTCAGAGGATAATTAGAACTGCAGAAAATAAACAATTGCTACCAACCTGCCTTCCATTGAGGACCTGTATACTGCACGAGTCAAAAAGAGGGCTGTGAAAATATCTACAAATCCCTCCCATCTTTGACATAAATTGTTTCAACTTCTACCCTCAAAACGATGCTATAGAGCACAGCATACCAAAAGAACTAGACACAAGGGAAGTTTTTTCCAGAATGCCATCACTCTGCTAACATTCCCACAACACTGTCAAATAATTTACTAAGACTGTATTGCTATTTTTCTTCTCTTCCTTACTAGTATCTATCTCTTCCCACTTATTACTATAACCATGTTGCTTGTATCTTTCAATTTATATTGTTTTTATTTGTTTCCTAGTACGATTTGATAGCTTATTAGTAACCTTGACTATCACTAAGTGTTGTATCCTTTAATTCTTGATGAATGTATTTTATTCTCTTTATGTACACTGAGAGCATATACAGCAAAGACAAAATCCTTGTGTGTCCAATCACACTTGGCCAATAAAGAATTCTATTACTCGCAGTTCTTCCAGGATGGAGATGTAGGTCACTGGGACCTTCTCTTCGCTCAACTTCTCCCATTATTTTATGAATGCGGCCATAACAGGCATGGCAACCTCTAGTTTATGTACAGCAATCTCACAGCCTTGTTGTATAGAGATAAAACTAATAAAATATACAAATGCCGATAGATAAATCCTAGAAAAATAATGTTCATCCATTCTTTATTTCTCTCCCTTATTCTCTCTAACCTCAGTTAATCTCATAACTATATCCAAAGAGCTATGTCTCCCGTGCAAAACATAAGAAGAGAGCAGCTTTAGTGATTGATTTGGTAGCTTCCTAGAGACAGTTGCTTGGCACGGATGTAGGTCACAAAGGTGGAAGAGCAGGACACCTTTGATAGGAGGATGAGGGAGGCTGGTCATCTCCTTGGGAATTCTAATGGCTTTGTGACTTCATCCCAGCAGGCTAAAGTGTCAGTTACTGTCAGTTACCAGTTATCAGAGTGAAAATGCTTTCCTAGAAGTAAGTTGCTCTTCAGTAGGGCTCCTGGACTCTGGAGAACCTTCCCTCTTTTTGCAGACAATTCTTAGAAGAGTGAGGATTTGGGTTAGGTTTAGGATGAGAGTGAGGGTGTGAGGGTTAAGGTGAGGGATAAAAAATAAGATTGAGAATCAGGGTCAGAATCAGGGGAGGGAGGAATAGAGAGGGGGAATGGGAAGAAGAGAAGAAAAATAAATAGGAGAGAGGGAGGGAGAGGAAATGAAGATGGGGAAAGGGGACAAAAGATGGAGTGAGAGGGATGGGAGGGAGCAGGGCTGGGCTGCTGGGGGTTCTCAGGGGTTCGGGAGAATCTCTAGCTAAGATTTTGTGTAGTTCAGAGAACCGCCAAATCCCACTCCTGGCTGGCCATGCCCACCCTGCCCCTCCCAGGAGTCCCCACGTGGTCCATTTTGGATGCAGGTAAGTGCAGGGTGCACACGGAGGCTTGGGGAGGGCAAAAAACGGGCCTACTGAAAGTTCAGGAAGGCCAGAAACTGGCCCATTTCCAGCCTCCAGAGAGCCTGGAGCATGGGGAGGCCATTTTTGCCCTCCCGGAGGCTCAAAGAAAGCATCCAGAGCCCGGGAGGGCAAAAATGCCCCCCCTCCGCTGTAGTGCAGGAGGCCGACTAAGCCACGCCCATCATGGGCATGCCCACCAGCAACTGGGCAGAGAACCTCTTGTTAAAATTTTTGAAGCCCACCCCTGGGAGGGAGGGAGAAGAAGGAAGAAGGGAGGGGAAGGAGACACAAAGGGAAGGGAAGGGAGGGGGGAGGGAAGGAGACAAAGAGTTAGAGTAGGATTGATAGAGAGGGAAAGGGGAGAGAGCAGAAGAGGGGGGGCACAGGATGGGGAGGAAAGGGAAGAAAGGGGATGAAGAAGGGAAAAGGAAGGCAGATGAAAAGGTGGAGTGGGTCTGGCAGGAGAGGGGAGAGGAGAGATACAGGAAAGGAAGGAGAGTGGATGGGGGGACAAATAGGGAGGGGAGAATTCTTATGTCTTTATGACTTCATCCATGCTGGTTACTGTTAGAGGTAATTGAGAGGGAGGGAGAGGATGAGGGAACAGGAAGAGAAGGGGAGAGGCAGGAGTGGGAGAGTGATAGGGAGTAGGGAGGGGAAAAGGGAGGGGAAAGGGAGGGGAATGTAGAATGGCTAGGAAGGAGAAGTAAGGGGAGGGAAGAAAGGTGAAGAGACAAGACAGGGAAGAGAAGGGCAGGTAGGAATAAATACAGTAGTAGCCAAAATTTTGGAAACCTTTTGGGAAAAGTATATTTTTGAGGTTTGATGGCTAATAACACCACTTTTTTTCCCCCGGAGTTTCAAGATAATCCTATACCACTGCTGGAATGGCCTGGGAATAGCCCAGACCTTAACCCAATTGAAAATCTATGGCGCCGACTAAAGAAACTGGTTAGTCAGAAGCAACCCAGCAATAAAATCCAGTTAATAGAAGCAATCATTCAATCTTGGTTTTACATGATAACAGCTGCAGAACTAAAAGGCTTGGTTCACTCCATGGGAAGATGTTGTAAGCCCGTAATTCATGCTAAAAGTTACCCAACTAAGTATTAACTGACATGGTGATAATTTTTGTATATCTCGTTTTTTCTATGGTGATAATTTTTGTATATCTCATTTTTTTCTACGTGTTTCACTTTTCTTCTTTATACTGTAACTGCTACTCTAATAGCAAATCCTTCATAAAAGTGATTGCATTACATTCTTGGTTAAATGATCTTTCCATTGATATATAATTTTATGGAACTACTTCAAAAAAAAAAAGTGGTGTTCTTAGCTTAGTAGCTAGTTTTAGAAAATACACTTTTCCCAAAAGGTTTCCACAATTTTGGCCACTACTGTAAGGGGGGGGATTCTACTGTATTCATGACTTCATCCATGCCCACAATATAGCAGACAGTGTTCAAGTCTGACAAGATCCTTCTCTAGCTTGACCCTATCTTCTGGAATGTTGGCTATTCTTGCCAGCTTGGTGTTGTCTGCAAATCTGATGAATTCCCCTTCTATCCCCTCGGCTAAATCATTGATGAAGATGTTGAAGAGTATTGGGCCTAAGACAGATTCTTGGGGTACCCCACTCTCCACCCAAAGACTACACAAAATACTGTACCTATAGTTTGAGCAGATGAGCACCAAGCCAAAGGATATAGTGAGAACACATTGTATGCAAAAAAAAAAAAAAAGATTTTGCATCTGTGGTGCATATGCTTAAAATGTCACCAACCGCATAGGAAATATTTTTGGGGGATGTTGCAAATGATATGGAATCTGTAGCTCTTTAGCTTTTCCCTTTTTTTTGATTATCAAAATTCGATGATATTGAAAGAGACTAGATTTAGGTTTATCCACCTTCAGTCCAGTACATATTTTCATAGCAAACTCCACAACCTGAAAGAAAGAGAATTTAGGAGAACAATTCAGCAGAATAAATGTGGAGGTGTGCGGCGCTATTCGTTTTTCTAAGCCTTCCTCCTCCATTTCCGTTCCATCACAGCAAGAGAAGAATTAAAAAATTTCCCAACGCTTACATAAAGCCTTTGCTCATCCTAATCTCTCATCTTGACTCGGTCCCCCTCCCATCTCTTCCTTCAACCTTCCTTGTAAGTATAAAATGACAGATCATGCCAGGGAAGAGTTCCAATTGGCTGTCCACCAGCAAGCTAAAATTTCAAATTGAGCTGTATGACAATGAAATGTGATTGTCCCATTTTTTTTTCCCAGGCTCCAGTCTCATTCTCTAAAATAAATTAAAATGAAATATTGCTGCTGTCGTGATTGTCTAGAGGCATTTCTCTTTGTATTCAGTGCATTAAGTTTTGGGTTCTTGTGCAAGGATGTCTTCCTTGGGTTTTTTTTTTCTTTTTCTTGTCTGTCTTGCTTATTTGTGCCGGGTTCTTAAGAGTCACTTGCTTATCTGCATTATTCATTAACGTTTGTTGTCATATTATAACCGAAAGATGAAGAATCTGCGTCTTCTGATAGATCACACTCTGCGCCAATAAATTACAATTACAAGGAAAACCTCTCCTTCAAAACAAAACCTTTTTTTTTATTCAATTAAAAATAAAATAAATGGCATAAGCTTCATGGCAGGTGACAGGAACGTCCCTTTTGGATGAAACATAGGACTGGCTAAATGATGAAGGAAAAGATGAACAGGCACAAGTTGGACATCAGGGCTCAAAACAACGAGGACAAAATAATATCAGAACATTCCAACCTTCCCTGACATTCCATTATAGATATTACAAGCACTGTCCTGGGGAAAAAAAAAAAAAAACTTTTGCTGGTGCAGTTGAGCAAGAGATTGCAGAATCCACATACATCAAAAGGTTGCAGGCTTTTTTCCTAGGTTCTATCATATCTCAGAACTTAAAATGGACACCTAACATCAAAAACGTCATCAAAATAGCTCAACAAAGAATGTTCTTTCCGTGCCAACTCAGAAAGCTCAAACTGCCCAAGGAGCTGCTGATTCAGTTCTACCGAGGAATTATTAAGTCTGTCATCTGCACCTCTATAACTGTCTGGTTTGGCTCTGCAACCCAACAAGACAGACACAGACTTCAGAGGATAATTAGAACTGCAGAAAAAACAATTGCTACCAACCTGCCTTCCATTGAGGAGCTGTATACTGCACGAGTCAAAAAGAGAGCTGTGAAAATATCTACAGACCCCTTACATCCTGGACATAAATTGTTTCAACTTCTACCCTCAAAATGATGCTATAGGGCACTGCACACCAAAAGAACTAGACACAAGGGGAGTTTTTTTCCAGAATGCCATCACTCTGCTTAACAACTAATTTCCACAACACTGTCAAATAATTTACTAAGACTGTATTACTATTCTTCTTCTCTTCCTTACTAGTATCTATCTCTTCCCACTTATTATTATAACCATGTTGCTTGTATCTTTCAATTTATATTGTTTTTATTTGTTGCCTAGTACGATTTGATAGCTTATTAGTAACCTTAACTATCACTAAGTGTTGTATCTTTTTATTCTTGATGAATGTATTTTATTCTCCTTATGTACACTGAGAGCATATACGCCAAAGACAAATTCCTTGTGTGTCCAATCAACTTGGCCAATAAAGAATTCTATTCTATTTCTGAAGGTCTCAACAAGCAGGGCGGATTTTATTATTATTAGTAGTATTATTAGTCATATTTCTACGCCGCCTACTCTCCGAGGACTCTGGGCGGCTTACACCAAAGACAGTATACTAAATAGCATATTGCCCGCAACAATCTGGGTCCTCATTTTACCCACCTCGGAAGGATGGAAGGCTGAGTCAACCTTGAGCCAGTGAGATTTGATCCGCTGATCTGCTGAACTAGCAGTCAGCTGAAGTAGCTGCAGTACTGCACTCTAACCACTGCACCACCTCAGCTCTCTTTTAGCATGCTACGTTTCTCAGAAAGTATTTGCCATGTGTCTCACATATAACTTGCGTCTGTATAATCACCGTGTCTCTGCCTTTTCCCCATCCTAAAATAAATCCTCCATTGCTCTAGCATTTCCTTTGTATCTAATCAAGAGAGGGAAAGTGTATGCCTTTTAATAAATTCTGCTAATGCAATCATGCCTAGCCAGGGAAATCAAAAATCACTGTGGCAGAAACAGTATATCTGTCATCATCTCTGAAAGGTTGCCAACTTGTGTTCAACAGCGGTTGCTATTCGCAGGTTTACTTTTGCACTTTTATATAAACTATGCTTAGGTTTTTAAGGTATGTTAGCATTTTTTTTCTTGTTTCTATTTAAAAACTTATTTTTTAAAAAAAAAATAATAATCCATTTTCTTTCTCTTTGCATAAATGTAATTAACTTCTGGCATCTAACCCTAACTAGAAAATAACACATTACTCTGCTTTCCCAGGTTAATGGAAGAGAATACAAAAAAAGCAAAGGTTATTATAAAAAGTGGAAAATAAATGGAGGCACATTGTAGGAGAAACAGTTGTATTTTACATGTATCCTTAATGAGGATTAAACTGTTTCTAAGTAAGAAAGGGCTCAGGGATCATAGTAACTAGCTCATTAAAGATGTGGATTCTATAGGTGACAAGTACAAAACAAGGCAAATTCCATGTAGGCTAAAAAAAAAAAGACTGTTAAAAATGTATTATAGTGGATGTCAAAATAAAGGATAATCTATAATGGGGTGGTGACAATTGGAACACCACTCCATTTTAAGGAGTGTCTGTGACATATTTTGATTTTGCCTTCAAAAATATAAAAGTTTAGAACTCATTCTGAACTAACCTGCTTGTTTTTCACTCTTGCTGGCTGAATAGAAGAAAAGAGGCCAGAATCTTCATGTAGCTCAATATCTGTGGAAATTTTCAGTCAGCGAGATCATAGTGGTCTCACCACCCTCCCCCCCTTAAAAAGGAAACTGGCTGTCTTTTTCTTTGAGGAAGAAGAAGAAAATGTTTCACTTCTCATCCAAGAAGCTTCATCAGTTCTGATGGGTGGGTGGAATGGAAGTGTTGGAAGAAAATATCCATCTGGTTCAGTTCCAAACTGGGAGAAAGACACTGGAAACATGGAGGCTGATTGGAAAGATGATTTATTGATGAAGCAGAACCACATGTGATTCTGGGCAGCTGACAAAATGGAGTTGAGAGTGGGGGGGTGTATTATACCTTCTTTGGGCTTTGTATTTGAGCTTCCTGTTCCTGTGGAAGAACATGTCCTTTAATATTCTATTGGCCATTGTCAGATTCCTATGGGGTCATCTAGGGGTCATAGCTGGCTCTATAGGCAAAAGAGGAAATGCAAATCCTTTGAGGTAATTTTGTCAACCTTTTGTTTGTTGCTTATCTGGAGTTTCTGTCTGACCCAGTCTTTCTGAATGGATTACCAAATCTGCATTTCTAAAAGCTGGCCTCTTCAGTTTCTGCTTGGGGCAGGGAAACTGGGGCTGGTTTCTGAATAGGCTGGCCCAGTCTTTCTTAATGGGCACAAAATATCTGCTGAGGGCTATTAAGAACATGTCTTTAAGAGCATGTTTTCTCCATTTCTCCTTTAGGGAAATATAATATTCTGCCTTTTTAATATTTTCTAAAATACTTCATTCTTTTGGGGGTAGGTGCTGACTTTCTACAGAAGGATATTGATGGTTGAGACTCGATGGTGGTGGGATGGAAGGATAGGATCTGACAGGATGGTGTGTGTGGAGGAGAGTATTGTATTTCTTTGCAGTCATCTGGTCGTTAGCACTCTCTGAGAGTTGTTGAGGCCACTTGGAGGGTCATTAATAAGTGTTTATATTATAAATAGAATAGAATTCTTTTAGAATAGAATTCTTTTATTGGCCAAGTATGATTGGACACCCAATCATAGGAATTTGTCTTTGGGTTATATGCATAGTTAGTCCTGACCAAACACAGTGCAACCCGGCAGGGCTGTCTCAAACTGTAACAGATAGGATTAATGAGAAATGAACCTAGTCAACCACAAGGTCACGGACAAGGCAGCAAATTGCAATGGCTGACAGGCTAACATCATCCTCTACTGATAAGCAAGCTAGGAGCGAGGAAACAGTAGGAATCAAGTCTCCATCATCCAGCATGACAACAACAAAAACAACACAGCTGATTACAAGTGGGAAATGGCTGGAAGGGCCTATTACATGTGCAAGGGCCAAATTGATTAATGGCATATAAAGGCAGAGATCTCTGTAATGGTAATTTAATACTCTGACGATGTTAGCAGATGGCTGACGAAAACTTAGTAAAATAAAATTTTAGTTCTTTTAACATTTTAAAATTTTAAGTTCTGGAGCTCGCAGGATGTCTGCTTCTTTCTTTATACACACACACACACACACACACACACATGTACGTGCATGCGTGCGTGTATATATATATATGTGTGTGTGTGTGTGTACTGTATATGTGTGTGTGTGTAATTATATAATATATGTTAGGTTAGGTTAGGTTAGGTTAGGCTAGGTTAGGTTAGGTTATGCTATTATAACAAACTATTAATAAATTTCTATTTATTTTACATACTTTTTAAACATGCTATATTTCTATGACCTATTTTGCTTGCCCAATGTTGAATGTTATATGTCTATAATTTTGAAAGTGCTTCTGAATCAAGAATCTGGTAGCACCTTTTCAGATTAACAAATTCTATTAAAATTTATTAAAAGGCAAAAGCTTTTGGGAACTGTAGCTCACGTCATCAGCATGGCTTTGCTAGACTGATTTAAAATGGGGATGGATGTAGAGATTAAATTGGGGTGAGTTGGGTGGAAGGGAGGGAACCGGTAAATTGGTTATGCACAGATAGGTTACATGTGGGACACATTTCAACTACTTTATCTATTGAAAGTTGTAATGTATCAGAACCCCATTGTGTTCATTAAGACTTAAGCTTGCCTGACACTTTGATGTATGTGCATTCAACCATTCCTCACTGTTTCTCACTTATGGGACTGCCAAAATCCTGCTTATCCAAAATATGAACTGTTCTGGAAAATTGAATTACTCTAATATTACTTTGTTTCTGTTTTAAGACCTGATGTCAAACTTTTATCAATTAATTATTTTGTACAAAGTTTGTCTGGTATGTCCTGTGTTTAATCCAGACAGGAGTTTGTGAGTAGCAACTCACTTCATCAGATGTATAGAATAAATAGACCTGTGTTTCTCAACCTTAAGAGCGCGAAGAGGTGTAGACTTTAACTCCCAGAATTCACTATGCTGGCTGGGGAATTCTGGGAGTTGAAGTCCACAAATATTTGAATTGCCAAGATTGAGAACTAAAATAGATAGGTGTAGGAATGATGGTAATATAATCTAATAATCCATCAAGTTATTTCAGGCAGGCTCAAATATCTATGAAAGTTTATGCCTTTTAATAAAATACATAATGAAAGTTTTGAAGAAACTTTGAGTACTGTTTTGGCCATGATTTCAGTCCAGAAAAGAATAGATTATTGGGTTTAGATGGCCCACTGAATCCATACAATATTCTTAATCTGGTTATAAAGCAGGAGTGAAATCCAGCAGGTTCTGACAGGTTCTGGAGAACCGTTAGCGGAAATTTTGAGTAGTTTGGAGAACCGGTAGCGGAAATTAGTTCGGAGGACCAGCAAATACCACCTCTAGCTGGCCCCAGAGTGGGGTGGGAATGGAGATTTCACAATATCCTTCCCCCAGGGGTGGGGAGGGAATGGGGATTTTGCAGTATCCTTCCCCTGGAATGGGGTGGGAATGGAGCTTTTGCAATATCCTTCCCCTGCCACACCCACCAAGCCACACCACACCACCAAGCCATGCCCACAGAACCCGTAGTAAAAAAATTTGGATTTCACCACTGTTATAAAGTTAATATTTTCCAGCAACAATACACTGAACTATCAACTAATTGACAAAGCCTGCTAATTTAGAATAAAACTGCCCAAGGTTAATAACTATTTGCAAATTCTGCTGCTAGGTTTCCAGATGACTTAGTTACCTGTGTATTCCAATTGTTGCTTATACGCCAGTATCTTTCATCTGATACGCAAGATGTGTTTTTGTGTCATTTGTGTCTTAATGCAAAATAGTGCAAAAAATAATGAAAAGCATCTACAGCGTACGCTTATTATTCTTATCTCTCTTTTTACTTTGGAAAAACTGCCTTGCTAAAAATAAAACACGAAGCAACTTTCAAAATGGCTTTTGTCTGCTGGATGATAAATAGCATTAAAATACACACACGAACACCGCATACTTGCAAGGAAACAACGGTTTTGAAAAATGACAGCTAGAGTACAGAAACCAGGCAGTACGAGGGCCAGCTAGTCTCACACCTGCTTTAGGCTAAAGCAGTAAAAAATACCATTCATTTCTCTTTAACACGTTTCAGTCAGAAAGCTGCTGAAAATGGTTTATAGAATTAGATGGAAAAGGGTCTTTCGTTAAGGAGGAGATTTGCTGAAGTGCAAGGGAGTAGACATGCAATAGAATTTATTTCAAAGAAAGGCAGATGTTTCTCAAAGTGTGGCTGGACTTGAGGAAAAAGGATCAGGGAATACTAAGGGTAGTTCGAAATCAAACTTTGGTATGCTAATGTTGGAAGAAATATCCATCTGGTTCAGTTCCAAGCTGGGAGAAAGGTACTGGAAATAAAATGGAGGCTCGAGGTTAATTAAGGGCTGTCTTAACACATGGGACTGATGGGCTCTTGCCTGTGAGTGTTGTGACCCAGGCCCAAGTATGTATTATCAGACGCAATCAATTCGAAACAAACTTTATTAGAACAGCTGAGAAATAACTCATTCTCAGCGTAGTCCAAACTAATTCAAAACAAATTCTTCATAACACAATTCTTCAGCCTTATCACCAACCTTGGTCTAATTAGGCAACCTGCCAAAGGCTTTTCTTGGCAAAAGTTCAGAAGCAGAAGACGCCGACAAGAAATAAATGCAGCAAGACAAGAAACAAATCTATCAACGTTGTTTTCCGACAAAAAGCCCAAGAGCCGTTGCTGGTCTTTTAAGCCTTATGGGAGGGGCCAATCATCTCCTGGCCTTACTCCTGAGTCGTCCTTTTTGCTTTAGCTGCTCTTGCCTTCTGGCAGCTCTTCTCATGTGTGCACTAGGAAGAGGCTCCTCCTGTTCCTCTGCTTCTTTGCTGTCAGCCTCTGAACGCTCCGGAGTCCGCACATCACTCCCAAATGGCCCTGGCCCCATCTCTGCCTCTGACGCAGAGCCCTCATCCAGGCCTTCCCCAGCCTCCAGGACTGGCCCATGTTCTTCCTCAGCCTCCTCACTGTCCGACTCCGCTGCCAGCTCCGCAGGCTGCTGGTGGACCACAACACTAGGTTCCATGAGCATAGGGGCCCCATACTAATCTGTTTATGTTAACCAGGGGCGGTTTCCAAATCCCATCACTACCGGTTTGCTTATGTGCGTGCAACGCTTCTGCGCATGCACAGTAGCATCTAGGTGGGTGAGCAGAGCCTCCCACCGCCACTGCTAATGGTTTGCCCGATCCGGTGTGAACCAGAAGCAGCCCACCCTTCAGTGCACCTTATATCATATAAATACAGCAACATATTTATTACATATTTATTTGTTGGAAATGCCAATAAAATAAACATATGTTTGATTTTATAGACTCTTTACATTTTTATTCCTGTGAGTAGTTGCCGTAGGGGCCCCAGTATAGGTGTTTGTTTTGATCTTCATCAGGGTAGCTGGAAGCAAAAGTAAAACTGTAGGTAAATAATTAGATGACACAAGGAGAGTTTAATTAGCCACAAATGAACCCAGGTCCATTCTGTGCCAGTTAATTGTTCTGGATTATTTAACCAAGTTTGCCAATTTTGCAAAGACCAGGCTTTTTATGTCTGGTTTGCAAGAAGCCAGAAGAGAACGGCATGGCAGCAAAAGAGAGATATTGGACTGGTTTAAGCATAGCATTCAAATAGGGATATTGACTTCCTGCATGCTGAAAATAATTGCATCCATTACTCAGTGATTTTCCAACATGGCAGCATTAAAATGTGTGGACTTCAATGCCCAGAATTCCCTAGCCGGCATGGGGAACTGAATGGAAGACCACACATCTTAAAGTTGCCAAGTATGAAAAACACTGATTACATTTAGTCTGTGAAAATGAGTTCAGTGTCTTAGTTACAAATTTAAATACATGTAATTTCAATGCATTCTTAAATTTAAATAGTTTGTCTTGTTTTGATTTTTTTTTATACCTTATCAAAGGACACAATGAATGTGCTGATTATATTGCATTTTAATAAGTTGCTCATTTTGTCTACAAGGAGATAGGATTACTGGGAGGCTATATAAATATACTAAGTACAAAATATAGCACGTGTTTCTTCCTTACTAAGCACCTGTTAAATGTTACATACCTAAGTATGCCAATTGAGCTTATGGTGGCTTACTTTAGGGTATGTATTTATTGTATATCTCTAGAATATTTATAGACTTCCATCATAGAATTCAAAGGGATGTTCACGAGGCTTTTCAACACTTTCTTAGCTCAAAAAAGATTATACCAACTTCTGTTTTGTTGGAAGAAATGTCCATCTGGGTTTAGTTCCAAGTGGGGAGAAAGACACTGGATTCATGGAAGTTGCTTGGAAAGAAGGTTTATTGATGAACAGGATCACATGGCTTGAGATCCTGGGTAGAAAAAGGGCACAGATGCTGAGAGTGCTGAGGGTGGGCATGGCCATCTTGATCTCACTCAACACTGTTTTCAGCCATGATGGGATCCTGCAGCACTCTCCCAGTGAAAATACATGCGGCCCTCCTTATTTGTTGTCTCAAATAAAATAAATTGCATTTCCAAACAAATAGTCTTTGAAGAAATCTTTCATTTTATTAAGCACAACAACCTGTCCCCGATTGTGGCGTAGCCAACACTGACTTCCTGACTCCAAACCTTCCCTTTCCGTTCCCCAATTCTCTGCGTCTCATTGGCCCTCTTCCAAATCACTCTCCCCATATCTACTACTTCAGCTCCCAGGAATGTCCTCCCTCCCATCTCATCTGCTAGGGGATATTATCTTCAGGGAAAATAAGTAGGTGAGAAGTCAAGCGTCCTCTTGCCAGCTGCCCCCTCTTCTCCTTCTTATGTCAGCACTAGAGTAAATGCAGGTTGAAGTGCTGACACTCTGTTTCCATTGGCAGAGGACTGCAGGAGGCCGTCGCAGCTGAAAACGGAGCCCAGACAGCCTCCCTGAGCTCCGTTTTCGCTGGCAGAGGCACTACGGGCCAGTCCTTTGCTGTTTCCAGGGTGGGCCCGGGGACCAAATCTAAGCACCCTATGGGCCGGATACGGCCCATGGGCCTTGAGTTCGACAACCTTGTTCTAGAGAGAGGGAGCCACCATGGAGAAGGCCCTTCTTCTGGGTCCCACCAGGTGTACCTCCCTAGGAGTTGGGACCTTGCCTCCCTACTCTAGTCGGTTAGGTAGATGTGACTGGCAAGAGTCGTAAGTGTGAAAAACGGTCATAAGTCTCTTTTTTCAGGGCTGTTTTAACTTCAAACGGCTACTAAACCAGTAGCTGTAAATCGGGGACTACCTGTATATAATCCCAATATCAATACATATTCATTAGGCTGCAAGCATATACCCCAGGAATAGAAAGGTATTGTTATAGTACAGCTTCCCGCAGCCACATAAAGCATTCCTGGCTGTGAGAGTTGTCGAAAGTTGTGGGTCAGCATCATCTAGAGGCTTGCAGGTTTCCCACACCTCCTATATTTACCTACCTGGGAGTAAGCCCTGTGGAGTTCACAGGGGCTTCTGAGGAGAGGAAAAAAAAGAAGAACAGTAATAGGAGGCAGTTATTTTGATAGCACAGGGCAGACAGCTGAATTACATTTAAGTTTAGAAACAGCTGAGCCACAAGGTTCTGTTTATCTGGAGCAAAAGAGTTGGCCAGTTTGAACCCCAGAAGTTTAAAACATTTCCTTCCTAATCAACAAAATAACTAACCCTATCAATCCCAATGACTATAAAACAGTTGGGGGGAAGGGAAGGTTTATTAAAATCTCTACTACTAAAATTAATAGAGCTCCTTTTACTGCAGGTAGATCAAAATTAGAATGCAAGCCTCAACAGTGGTTTTTGCTATTGTCACCATTCTTTCTTCCCTTTCGGAGACAAGTTTGTACTTAATGGGAAAGTCAGGAAAGTTTTTTTTTTCCTTTTTTTTTTTTTCATCTGCAGTTTTGAAAAATGAAAGGCCGAAACATCATTGCGGGGAGGAAGAAATAATTTCCGTGTCAGTCATTTTTTTTCTGTACTTTCCAGATATTCCAAGATCAGAACTGGAATACACAACTTAAACAAAACAAAACAAAGCAAAAAAAAATCAGGGAAAACCAAGAAATGCTGAGCAATTATAAATGAATGAAGCTTTGAAGAGCCCAAATTGAGTCTTGGTATGTAATTTCAAGATACAAGTAGTCCTTGACTTACAACCATAATTGAGCCCAAAATTTCTGTTGTTAAGTGAGACATTTCATAGGTGAGTTTTGTCCCATTTTAGGAACTTTCTTGCCAAGTTGCTAAGTGAATGACTGCAGTTGATACATCAGTAACCCGGTTGTTAAGTGAATCTGGTTTCTCCATTGACTTTGCTTGTCAGAAGGTCACAAAAGAACATGGGTGTCGAATTTGATTGCATCATATGACATATCGTGACGTTTTTTGCCTATGCGGAATCAGGATGGGCGTCAGTGGTGAAATGTAAAATTTGTTACTGCCGGTTGTGTGGGCATGGCTTGGTGGGGAGGGGGGTTAATGTGACTGGGTGAGCGTGGGCAACTTTTTTTTTTTAACTTTTAAAAGCATTTTTTATACAACTTTAAGAGGTTGCAGGGAAAAAATGCTTTTAAAAGCCTCTGACGATCAGACAACTCAGCTGGGAAATGGATAGGTTAACCAAAGAATTACAAGAAAAAGAAGAATCAGACTATTATAAAATATGGAATAATTGGTATAATTGGTTAAAAATTAGAAATATACAAAAAACATAGGGGATATATTACCGATTGATACATATATATGTAATAAAAAATATTATTAGATTAAAGAGAGGTGAAGGAATATATTATAAGTAGAATTGTAGAACGTCACTCTGAAAAAATGCTTAAGAAGAAATTATACTCTTTTTGTGTATATGTTGTATAAATGTTTGTTGTGTATATGTTACGTATGTCTTTTTTAATATTTATATTCAATAAAAACTATTTTTTTAAAAAAAGCCTCTGATGATCAGGCAACGCAGCTGGGATCGTCAGAAACTTTTAAAGGCATTTTTTTTTTCTACAACCTCTTCGGCTGAAGAGGTTGCAAGAAAAAATGCTTTTAAAAGCCTCTGACAATCAGGCAACTCAGCTGGGATCGTCAGAGGCTTTTAAAAGCATTTTTTTTCTACAACCTCTTTGATTGAAGAGGTTGCAGGAAAAAATACTTTTAAAAGCCTCTGACAATCCCAGCTGAGCCGCGCGATCATCAGAGGATTTTTCTTTTTTCTTTAACTTTTAAAAGCATTTTTTCGGCCGAAGAGGTTGTAGAAAAAATGCTTTTAAAAGTAAAAAAAAAAAAGCCTCTGATGATTGCGTGGCTCAGTTGGGCATGGGGGGGGAGGGATTTTTGCTACCGGTTCTCCGAACCACCCGCCACCATCGCAACCGGGAGCATTTCACCCCTGGTGGGCGTGGCCTGCATGTGACGCATCTGGCTAAACGGGCCTCCAGTTTGACAGGCCTGCAATAGAGGATAGGATGACCTTGGGACACAGCAAGGGTCGTAAATATGAACCAGTTGCCAAGCACCTGAATTTCGATCACGTGATCATGGAAATGCTGCAAAGGTCGTAAGTCCCATTTTTCAATGCCGTTTTAACCTTGAATGGTCACTAAACGAACTCTTGTGAGTCGAAGACTACCTGTACTTTCCAATGTTCTCAGAACCTGGATTTTGAATTCACATCTCTACGAAATGTAGTTGGAAATTTGTGAATGTGTGGAAAAATTCACTTTCGTAGGATCGCTCAAAGTGATAAATGTAGCACGGAAATAAAACGTTGGATTGCACTGGGTCACACAGCCATGATGAACATGAACCGAATATGGAAAAGCAAGTATATGAGCCGCGATGGTGCAGTGGTTAGAATGCAGTACTGCAGGCTACTTCTACAGGCTGCCTGCAATTTGGCAGTTCGAATCTCACCAGGCTCAAGGTTGACTCAGCCTTCCATCCTTCCGAGGTGGGTAAAATGAGGACCCAGAATTGTTGGGGGCAATATCCTGACTCTGTAAACTGCTTAGAGAGAGCTGTAAAGCACTGTAAAGTGGTATATGTCTAAGTGTTATTGCTATATCAGCCGGTCAACCGAATGTAGGTTACTCTACTCTATTGTGTTCTCCATAGCTACCTATGGTTGTAAAAGTTGTCCCTTAAAAAAGCAAAACAGAAAGAAAATTGACTCGTTTGACTTGTGATGTTGGAGATGGCTCCTTCATATTCCTTGAGGTGGCAAAGGGGACTAACAAACAAGTATCGGGGCACATAACACCAGACATGTCACTGGAAGGCAAAATCACGAAACTGTGTCTCATTTACTTTGATCATGTCATGCAGGGGACTTCACTGAAGAGAAAGCAATTACGTTGGAAAGTGTTAGTAGTAAAAGGAAACCCAGCTGCCAAAGAACATAGTGGCTGGATGTTATCAAAGTTGACACCAGCCACAGCATAGAACAACTCAAAGATGTAGTTCAAGATCGGAAGATGTGGAGAGACCTGGCTGATAAAATCACCAAGATATTCAGATATGACTGATTGGATATCATCATCATCATAATGTCAGGACCCACTTTCATGCTTCTTTATCATTCCGCTTTCCTGTTCCCTGGGTTTACACAACATACTAAGCTGAAAAAGTCACCCAGCACTCTATCTGTGCAATATATTAAATCTGGTATGTCAAATATGCCTTAATGTGTGGGAATAACTTGAATTAAATCATGGTTTACAAACCAGAATGGCTGCATTCACACATTACAGTGAGCCATAAACTGGCTTGTTTAGCTCTGGTTTTGTTCTGCCCCCAGCTACGGACCCCAAAGAACGCAGCACACATGAAGTCTGTACAAACCTTAGTTTACTAAATTAAATAAGTTTTTTTTCCAAACAAAGGCTGTTAATTAACTTTCTTAACAGCCTACAAAAATCCAAAGAATAAATAATCTTAATCATACTATGATTGGCAGAAAGCCCAGAAGCAATTTGCAAAGAACTAAGATCAAGGCACGAAGGAGAGTGAACAAGTTGTTCCCTGCAAATTGCTTCAGTCGGCATTCCTCCTTAAATAGGCTAAGGGAGTGGCCAATTAGCCCCAAGCCTTATTCTCAAGGAGACCTCCTCCTGAGGAGCCACTCCTGTCTTTTGGCACCCATGCATCGAGAAGAGGCTCCTCCTCTTCGTCCTCTTCACTTAAGGGAGCTTCTGGAGGTTCTGAAGGCCCTGGATGAATCCCCGCCTCTGGCACCACATCTTCTCCAGCCTCCTCATTGTCCGACTCGAGTGCCAGCTGCACCGGCTGCTGGCGCAGCACCACACCAGCCTCCTCACTGTCCGAATCAGCCACCAGCCGCACAGGCCGCGTTCGGGCCACAACAGGTTTAGACGCATATGGGAATCATTGCATTTTATGTCTCCGTGAAATGTTAGCCTTCAGCCAGTTGTGACTTACTGATTGAACCATGGACTATTGAACACTGCTGTCAGTTCCTTCTTGCAAAGAAAGAAAACAATAATTATTAAGATGTGGACACATTGTATTTGCAATGTTTATATTTGCCTGTTTCCCCAAATTTACCCTCAAGTGCCTTGTTCCAAAAATGCTTTTCAAAAGGCAATTGGACTTTCTTTCTTTTTTTTCCTTGAAGACGTTTCACTTCTCATCCAAGAAGCTTTTTCAGTTCTGACTGAATGGTGGGGAATAGAAGGATTCATATTTTTTGCAGTCATCTGGTCATCGGTCTTAGTTCTCTGAGAGTCATTGAGATCACTTGAGGGTTTATCTGTACCAACAATGGGTTTCATGTATCCTTACCACCGGTTTGCCGTGCCCGCTCGCTTCCTGCACTCACACACCTTCCACGCATGCACCCGGCCTTCCGCACATGTACTTTCCTTGCGTGTGTGCCTTCCACATATGCGCCTGGCCTCGAAAATGTGGCTAAATAGGATGGCATTATACCGGGGCAGATGGCTGGCTCACCCGCAGTCGCCGCTACTGATTCTCACTAGCTGAATACCACCTCTGAACTGTACCCTCAGAGCAGGGGTGGGTTCTAAAATTTTTTACTACTCGTTCTGTGGGCGTGGCTTATTTTGTGGGCATGGTTTGATGGTCATGTGACAATTCTTTAGGATTTAGCAGAGGTACTGGTCTACCAGGCTTTTAACTGCTTGCAGAGCTGTACCGGTCTACCCATTTATTTTTGCAGGCACTGGACTACTCATGTATTTTTGCAGGCACTGGTCTACCCATTTATTTTTGGAGGCACCAGTCTACCCATTTGTTTTTTGAAGCACCGGTCTACCTATTTGTTTTTTGAACGTACTGGTCTACCACCACACTGCCTTTTAACACTGATCAGCTGTAGGGCGGCCCTTTGAAGCCCCACGGCAAGAGTTTAAACAGTTTTTTTTCCTTCTAGTCGATCAGCTGGGACTTGGGAGGCAGTGAATAGATTGTGGGCGGGGCCAAATAAAAGGTAAGAATAACGCGGTGGGGGGGAGAGAGGGCACGGCTCCTGAACAAAGGCAACCGGTTTGGTGACGTCATATCGTCACCGCTACTGGCTTGGCCGAACCGGGAGGAACCCACCACTGCCTCAGAGTCACCTGTATCAGAGTGCAAATGGGTGTGAAACCTTCTGCCGAGGGGACTGGGAGGGGATAAGTGGTGTCGTATCCCTCCCCCTCTGTTGACAGAGGGCTGTTCAATTTTAATATAATAATTTTAATAAATAATTCCCCACCAGTCAGTCAGATCTGAAGAAGCTAGTTTATTATAATGACCAAATGACTTTACATATAATATTGGAGGATGGAAGAGGAAGAGGCAGACAGAATAAAGCAGTTTATATATAACCTACGATAAGAATTGAGCTGAGGGCACAACCTTTAAACAAAGTTTGGCGCCTTAATGAGGCAAGCGTTTGCAGAAAAGTTTGTTATGGTGTAAAACTCACCCTGCTTTTCATTTCCTAAGAGGCAACAAGCATAACATTCAACCTCACTGTCTGGCACATACCTTCAAGGGGACATAATCAATATTCCGCTAATATATTTACAAAATGGGCAGAATTATTTACGGTTTTCCTCTCACTAATCCCACCAAGGTCATTTATGATACTCCGATCTCTGCCCATCATAAATGTCAGGGGAAGGGCATTAAATCAAGCTCACATAAAATCTCTTTGATGTCTCAGCAGTGGGATATTAGAAAACTAGGTGGCAGAGGCACAGTTATGATGATCTAACTTTGCATACCAATGAGTGGAAATTGAATTTCTATCCCTTTGTAAATCTGAATCGCAGATACCTTGTCTGATTGTTCTTTGACTTTTCTGAAAGCCCAGTGCTGTAACAAATCCAAATGAGAAATTGTAGAGCTTCGGTTTTTCCTTTAGGATTTTTCTTCCATATTGATCTAAACAAGTCTTAGAGAATTTTTTAAAAAAGGCAAGCTACTGGCATCAAAACAAATTTTTAACCCATATCCAAGCAGGTCTGTTTGCCACCAAAATGAGTTCTGCTTCCAAACATAATATCATATTTGCACACATTTGGACAATGCAGATATTTAACAAGGAGTCACGAGGACTAACTAGGTGGCTCAGTGGCTAAGACACTGAGCTTGTAGATCAGAAAGGTCGGCAGTTCGGCGGTTCAAATCCCTAGTGCAGGTCTCCTCCGTGAGCAGGGGGTTGAACTAGATGACCTTCAAGGGCCCTTCCAACTCTGTTACTGTTACTGAGTGAGTTGAACAGCTATATAAATGTATTTAGAATAACAGAGTTGGAAGGGATCTTAGAGGTCTTCTAGTCCAACCCCCTGCTCAGGCAGGAAAGTCTATACCATTTCAGACAAATCAGTCCAATATCTTCTTAAAAACTTCCAGTGTTCCAAGTGTCCCACTGATTAATTGTTCTAACTGTCAGGAAATTTCTCCTTAGTTCTAAATTGCTTCTCTCCTTGATTAGTTTCCACCCATTGCTTCTTGTCCTACCCTCAGGTGCTTTGGAGAATAGCTTGCCTGCCTCTTCTTTGTGGCAGCCCCTGAGATATCGGAACACTGCTATCATGTCACCTCTAGTCCTTCTTTTCATTAAACTAAACATACCCAGTTCCTGCAACCGTTCTTCATATGTTTTAGCCTCCCACCCCCTAATCATCTTTGTTGCTCTTCTCTGCACTCTTTCCAGAGTCTCCACATCTTTTTTACATCGTGGTGACCAAAACTGGATGCAGTATTGCAAGTGTGGCCTTACCAAGTATTACTAAGTATTACTTACTTAGTAATAATGAATAAATTACCTTAAATCCTCTCCTGTTTCCAACATTCTTTCCAGGAGCAAGTTTGGACAGTGTACAAAGGCATCAACGTTGCTTCCTACTTCCTTTTAAGTAGAAGAACCCTAGAAACCTTCACTGGTGGAAGAAATAAAAAATAGAATGAAAGACACATTTTGGGGGGGCACAACCAGACATGTTTTTGGAGTGTTTTGTCCTTGGGTTTACAACTGGAAAATTACCCCAATGTTCCTAAAGGAGCTTATGAGATACCTATGAACTTGCATGTTTTAGTTAGTCTTGTTTAATGTTGTTTTGCAGAAAACGTAATCTTAGGGTTGACATCATATCCTCAACAACAAACACTAGTAGGCCTCTTCTTATAGCCATTGAGAAATGTCATAAACAGCCTGGTTGTATTTAATGAGCATAGCAAAATATGTAAAATCGATCAGTCAACATGGGTTTGAGAGTGAGCTAAATCATATATATTTTTTCTAAACGATTACTAAAATGTATTAAAATCAAAGTTGCTAAAACTCATCCCTATTTCAGCCTCTGACATTTGGCCTTGAGAGTTCTACCTGATTGTTAAATAAGCATATTCAAAAAGCTGGTGATTGAGCACAATAGTTTCTATTTAAAATAAGTTTCTCTCCTGACCATTTGGGATCATATCGAAGGTTATTTAAGAGTCATATGGAGGTGAAGAATATTTTCCAGCCAGATGGTTTGTCAATAACCCCTGACCCAAGGTCACTTGACCTTCCCTTCAGATCCTCTTGATCTTCTGCTAAAATGGTTTTAATAGCTAAGTAGCTTCCATAAGATATCTCAAGTGCAAAGTTCACTAATTACACTTAGCAGTTGGACTGATGGATCTAAAGTCAAGAGGAGTCTGGCATCACCAACCGGTCTATAAATTTCTGGACCCTCTTTCCCTAAAATCCATTATATCTACAGTATATCATATCTATATTATAATCTTTGGAAATATTTGCTACAGTATATAATAAATGAGTGGCTGGAATCAGTGTGCCCATTAAGTAAGCTGCGTGAGCTGCACTGGCTCCCAGTGATCTTCCGGGTGCGCTTCAAGGTGTTGGTTATCACCTTTAAAGCGCTCCATGGCATAGGGCCTAGATATCTTCGAGACCGCCTGCTGCTACCGATGGCCTCCCATCGACCTGGGCGCTCCCACAGAGAGGGCGTCCTCGGGATGCCATCAGCCAAACAATGTAGGCTGGTGACCCCCAGGGGAAGGGCCTTCTCTGTGGGGGCACCCACCCTCTGGAACCAACTTCCCCTAGAGATAAGAGAATCCAAGACCTCGGTGCCTTCCGCCGTGCCCTTAAAACTTTCTTTTTTCAGCAAGCCAGGCTGGCTTAACACTTTCAAATGTTTTTAACTGGTTTGTCATTGTTTTTTTAATTACGGGGCCAAATTTATATATATCTTTTTAATAGTATTTTAATGTTTGTAGTTTATGTTTTTATTTGGCTGTACACCGCCCTGAGTCCTCAGGGAGAAGGGCGGTATATAAATTTGATATAAAATAAAAATAAAATAAATAATATATAGTATATGGAGCATATAAATCAGTGATGGAATTCAATTTTTTTTACTACTGCTTTTGTGGGCGTGGCTTGGTGGGCATGGTGTGGCTTGGTGGGCAAGGCTTGGTGGGCATGGCAGGGAAAGGATACTGCAAAATCTCCATTCCCTCCCCACTCCAGGGAAAGGATACTGCAAAATCTCCATTCCCACCCCACTCCAGGGGAAGGATACTGCAAAATCCCAATTCCCACCCCACTCCAGGGCCAGCCAGAGGTGGTATTTGCCAGTTCTCCAAACTGCTCAAAATTTCCGCTACCAGTTCTCCAGAACCTGTCAGAACCTGCTGGATTTCACCCCAGTGTCTGAATGGTAAACATGTCCCTGCTTGTTTATCACTCTATCATTCTATCAAAGCATAAAGAATGCAAAAATATTAGGAACTACTATAGCTCAATTATTTTTAATGTTGCAGAAAATAACTGAATTTTAAAACACTTATATTAATTTATACATCTGTGTTTTACTTCTGTGGGAAGAAAGAGTCTCTAAGAAAAGGATAACAAGATCATTTAAGGTCTAAAATGTATCTGGTGAGGAATTACTTAAATTAATAAAATTTAACATTTCTTTACAATTATCACTTGACAGGAACTACCATAAGGACAGATTTCTTTTTTAATTTATAGTGCTACATAATTATATAATTCAGTAATTAGTAATTAATTATCTGCTGGTAATAATTATAGCTTCACCTGAAAAAAAAAACAGATCTAAATGGATGTTGCTTTTTTCTGATGTGGGTTACTTTGTCACCTGTTCTGATATCAAAAGGTAATTGTAGGAATTTGAAAAATCAATATAACCATCAAGCCAAACTTCTGCAAATTTCCTAATTTAATTTAATTTAATATTTAATTGGGACTAAATAGCCAACATTCTTGAGGAACTGTGTTTCATTTTGATTAATTTTCTCCTCTGTATGCATAATTATGTTATCAAATAAAAAAAAAGATACAAGGATGAATGTTTCATTCTATATTTAGAGTAAGTACGACACACAGTGTCTCTAACATATGTATATTAGTATGTCAGTAATAAACCTTTATATCAAATGCAGGAAATGCAGAACACTGCCTTAAGAAACTTAACTTAGCCTTCAGAGATAGATCTGGAATTATTCTTATTTAAAAAGTATTGTTTCTCCACCTAAAATGATATTCCAGAAAAATAGAAGCCCACTGTAATACTGTAAGCATGGGGAACCTCAAATATTGCAGAAATACAGCTTTCAGCTGCTTCATTTAAAATAGCCTGTCAAGAAAGGATTTTAGGAACTGTCAATCAGAAAATATCTATAATATTACAGTATTGGTTCCCATCACAGACTTAATTCATGACAATGCTGATTTTTGTAAAAAATTGGTGTCACTTGGTGGATGCATTCAGAGCTGTGGTGGCACCATGGTTAGAATGCAGTATTGCAGGCTAACTCTGCTCAGTGCCAGCAGTTTGATCCTGACCAGTTCAAGGTTGACTCAGCCTTCCATCTTTCCAAGGTCAGTAAAATGAGGACCCAGATTATTGGGGGCAATATGCTGACTCTGTAAACCACTTAGAAAGGGCTGTACAGCACTGTAAAGCGGTATATAAGTCTAAGTGCCATTGCTATTCAGATCTCAATATTCCTTTTACAGACAGAAAAATATTTTGTAACGAGAGTTTCTGCAACAGCCTCCCAATCTCAGTGTAACAGTATGGTTTTCTATGTTTGCCTGTCCAAAAGACTTTCTACTTTCAGTGATCTTTAGTTTATATTTCAGATCACTCAACTGATATTGATAAGCTTTTGATGGGTTAATGGCATTGTTAGTCTTTGACAGTGGGGACCTTCTATAGATGTTTACTTTATAATAGCAGTAGAATGATATTTAAATGCTTCTCAAATTTCTGTGAGATAAGCAGACGTGGTATTCAGCCAGTTTGGACCGATTAGTTTCAACGATCAGCTGGCCCCGCCCACCTGCCCCCGCCCTATCCTGTCCTTTATTTCCTGCTTACTAGCTGATCTCAATCATGCGGCCCAGCTGATTCCCCCCTTCCTCGCTGTTCTACCTACCGTTGTTAACTTGGAAGGGAAGCAGCTGAGCTTCTAAATGTTCCATTTTCAGTGTGAAGCGCATGCTCACCAAACCGGTTGTTAAAAATTTTTAATCTCACCACTGGACATAAGTACCGTAGTAGTAACCCAACTACCCAGAATTGAGATTTCAGGATGGCTATCTAGACCAGGTGTCACACTCATGTCAACATGGTGGCGTCACGTGATGTATCAGGACTTTTTCCCCCTTCACTAAACTGGGCGTGGGTGTGGCCAGTGCGTGATGCTTCCGGCCCACAGGCTGGGAGTTTGACAGCCCTGATCTAGATTATTGGTTCTTGTCAAAGAGCTGAATTAATTACCTGAGGAGACTGTGTGGTAACGATAGGTCTTTTGAAGGACAGAGGTAGAGAGGGATGGGGAGAATTTATTCATGTCATATTTTTATGCTAACTTACCTTATTTGTCTTTCCTGGTCAAATATGTAAATTCTTTCAGTACTCTCACTTTTCTAAATTATATGCACAAAAATATGGATATTAATGAAGCAAGGTGAAACGCTTTGCATTAAAGAATATTTCTTTCACCCCTGCATATATTTGAATAAGGGATATGCTGGGAAAGTAGAAATTAGAATAAATGTGCATGCTATGTATACAAATGTCCATACTGAGTTTTTTTTTTAAGTGGCAAATTAATGGGATAAATTGAAATAATTCAAGATTGAAAAAAATGCAAAAAAGATATTAGCAAAACTAAAGAAGACAGATACATCCCTTCTGGTTTAAGGTCTACCCTAGTTTTTGAAGAATTCTAACTACTTTTTTCCCTCTGATTTCACTATCAGAGTAACAGAATGATAGAGCTGAAAGGGACCTTAGATTTGGGGGTCTTCTAGTCCAACCTCCTGTTCAAGCAGGAAACCCTATACCATTTCAGACAAATGGTTGTCCAATCAGTTCTTAAAAATTTCCAGTGTTGGAGCACCAACAATTTCTTGTTCCACTGATTAATTGTTTTCACTGTCAGGAAACTTCTCCTTAGTTCTAGGTTGCTTCTCTCCTTGTATAGCTTCCATCCATTGCTTCTTGTTCTGCCTTCAGTTGCTCTGAAGAATAGGTTGACTCCCACTTCTTTGTGGCAAACCCTGAGATATTGCAACACTGCTATCATGTCAACCCTACTCCTTCGTTTGATTAAACTAGACATACCTAATTCCAGCAACTGTTCTTTATTCAGTAGAACCTCTGGTCACGAACACTTCTGACCACAACTAAATTGGGTTCCGACCAAAAAATTTACATTTTTTTTTCATGGCCAAGTTCCCCTTCCATGCCATTTTTTTTGTAAGCGCCAAATTTCCAAAATTAGGGTTGGGTCACGACCAAATCGGTTTGCGACCAAAGTTATGGAATGAATTATGGTCGTGACCAAAGCTTCTACTGTATGTTTAAGCCTCCAGTCCCATAATTATCTTTGTTGCTCTTCTCTGCACTCTTTCTAGAGTCTCAACCTCTTTTTTACATCATGGTGACCAAAACTGGATGCACTATTTCAAGTATCATTCAGTTCAGGAAGGACCATGACCCGGGGAAGGATATCAAAAATTAGATCATCCTGCTGGATTACCTGTAATGCCCTGATTCCCCTCAAATTAAATGAAAATTAAGTCTTGCATTCTAAGATTAGTAGATTCCTATGCAAACGTGCTAGACAAGAGAGTCCATCTAAAGATGTCCCTAGAACACTTCAAAGGGGCACAGTTCCTAGAAACCAAAGACTTTTCATCCCACTGATTACTTATGTTTCATCAGAAGCTTCAGCCTAAATGAGAGCTACACAACAGGATAGCTCAATCCTATTTTACCTTTAGGGAGGTCATTATCTGTTGTGTGTGGCATTTTGCTCTGGCCAATTCAGGGGGAGATGTTGATATGTTGCATAACCCACAGACCTTGAGGCATTTAACATGTCAGTTGTCATGATTTGTTCATATTATTAGGTACTTTAAGAATGAGACTAAAACACTGTTGAGCATTCAATTAGTAAAATGACACCTAGTTACTATATGCATTTATTCTGTGTTTTGGTAACCACCAAATGAATAAATATTCATTTGTGTGAATAGCTATTGTGTATGGATGTAAAACTTTTAACAGTTTGTGGATTTTTAGCAAGGTAGCTGTGAATTTGTGCTTTTTAAGGTTAAGATTCAAAATTTAGTCTTAAAAGATTTTGGTAATAGAAAGTTTAAATGGAGAAAGTTAAAAGAGCTGTGCCCTGAATTTATGTGATTTCACAACTGTTTTGTTTGTTCCAGAAGACAATCAAATCAGTAAACATGTATGGAAAATTATAGAGTAAAAGATATTGATTGGAATGCTACCATCACTGAGTTTCCTCTGCATCTCTCCCATCAATATTTGTTTAGAAAAATTTGAAGCTATCATTTTGGAAACATTGGGTTATGTCAAAATCTGATCTCCAATTTCCCCAAAGTGTTCTTTTCTGCAAAAGTAATTTCAGAATTTTTGCCCTAGTCAATTCGCAGGTTGCTCGAGAAGTTCTAACTCCTTTGGAAACATTCAAAACTTACTTGATGGTTGGAAATGGCCAAGGATTATTAGTTGTATTGTTTCTATTGTGCATTTTTTTATACTTTGAACTCAGCCTGGCTATCTACGTTTCCTAACTGTGGAAAATCTCACATGACTTTAATTCATGATATTTAAGCAGGGAGAAAGCCGAATTCTTTAATTCATTGTTTGCATCTGTCTTACATAAAAATAAAAATAAAAAACAATCCAATCTATCAAAAGCAGTACCAAAAAGACAGATTAGGAATGCAAGTCAAAATAGAAAAGGAAGTGGTAAGACACTAACTATCCACTCTAGGCAAATTCAGGTTACCAGATGAATTACATCCCAGAATTCTGAAGGAGCTGGCAGATGTGATCTTGGAATCACTGAACTATATCTTTCAAAGAACCTGGGTAACTACTAGAGGACTGGAGAAGAGCTGATGTACTTCCCATCTTCAAAAAAGGAATATCAACCACAACAAGAAGGTTGACTCAGTCTTCCATCCTTTCTAAGGTAGGTAAATTGAGGACCCAGTTTGTGGGGGCAATAAGCTGACTTTGTATAAAATATAAAAAGTATGAAGGCTATTGCTTAACGCATTGTAAGCCACCCTGAGTCTCCGGAGAAGGGCGGCATATAAATCAAAATTTTAAAAAAAATCACAACAAGAAGATACAGGTTCAGTAAATAGATTATATATTATGTTTCATAATATAGCAGTAACTGTGAGAGGGATCTTGGAGTCTTAGTGGATAACCAATTAAATATGAGCCAATGGTGTGCTTCAGCTGCCCAAAAAGCCAACACAGTTCTAGGCTGTGGCAGCCAAAAAAGCCAATGCAATCCTGAGTTGCATTAACAGAGGGACACAATCAAGATCAAGTGAGGTACTAATGCTACTCTGTAAAGCCTTAATAAGACCACACCTAGAATACTGCATCCAATTTTGGTCACCACACTATAAAAAAGATGTTGAGACTCTAGAAAGAGTGCAGAGAAGAGCAACCAGGATGATTAGGGGACTGGAGGCTAAAACATACGATAAACGGTTGCAGTTAAATCCTCATCTGGGCCAGTAAGCATGGCAGACAGATCCATAAGCTTTTGCTAGATTCCTCCTCAACTGAAACCCCTTGGGGATTTTAAAGGTGAGTTTGGGAGACACCCTCATGAAATTTGAACGAGGCAAGAGGAGTTTAAATAAAAGTATCGCAAGTTCTCAGAGAGTCTGCATATCATTCAAATATTCCTTGTTCTGATCACAGGAGTAATTGGCGATGAGGGAAAGCGCATCAAAATGTGACAGGTTGAAAAGGATCAATTTAACCCACATGCTCTGTAGCTTGTAATAGCGATAATGGTTTGAATCAGGGTGTGCTTGTTTTAGTATAAGAACATGACATGTAAAATAGCACAAAGTAGAGAAGAAATATTATTACATGGTTTAGGTACCACACATCAAAAGGATTTGCTTAGGATAATGATAGATACTTTAGTTTTGTATGCATGTGCAAACGTAATGGTGATAATTGTTTTTACCTGTGAATAAAGTTCTTGGAAATGCGGAAAACATAAAACCAGGTTTTAACAGACATGCTTGTCTCAGTATCTAAGCATTCCTGAATCTCTTGCTTCACCTTCACCTATCCTCTGCACACAAATAAGTCTCTTCAATTACGGATAGAAAGGAATTATCATTATGTTCTTTTCTTTCTTTTTTTTTTAGAATAAAATAGAATTTTTTTATTGGCCAAGTGTGATTGGACACACAAGGAACTTGTCTTGGTGCATTTTTTGTTAATATAATGATGGCCTGATTAAAAATTAGAATAGAGGTAGAAATAAGAATACACACCTTTATATAAAGAAAGAGTTAGATGGAATGACTGGCGGTTGAAAGATGATATTATTAGGTATGTTTAAATAATAGGATGACTGCTACTGGAATGGTGTATTGTGACTTTGAACAACGAAATAATGAAGGAGAGGACAGGAAGGCCTGGCGGAACATTGTCCATGGGGTCGCGATGGGTCAGACATCAGACATTTTTCTCCTCTTTTCTTCACTCCGTTTCTAATTTTCTATCCCTACATTCCTCCTTTTCTCTAGCCATTTATAAAATGTATTCCAAGTTACATAGAATTCCTATTCATCTTTATCTTTGAGCTCCATTGTTAACCTGTCCATTTCTGCACAGGTCAATATTTTGTTAATTATTTCTACCTCTTGTGGGTTCTCTCTGCATTTCCAATTTTGTGCGAATATCAACCTCGCTGCCGTTAATATGTGTACCATAGGTTATATTTCTTGTTTTTTGTAATTATCCCTTACTATACCCAGAAGGAAGAGTTCTGGCGTTATATCTATTGTCTTGTTAAACAGTCTTAGCCACTGTTTTATTTGGCACCAAGAGTCCTTTCCGGCACCCCCACCACATATGACAATAAGTGCCTAATGTTGCTTTACATTTCCAACATTTTGGTGAGCAATTTTTGCACATCTTGGCCAGTCTTGTGGGTGGGTAATGCCACCTGTAAAACATCTTGTATTGATTTTCTTTATATCCAGTGGCTAGGGTAAGCTTTCTATTCCTCTCCCATCGTTTTTGCCAGCTATCTAGATCTATGCCATACCCAAAATTCTTACTCCAGGTGATCATGGTAATACCAAATGGTATTACTATGTATGCTTAATAATATCATTGGCATTAAAAGGGAACATTGAAATATTGAATAACTACTCTAAAAACAATCATGTATATCAATACTAGGGTGACATAAGCTTGATTAATGCAACAACTATTATTATTATTATTACTATTATTGTTTGTATCAAAATGAATTATATCCAGAGGCCACACTGTTCGTGTATTGATATTGATGTATATTTTTAAAAAATCCAATAAAACTTTAAAACAAAATTACTATGTATATCTTTCTTTGAGCCAGAGAAATGTAAAAGTTTGCTCAGTGTTGGCATTATTGCTCATCGCTTCAATTTCACTGGACTTATAACATGTTTGTAAATCTAAATTTTCCTTCCATTGCACTAATTTTTTACCCTGCCCTTATGATATACAACAAGTGGAAACATGGTGAACTGTCAAAAGACATATATTTATTCTAGTGTACTATGCACAAAATGTCAGTGCGCTTTATTTTATTTTTAGATCCCCCAATAGGTGGATGCTATAAAAATGCAGCATTTGCATTTACATATCCCTACATCAATCAATCTATCTATCTATCAATCAAATCAAATCAAATCATAAACCAGCATTAAAAAATTATAAGCAAGAAAAATTACACCCACTGCAGTGATATGTCTTACACATATAGGAGATAAAACATAACCAAAAGCTAGATTGCTATCATGATACTATAAAATTAAAGTACTAAAATATCTCTATAAAATTCTTAAAACTAAGACTAAAGAGGGGCCTCTGAAGGCCACAAAAGGATGTAAAGCACATAAAGATTTAAAAATAAAATAAAATAAGATGATTTATTTTATAATGCCCAGTACACTTAATTATCTGTTTGCACGTTTTAATTGCTGCTAGGGAAAATCTAGCAACTTTATATGTAATAAATGGTTCCTTATCTAAAGAGGGAAAGTCAAGAATAAAACTTTCATTATGACCTATGGCAATATATCAATGAAAGGAGAATGAAAGTTTCTTGACTACATTGGTAATAGGAGCAATGTAAAATAATAAAATAACAGAGTTGGAAGGGCCTTGGAGGTCTTCTACTTCAACTCCTTGCCCAAGCAGGAGACCGTATACCATTCCAGATAAATGGCTGTGCAATCTTTTAAAAATAATAATAATAATAATAATAATAATAATAATAATAATAATAATAATAATAATAATAATAATAATAATAATAATTTTATTTCTATACTGCCCTTCTCCCGAAGGACTCAGGGCGGTGTACAGCCTATTTAAAAACACAGACAAAACAATGATATAAAATTTAAAATAATTAAATAAGTGGCTCAAATTTAAAACCCCAATAAATTTAAATACCCCAATTTAAAACTATTGTGTTGATAGTCCGGCCTGGCGGAACAACAGGGTCTTCAATGCGCAGCGAAACACCCGGAGGTCGGAGATCTTACGAATTTCCAGGGGCAGTTCATTCCACAGGGCTGGGGCTCCCACAGAGAAGGCCCTCCCCCTGGGCGTTGCCAGCCGACATAACTTAGCTGATGGCACCCTGAGGAGGCCCTCTCTGTGGGAACGAACTGGTCGGTGGGAGGCTATTGGTGGCAGAAGACGGTCTCGGAGGTACCCGGGTCCTATGCCATGGAGCACTTTAAAGGTGGTAACCAACACCTTGAATCGCACCCGGAAGACCACCGGGAGCCAGTGCAGCACGCGCAGGAGGGGTGTCACATGGGCATAACGGGTTGCGCCCATAACCACCCGCGCGGCCGCATTCTGGACCAGCTGGAGCCTCCGAGTGCTCTTCAAGGGGAGCCCCATGTAGAGAGCATTACAATAGTCTAACCGGGAGGTGACAAGGGCATGAGTGACCGTGCGCAAGGCGTCCCGGTCCAGAAAGGGCTGCAACTGGCGAATCAGGCGAACCTGATAAAAGGCCCCCCTGGCCACGGCCGTCATGTGCTCTTCTAAAGACAGCCATGCATCCAGGAGGACACCCAGATTGTGAGCCCTCTCTGTGGGGGGCAAAGATTCACCCCCAATAGTCAGTGATGGCACCTGCTGACTATATCGGGGCGCCTGAAGCCACAGCCACTCGGTCTTGGAGGGGTTGAGTCTGAGCCTGTTCCTCCCCATCCAGTGATGGAGCACCCACAACTTCTAGAGGTAACCTGTTCTACTGATTAATTGTTCTCACTATAGGGAAATATACTCAAATACTTTGGCCACCTAATGAGAAGGAAGGACTCACTGGAGAAGAGCCTAATGCTGGGAAAGCTTGAGGGCAAAAGAAGAAGGCAGAGAATGAAGTGGCTGGATGGAGTCACTGAAGCAGTCGACATGAGCTTAAATGGGCTCCAGAGGATGGTAGAGGACAGGAAGGCCTGGAGGAACGTTGTCCATGGGGTCATGATGGATCGGACATGACTTCGCAACTAACAACAACAACATAGGGAAATCTTTCCTTAGTTCTAGGTTGATAAGTTTTCATCAATTACTTCTTGTCCTGCCTTCTGGTGCTTTAGAACAGCAGTCACCAACTGGTGGTCCGTGGACCACAAGTGGTCCGCGAGAAAATTTTGGTGGTCTGCAGAAAAATTATTTACATTTTTTATATTGCACTAAATCAGGGGTCCTCAAACTACAGTCCCTGGGCCGGATATGTGCAATGAATGTTTGTGTTGCTGCAGAGAATCCCCCCCTTCCGGGTCTTAAGTCAGTCTCCCTGACTTAGGGTCTGCTTCGGCCTCCTGGTGTGGGGCTTTGAGGGAAGACTGGAGGGAAGCCTACTGGTGGGACTGCACATGGCCTGGAACTGGCTGACCACCTCAGCCAACTGAGCCTCCTGTACCTGGCCTTGCACTCCCACAGGTCTTCCCTCTGCTTGGAAAACCTATGTTCCTAGTCCTCAGTGAGGTGCTTCTGCTGAGCCTCCTTCTCGGCCAGATCTAATTTGAACTGAGCCAGCTGTTTTGCCAACTCTTTCTTGTGGTGGCTGCTTAGCTCCAACAACTGCTTCCTGTTGGGGTCCTAAGGAGGCCGGGCGGGCAGGCAATGAGTCACAGGGAGGGGAGTGGCAAGTAGAGGCTGGTGAGGTGCCCCTTGACATGAGTGACATCGAGTTGGCCACACCCATCCAGTCACATGACCATCTAGCCACGCCCACCCAGCTGGTTATTAGGCAGATCATATTAGTGGTCCGCGGGATTTAAAATTATGAATTTAGTGATCCCTGAGGTCCGAAAGGTTGAGGACCCCTGTTTTAGAAAATAGGTTGACTCTTTTTGCTTTGTGACAACCCCTGAATTATTGGAAGACTGCTATCATAATCACATGATTGGTAGTATCTATAGTGTTTGTGCTTCATGGAAAAGGTATATTTGGGTATATTTCCCATTAAGAATAGCAGAGAATAAAACACAAAGCCTCACTCATCACACTTTTGAGTATTTTAAATGCTAGAGTATTAATTCTACATATATTATTGTGGACAATGCATTTTAATATTTGGGGACCCCCAATCCAGGAAGGAAGATAAGTAGAAATTCATAATTTCAAAAGAAAGTTTTTTATAGAAGCAGAATCAAGATTCCGGGGGGAAGAAGATATAACTTGTTAAGTTAGGTCATAGAACAGGGATTTCATTGAGGGCCGCATCAGGGTTGTGTTTGACCTTGGGGAGGGGAGGGGATGTGATCAGGGGGCATGGCCAGGGGGGCATGACCAGCTAGCCATAACTCATGCCGGGGGTGCCTGTGTTGACCAAGTACTAAGGCAGAACTTCCCTCAGACCTTCCCTCACATTATAATTTCCTTCTTTCCTTCCTTCCTTCCTTCCTTCCTTCCTTCCTTCCTTCCTTCCTTCCTTCCTTCCTTCCTTCCTTCCTTCCTTCTCTCCCTCTTTCTTCTCCTTTGTTCTTCTTTCTCCTCTTTCCTTATTTTTCCTTCCTTGCTCTCTTCCCATCTTTCCTTCTTTTTCACTGTCTTTCCTCTTTTCCTTTCTCCTTTCCTGTCCCTTCTTGCATGCTCAAATGCAAAAGGGGAAACTTTTCTCCTTTTGTTTTGTTTTTAGTTTGTTTTGCTAGCCCTATGCCAGCGAAAACAGAGGTCGGGGGTGTGTGCATGACCCCCTCCCCTGGCTCAGTTTTTGGCCGTGATGGCCTCCTGCAACCCTCTGCCAGCGAAAATGGAGGCGGGGGGGCTGCACGTGCTCCGTTTTTGCTTGCAGAGGCACTGCCGGCCAGTCCTTTGCTGTTTCCAGGGCTGTCCCGCAGGCAAGGTCTAAGCATCTCGCGAGCTGGATTTGGCCCATGGGCCTTGAGTTTGATACCTCATCATAGAAAATACAGACTTTGTGACTCTAAATCCCCCCAAAGTGGTCCTGATTAAGAGGGACATTTTTGAGCCCATCTAATTGTGTAGGAAAAGAAAGTTGAGCCTATATGCATGGGATTTTGAACTCTGAATTGGAATGTCCCTGTATGCCCCCAGGCTTTAATAAAACTGGAACTAACTGCATTCAACCAAAAGTGATTACACAGCTTTCCACAATTAGATTTTGTTGCATACCCCATTAGTGATGTGGTAGCAGAGTTAAATAATTTTAGACTTGGTGTTTAAAGTGTTTAATATTTTATAGGAGTTGTGCTCCTGAAATATAGAAGGAATGACTTCCTTTATTTCTAAATGCAAACCCAGCACAGGAGAACCCATTTTGCCATCATTAACAAGAAGGTCCTGAATCTCTGCCAAAAAGCTCTTATGGAATTACATTCTCAGCTATTACTTCTACCTTTCTTATCAGTGTTACTCCTGGTGCTTATACAGAATTCCATAGATGGGATATTCATCATTATTATCATTAAGTGTTGTACCTTATGATTCTTGATGAATGTATCTTTTCTTTTATGTACACTGAGAGCGTATGCATCAAGACAAATTCCTTGTGTGTCCAATCACACTTGGCCAATAAAGAATTCTATTCTATTCTATTCTATTTGCACATTGCCCTTCAACATGGGTCCCCATGTTATTCACACAGGAAGGATGGAAGGCTGGGTCAACCTCGAGCCCCATCAGGATCGAACTCCAGGCGGTGGGCAGAGTTTGCCTGCAATGCTGCACTCTAACCACTGCAATACCAGGGGTCTTTTTTTATTCCTCCAGAATGGTGTGTGTGATATTATGGAGAGGAACAGGTAGTATCTGACCCTTCAACATATCTTCAGTTTCCTTCATATCTGTAGTACCTCTTAGTGCCCGGTTTTAAGCTGATCGTTAAAATGATCCATCTTTTTCAGGTGCAGATTTCATACTTCAACAAACCAATTTGTAGTGTGCAAGTCATTAAAACAATTTTGTACACTAGAATAGCATCTTCCGTTGAGGTACAGTACCTCAGCTGATTTGGCTAATTGACCAATCATCTTATAAAAATATTTGCAAGAATTTAATTTTGATGCTTTTCTGCACCTTCTTTTTTCCGCTCTGGTTATCGGTGACAACTAGTGAAGAATGTTAAGTCCGTAGCTGGAGAATTGTTTTGATGGGTCACATCGTACCTGAACTCATGTGGAGTTTAGTTGCTGTTAAAATGCTCCTTTCATTATTTGGCTATTAGAATTTTTCAAAGGCATGTCCAAGAGCAAGCCTCCAAATGATAACTAATGTGAATTGAATTTCATAAGGAAAAAGTGTTGGACCACGAAGAGATGGTCAAGAAATCCTTAGATACATGATTTGTTATTATGTTCTGTACTATTCCCATTAAATGCTTCCCTTCTGAGCTTTCTCTTTGGAGAAAGCAACTCTGGAGTCTGGATTGTATAGCTATGCAGTAGGTTATCCTTCCCTTATTTTATGTCCTCCAGATGTTTTAGGATTGAAATTCCCAAGAGACATAATCAGTTTTACTTTTCCTCATTTTGGCTGATGCAAGTACAGGTAGTCCTAGACTTACAACAGTTCATTTAGTGACCATTTGAAGTTACAACAGCACTGAGCACTTACGACCGACCGTTGCAGCATCCCCATGGTCTCATGATCAAAATTCAGATACTTAGCAACGGATTCATATTTATGATGGCTGCAGTGTTCTGGGGGTCCTGTGATCCCCTTTTGTGACCTTCTGACAAGAAAAGTCAATGGGGAAGCCAGATTCACTTTACAACCAGGTGACTTACTTATCAACTGCAGTGATTCACTTAACAACCGTGGCAAGAAAGGTCATAAAATGGGGTAAAATTCAACTGTCTCGCTTAATATTAGAAATTTTGGGCTTAATTGTGCCTGTAAGTTGAAGACTATTAGTAGTTAGAACACCCGTGATTTCTGCTACTGGTTCAGGTGAATTAGTCTGAACCAGCTGAATACCACCTCCGAACCACTTCTTCCATCATGTTGCCTTGCAGATATGTTGGACTCAACTCCCATAATTTCCTGGCCAGGATGGCTATGAATTTGGAGTTGACACCCAATGCCTCCGGAAGTTACAAAATTAGGGAAAGCTGTTCTCACTAAAGAATATCATATCTGCATTTCTTCCTTGATGAGAAATCCTACTCTCTTTAAATTATATTAATCAGTTATTATCTTCTCTCCCTTATACGATATTGGGAGAGAGAGCTGCCACATTGTAGGGTTTTGTTTTTTTTCATATTCCCCATTTCAGTGATACATGAAATAAGAGACAGAATATTTTTTTCCCTGCGTGACACCGTTAATCACTTTTTTTTTGCATTAAAATTACTTTAGTCACAAATGATATGCAAATCAACAGAGATGCAATGAGATCATCAATGAATACAATTCTCACAGGACTATAATTAAGCTTTAGTTCCCATAGCTGAAGTGATTGCTTTCACGCAGGTTGTTGCAAGTAATCTTGTTATTCATACTCCTTTGGAGAAATAAGTGGGTAGCTCAAACTTTCCCTTCCCTAGCATTTTATCTTTATCTTTATTTATTTTATTTTTTTTAAATTAAGGAAATGTGGGAAGTAACATTCAGGATGCTTTCCAAAATCAAAAATTATCACTTACTAGGAACTCACTGAACGAGGAGCCTATGTGACATCCTAAAATAGCAATTCTGCAATTAAGCTTGCCAGATGTCACAGCATGACCCAAATTTAAGACATTTATCAATGTCTACAGGCCATAAACTATATTCATTGTTGCACATGTCTCTGTGTTAGTGCCATGCAGGGAGAGAAAATCTCTTGCACTTTTTTTTAAGCCAGTTCTTATATGGTTTGATGAAAAAGAAGTTTCTTTTGAAATTTCTTTCAAAGAAGAAGAGTATTTTGATGAATTCTTAGGGATGGAGTGTGGTATTCTGGTACTTGTTGAATTAATCTACTTTTTTATTTCATGATTCATTTATATTGTGCAAAGTGACTAACAATGAAAATGCATATTAAACAGTGGACAATAATTAAGGAAGAAAGAAAAATATCCCCAGAATTAAGGCACACTGTTATAAATATTCTGATGTGAAGCATAATATTGATTAAAACCTCAGTAAGCAAACAGAGCAGTTTAACAGCCAAATGGGTCCCTGGATATGAATATATTTGCTTCCCAACATACAGAAATACAATAAATCAAGATGGTGATTATGACTGCCATGTTGGTTGCATGTTGAAAAAGGAACAGAGGTTTAGTCATGTAGTCATGGCTCTCAGTGTTCCAGAAAAAAACCCCAACTCCAAGTAAAGACTCTGAAGCAAGCATTTTTCAAAGTTCTATTTACTAGAATAGGTAAACTGGCACATCTGGGAAAACCTGAATCTGAGAGGTCCGGGTTTTCCTTCAGTAAATCAAAAAACCCCAAAGTCATCCCCTCACTCCTCAGTCGATCACATGCTCCAATCAACCGCCGTCCCATCTCGAGACTTCACTCCGACCACTCCTTCTCCAGATGCAGGATCGCCCTGACCTTGACCGACAGGAAGAATGCTATTAGGTCTACAGACAACCCCTCTACTAAATCCCCCCTCCTACTTTCCCACACATGAGAAGGTGGCAGCATGGAAGCTTCCAGCCTAATATGGTTTCCAAAACTGACAATGGCAACCATTTGGGCTTCTTTTACTGCATTCGGTGATCCCATAGACACCCTTCTGAATAGCTGGCCTTTGGTCTTGCCACTAAGCATGCTTCCAAAACCAATAGAACAGAATATTTTTCCCCCAAGGATCTTTTCTGAATGTGAGAATGTGAAAAAAAAAAAAAACTAACTGCATAAGTTAAATAATTTCTTGGTAGTTTAATTTTATTATTTTTTTCAACAGTGACCTTTTCGTTTAAAACTGAGGAGTGGTGATTTTCATCTGTTCTAGTGCAACAGTGAATTTTAGTAGAAAAATACCCCTCAACCAACCCACCCAAGCTCCTGCCCCACCAACAGTTCGCCCCCCAATGACCCTCACCTGATGTAACCTCCCCCTCAGGAGACACATCACAAGATTCCCACTGATGACTCACATTTGACCCATCACAAGACCCTCACTTGACACACCCACACCTGAAACTCTTATAAACAGAAGAACACTGACATCCCGTAAGCTCAGTGGTGGGATTCAAATAATTTAACAACCAGTTCTCTGCTCTAATGACCAGCTGGGTGGGCATGGCCAGGGGGTGTGACAGGCAGCACTCGGCCTCCTGCAGACCCCTGGGAGCAAAAATGGCCCATGGGGGGGCACACCGCCCCCTCCACCCATCCCCTGTTTTGGGCCTAGTAGGCCTCCCTGTACTTACCTGGGAGCCAACATGGGGCATGTTGGACTCCTGGAAGAGGTAGGGAGGGGATGGATGGGCCCAACCAGCAATTTAACTACCAGTTTTCCCGAACCAGCCCGAACCAGTTGAATCCCACCGCTGCCTAAACTCCACTGAAGATGTTAGCTAGCATGGTAACAAAATGTCTGTAAACCAACCCACAAGCTCAGTGAATGAACCTTTACCCTCAAATATATTCTTGTTCTGCCACTGGAAGCATCTGATGACCATTAAGATTTGTTGTCAGTCATATATTTCAAAAACACAATGAATCTCTTTCAAGTCATCTATGTTACATGAGATTGCAAAAGTCTTCTTTGTAGTTTCATAATTCAATTCTGCTTTGAGAGAGATGACTTTATTTTGTCTGAATCTTCCACTATTCCCCAGTATTAAATGAAACTGGCTTCTAGTATTTTGAATCGTGACCAATTTTCTCACCACCCAATATTTTCTTAATATTCACTCAATGTTTAATGAAAAAGTAATGATGGGTGATCCATTCCTACTTTATTTGCTTCATTTCTTTATGACGAGGGTATAAAAATCTTCAGAAACTGGAAAGAAAGAACTATCTGACTTTTAGATAAAATAAGATAGTGTGTGGGGGGGGATGAAATTGACAGATCCAGCCCCCCCCCAAAAAAGATGCATTATTAAAAATCAGGTTTTGAAACTTTCTTTATTCAGACACATTTATGGTGTGGATTTAATCTCACACTGAATATTCTTTTGCAAGGAATCATTTTATCTTGGGTTTTGACTATACGTGCTGAGGTAAATGGTTAGAAAGTTGGTGTATTTATTGGATTTTTTGTTAATATGAACTTACCATCATTTACAAATATATATTATATGAAAAATGAAATCTAGATGAAAGCAAGGCTGGAAGAAGACAAAATTGATGGATTTGTCCAATCTTTTTAATTTGATTTGTTGTTGTTGTTTTTTGAAAGAATGTTGCACCATCAACGTCATCTCTAGATTGTCCTATTTTACACTTTTTCTCAACTGTACCGTTTCCTTGTTGTTATCCAGTCTCCAGATTAAAAAGTGTACATGTAAATATTCCAATTTATTAAATGAATCTTGTATAGCTCACATTTTATGTCTCCGGGAAGACAGTGATTATATTAATAATGATAATGACAATGGTATAGTTGTATTGCTACACAGTAAACACAGGCATTTATTATTATGAAAGCTATAAAAGCGTTTATTATTATGAAAGCTGTAATAAAAACCCCCTGCAGAGCCCTGACACACCCAAAACTCTGTATGTGTCTTCTTGCACCTTAGGTACTCTCAGTGGTGGGATTCAGCTGGTTTGCACTGGTTCAATCGAACTGGTAGCTACTTTTTTGTAGGGTTTGGCGAACCGGCTGAATAGCGTGCCTCGCCCCTTCTCCCCTCTGCCACTCCTCGCAACCTGGCCTTCAAAATAAGCATAACATGGAAGGCTTCCATCCTAGGAAATAAGCCCAATCAATGCCTCTCTCTCCACCAAAACAGGGTGGCTTGTCTTCATATCTTTTCAAGCACAGCCTCTTTTCAACACGATCCTGTGTATAAATTGAGCAATGTACACAGAACATCAAGTTGGCCACGCCCACCCAGTCACATGACCACCCAGCCATACCTACCCAGCTGGTCAATAGGGCAGAGAACCGCTTGTTAAATTATTTGAATCCCACAACTGGGTACTCTGATAAAAAGTACCTTCTTCACAATAATATTAACTAACTAAATTAAATAGGCAACTTTATATGAATTTGTTTCTTTCATAAAAATGAGTAAGAGTTCATTTTAATTCTGCATATTCCTAAAATACAAATTTAAGAAGTTTCAATAAAAGAAAAAATATTTGTAGTTCAGGTCAACTGGAAAGTCCTTGGTGATTTCTCAGTGTGGTTCTTTGCTTACAGATGTTTCATTACCCAACTCAACAACATCATCAGTGGAAGTGATGATGGTGGAAGTGTTATCCAGCCAGGTAAGAAAATGTCTGCAGGTAAGCAAGTAAGCCCAGAGAGCACCAAGGACTCACAGTTTAAGAACTTTGAGGAATGTCTGCTAGACTAGTAGAAAGAAGGAGACAAAGTATATATGGAATTAGTAAAATAGAAGCAGATAAATTACAAAATGTATTGTATGAATCAGATTGGAAAGCAATTTTCTTGTCTTCAAATAAAAGAAGCAACTTCAATTATGAGAAGTGTTAAATACACAATAGGAAACAAGATAAAATTATTCCTAACACATTAGAATTTTATTATAGCAGAGTCCTAAGTTTTTACCTTTTATAATTATTAGTCTAAATTGATATAAACATGAGTTCCAGAAGTCTTTATTTTCTAATTTTGTGATTAGATATATTTCATGTTTATATCACTGGAAGCTTTCAAAAAGAGACTGGACAGCCATTTTGTCTGAAATAGTATAGGCAGTCGTGGGATTCAAATAATTTAACAACCGGTTCTCTGCCTTAATGACCGGCTGGGTGGGTGTGGCCATGGTAGGCGTGGCCAGGGAGTGTGACAGGCAGCACTTGGCCTCCTGCATGCCCCCTGGGAGGTAAAACGGGCCATGGGGGGACGCTCCACCTCCCACACCCCATTTTGGGCCTAGTAGGCCTCCCTGCAATCTTCTGGGAGCGAAACCGGGCCCCGGGGGGGGGCATGCCATAACCACCCCTCCCCCCATGCCCTGTTTTGGGCCTAGGAGGCCTCGCTGAAGCCTCCTGGAAGTAAAAATGGGGCACATGGGGACTCCTGGAAGGGGCAGAGAAGGAAGGGGAGAGGCCAGCCAGTAATTTAACTACTGGTTCACCTGAACCATCCCGAACTGGCTGACTCCCACCACTGGGTATATGGTCTCCTGCTTGAGCAGGGGGCTGGACTAGATGACCTTCAAGGTCCCTTCCAACTCTGCTATTCTATGTTCTATGAACAGGTTCTTGAAATGATCCTTGTGTTTCCTTTTGTGCCATAAGACGGTCAATGATGGATGGAAAGCCATGCCATTGTCTTTTTGTTTTTGTTTTTGGCAGTTTAAAGGATTAATCATCCAGCCCTTTTTCCAGACTAAGATCCAATCTGACAAAAATATTTGTTTTAGTGTCAGTAATAATAGCATAGTAGTAGTATGTTTTTTAAATTAAAACAGACCATGCTGATTGTGAAAATAATTTAAAACTTAGTGGCTATAATTTTTCTGGTAATTTTATGTTATTGTTTTCGATATTATAGTTCTGTTACAGGTAGTCCTCGGTTTATGACCACAATGGAGCCCAAAATTTATGTTGCTAAGTAAGAAATTTGTCAAGTGAGTTTTGCCCAATTTTACGACTTTTCTTGCCACATTTGTTAAGTGAATTCATTGCAGTTGTTAAATTAGTACCAGAGTTATTAAGTGAATCTGGCTTCCCCATTGACTTGGCTTGTTTGCAAGCATCTGAATGTAAATCACATGATCATGTGGATGCCGCAATGGTCATAAGTGTGAAAAATGGTCATAAGTCACTTTTTTCTGTACCGTTGTAACTTTGAACAGTCATTAAATGAACTGTTGTAAGTTGAGGACTACCTGTTACATTATTGTTTTTTTAATTTTGGATGAGGTCATCCACTATCTTGGGAGATGGTATCAACAGTAAAATAATGATACACAATTATATCTTTGGACCTTAGACGGCCAAGTGAGGCTGCGATGGTCTTTTCCTAGTGCTTGGATGTGGTTCTTGGTGGAGAAGAACTATCTTCAGCTAAACCTAGAACTAAGGAGAAATTTCCTGACAGTTAGAACAATTAATCAGTGGAACAACTTGCCTCCAGAAGTTGTAAATGCTCCAACACTGGACGTTTTAAAGAAGATATTGGATAACCATTTGTCTGAGTAGTGTAGGGTTTCCTGCCTAAGCAGGGGGTTGGACTAGAAGACCTCCAAGGTCCCTTCCAACTCTGCTATTCTATTCTATTCTATTCTATTCTATTCTATTCTATTCTATTCTATTCTATTCTATTCTATTCTATTCTATTCTATTCTATTCTATTCTACCAAATGGCTGTGGGTTTTGTGACCCCCATCTTTGACCTTGGATGGGATTCTACTTCCAAATTCAAGAGTGAAGCACAGTCTAGAAGACCTGATCCAGGAGCAGGTGGCAACAATGTCCAGGAAATCCCTTTTCTTAATTTTATGTATCAGTTGTGCTCTTTTCTGGATTGGAAGGTTTTTCAGACATTTATTCGTGTCCTAGTCATTTCATGCCTTGACTAATGCAACATCTCCTACGAGGATCTGCCATTGAAGGCCATTTAGAAACTTTAATGCTCTAGAACCCAACAGAGTAGAAAGTGGTGACCATGTCAACCATTTCCTAGCTTGAGATTGGAAATTACAGGAAACGGTACCTAAATAAATTAGTTATGTTTTAAATGCTTGTTGTCAGGACTGTGTGTGTATTGTCAGTATAATTTGGACCAAACCCTGTTCATTTATTTCTTTTAAAATTATTAATGATTGCCTGTGAGATTGGGTGTCCAAATCATGACAATATCCAATGCCTGTGTAGCTGCTGCTCTGCAGTTCGGTGCCTTATCAGACCTTCCAAGTTACATAAGAAGTGAACCTTCCAAGTTGTATAGGAAGTGAAATGAATTCAGCTTTGTGATTCTTTATGATATGTTGGAGATAAGTGTATTAAAGGGACACAGTGGCTCAGTGGCTAAGACACTGAGCTTGTTGATCAAAAGGTCAGCAGTTCAGCAGTTCGAATCCCTAGTGCTTTGTAACGGGGTGAGCTCCCGTTATTTGTCCCAGCTTCTGCCAACCTAGCAGTTCGAAAGCACATACAAAATTCAAGTAGAAAAATAGGGACCATCTTTGGTGGGAAGGTAACAGCGTTCCGTGCGCCTTTGGTGTTTAGTCATGCCCGCCACATGACCATGGAGACGTCTTCGGACAGCGCTGGCTCTTCGGCTTTGAAACGGAGATGAGCACCGCCCCCTAGAGTCGGGAACGACTAGCACATATGTTCAAGGCGAACCTTTACCTTTACCTTTTTAAGTGTATTAAAGAGAACAGAGGTTCTGGTGTAGTCATTGCTCTTCTTGCAAGACTGGATTTCTGTGAAGGAGACATTAGCATAGAGTAATATTGTAAAACGAAGTATTGTATTGCAGGTTGAACTCTTTGGCAAACAGTGATTTTAGCACTTTTGGACAGAGAGGACCGCTGGTTTGAAAGAGGGGTCAAAGAGGCCATCTGTGTCAAAATTGAACAGCCCTTTCTCAACAAAGGGGGTGGGATACAACATCATCTATCTCCAGTCTACAACACAATCCTTTCAACCATTCCAAGAAGGCTCCACACCCATTTGCACCACTCAGGTGACCCTGATGACACAGATAAATCTCTAGGTGACCTTAACGGCTCACTAAAATAATGCAAATGACCAGCTGTCTGCAAGGAGTATAAATCACTGTTTGAGTCATGATATAGAATAGAATAACAGAGTTGGAAGGGACCTTGGGGGTCTTCTAGTCCAACCCTCTGCTTAGGCAGGAAACCCTATACTTCTTAAAGACTATTGTAATTGGAGTATTTACAACTTCTGGAGGCAAGTTGTTCCACTGACTAATTGTCCTACCCTCGGGTGCTTTGGAGAATAGCTTGACTCTTTCTTCTTTGTGGCAGCCCCTGAGATATTGAAACACTGCTATCATGTCTCCCCTAGTCCTTTTTTTCATTAACCTAGACATACCCAGTTCCTGCAACTGTTCTTCATATGTTTTAGCCTCCAGTCCCCTAATCATCTTTGTGGCTCTTCTCTGCACTCTTTCTAGAGTCTCCACATCTTTTTTACATCGTGGTTACCAAAACTGGATACAGTGTTCCAAGTGTGGCCTTACCAAGGCATTATAAAGTAGTATGAACACTTCATGTGATCTTGATTCTGTCCCTCTGTTTATGCAGCCTAGGACTGTACTGGCTGCAGCACACTGCTGGCTCATATTTAAATGGTTGTCCACTAGGACTCCAAGATTCCTCTCACAGTTACTACTATTGAGCAAGGTACCACATATGCTGTACCTGTGCATTTTGTTTTTCTTGCCTAAATGTAGAACCTTAGTTTTTTCACCATTGACTTTCATTTTGTTAGATAGTGCCCAATGTTCAAGTCTGTCAAGATCCTTCTGTATCTTGAGCCTATCTTCTGGAGTGTTGGCTATTCCTTCCCTTCCCTACCATCCAGTCAGAGCTGAAGAAGCTTCTTGGATGAGAAGCGAAACATCTTCAAAGAACAACCTGAAAGTCCAGTTGCCTCTTGAAAAAGCACCTTTGGGACAACCATGGTTGTGACTTTAGCAGAATTGGTTAGCAAACAACCAAATGGACAGAATATTATACACAATCAGAACTAATAGAAATAATTTCAGTAATAATTTATTTATTATAAAAATAAATTACTTACTGTCTGATCCATCCCAGATTTGCTCATCTCTCCTGCTGGCAGGCATCAGCCTTTTCTATATTGTGCCTTCCAGAGATGTTGTCATTGCAACACCCAAAACTGGTTATCTAAAAGACTTCATATTGAAGATAGTTGCTACAGATAATGGCATTTTTCTCCTATTTGAATTGGGTTAGTTTCTATAGAAATCTTTAGAATTTAGGGATGACTACGTGAGTCCTGTATAAAGTAGTCATGTATAAAGTAATATAAATTCACAAAGCAGCTTTTGCAAACCAAGCATAAAGAGACAATTTTTATTTAAAATTTGTCATCATTGCTAACACATTGCATTTCAGTTGAATATATTATGGATCACACAACAAGTAACACTTCTCTGTGGATTAGCCTGGTCTTGGTCAATTTCCATCTATTTCTTTGTTTTATTTGTAGATCCCAAGAAACAGATAATGGGTTTCCTTGCCAACATATCACAACATTGACAAAAATAACTCATCACCATAACAATATCACTTGCTGTTCATTTAGTACAAGATTTTAGGAATTCTTTCTTTATTTAGATCTGCCAGGGGTGATATTTTCACTGTGTTCCACCATTGGTAGCTATAGATACTATAGATATGTAGCATAGGACCTTTTCACTGGTAATATCTGATTATGAATTTTCTTCCTCACAGAGTTGAGTTGGGACCAATATAGACTTTATCTATCTAAAGATTTATACCCTGTTTCCCCAAAAATAAGACATCCCCTGATAATAAGCCTAATTGGGCTTTTGAGCGCATGCGCTGAAATAAGCCTCCCTCGCCCCAAAAATAAGTCCTCCTCAAAAATATTTAAACGCAGAGCTGGAAATCAGGTAGGACAGCAAGAGCAGCCCCATCTTGCTCCACGCGCCCCAAAATAATAAGACCTCCCCAAAAATAAGGCCAAGCGCTTATTATTCAGGATTCAAAAAAATATAAGACAGGGTCTTATTTTCAAGGAAGGCACAGTACCAATTCATTTTGTAACTTATAACATCTAAACTTCAATTCAAAGTTAACTGTGAAAGACTTTTTTGAGAAATGGGATGCTTAGTTAATCTCTTTTTCTATTATTTGATAGGACTGAAAAATCTTCTGTTCAAGCGACCCCCACCTGCCCAGGTGCAATTTCTTCCTATATTGCTGTGTTTTTGATGCCACACATATGTGCGGATGGCGCGCGTGAGCAAATTGCCATGTTGTTTGACGTTTCATGTATGTGCGGGCAGCGCGCATGAACAAATTGCCATGTTTTGTGCACACACTCACATTTCCGGTGCTGGACGAACTGGTTGCTATGGAATGTGAAGCCCATCTCTGATTTACATATGTATGAAACTAGCTTCAAAAAAATCTACCTTGTACTAGGAAGAATATGAGCCAGCAGTGTGCGGTGGCAGCCAAAAAAGCCAATGCAATCCTATATTGCATTAACAGAGAGACACAATCAAGATCAAGTGAGGCACTAATAGCACTCTATAAAGCTTTAGTAAGACCACACCTAGAGTACTACATCCAGTTTTGGTCACCGCAGCAGAGGAAAATTCCTACCAGGGGTAGGTTCTAAATTTTTTAACTACCGGTTCTATGGGCATGGCTTATTTTGTGGGCGTGGCTTGATGGTCATGTGACAATTACTTAGGATTTAGCAGAAGTACTGGTCTACCAGGCTGTACCGATCTACCCATTTATTTTTGCAGGCACTGGTCTACCCATTTATTTTTGCAGGCACCGGTCTACTCATTTGTTTTCTTTTAACACTGATCAGCTGTAGGGCGGCCCTTTGAAGCCCCGCGGCAAGAGTTTAAACAGTTTTTTTCCCTCTAGCCATCAGCTGGGACTCAGGAAGCAGCAATAGATTGTGGGTGGGGCCAAATAAAAGGTAAGAATAATGCGGAGGGTGAGGGGAGCGGAGGCGCGGGAGGGCAGAACCAGTTCGGTGACGTCATATCGTCACTGCTACTGGCTCGGCGGAACCGGGCGAAACCGGGAGGAACCCACCACTGATTCCTACCCAATATCACCATTTGCATGTTAACGATGTGTCCATGTATTGCTAAAAACAAAATAGTGCTAACTCCAAAGTCATATCCTCATTGTGAATTTTTCACTGTTGTCAAAAATAATAGTACTCAGGGGTTTTGCATGTGTGTGTGTGTGTGTGTGAGTGAGTGCGTGTGTGTTTTAATCCCATTTATTAGCAAAAGTCTTTCTGGCTTTTAACTGACAGGAGAAACATTGAGAAATGAAGGCTCATGAGTTATTCATAAGATTAGAATTTATTCAGCCACTACTTTGGGCTCTTAAATAAATGCTCGTGTCTAACCTAGTAACACAGGAAATAATGACCGGATGATAACACCGGGTAAACTGAGTCAGTGAAGAAAGCCTTTGATATGTCCTGTTCAACCCCATTTGTTCCAATATAATCAGGGGCTGGTTTCACATATTGTTGCCACCGGTTCGCCATGTGCATGCATGCTTGCTTCGCTCGTGCATGCATGCCTTCCACACATGCGCCCAGCCTTCCGCACATGCACGGAAGGCTCACGTGTGTGCCTTCCGTGCATGTGCCCAGTCTCGAAAATGTGGCTAAATAGACGGCATTACCTCCGGGCAGGTGGGCAGGCCCACCCGCAGTCGCTGCTATCAATTCACCCAAACCGGTCCGGACCAGCTGAATAACACCTCTGAATATAATGCACCTTTGACCTGTCCTTTGGGGAAATAATGAAACCTGGGGATCCAATTAACATTTGGATAAACGGAATGGAATTTCAGTCCTACGAAAATAGGTTTTGGTCTATGTATAGGTGTGGCTTCAATTTATACAAAGATAGAATCTGAACTTCCCTCTGTTTTGAATTAGAACAATGTTAGGTAACACTTGCCTTATTTTGTTTCCTATATGACTTCTAAGAATTTGAGCGACTTGCCTCTTGGAGTAAGGTTGGCTCCAACCCTCCTGATTTTTCACGAGAGCTTAAAGACTTGACTTTGCCAGTTGGCTTGGAACTCCAATGGGGAAGGCTTCATATTGAGGGTAGTTGATATACTAATAACAGATTCCACCTCCCCTCCTGCTCATCCTACTCCCTTTTAGTTAGTGTTGAGTATATTTTTAAATATTCGTATTGTGTATTGGTTTTATACAGTTTTATTCTTTTCATATTGTAAGCTGCCCTGAGCGGCTGGTGGCCTAGTGGTGAAGACACTCGCCTAGCACTCAGAAGGTTGAGAATTCAATCCTACCTAGCTGCAGATGTTTCTCTCATACAGTGCAAAATAAATAAATAAATCTGCGAATTCCACATGGCATCAGGAAGGGCATCCGGCCAGTAAATGCACAGCTCCATCCAGCAGCCTCGATTCCACACCAAAATTAAGGGGTTACAGGGAGTAATATTGTAAGCTTCCCAGAGTTATTGTGTGGTATGATGGGTGGCCAATAACTTAAATAAGTAAGTAAGTAAGTAAGTAAGTAAGTAAGTAAGTAAGTAAGTAAGTAAGTCTATCATCGGAAAACTTGTAAAGTAAGTTAGACCGAGAGAGAAGAATTTAAATTCCCAGAGTGCATTATTATTTTAATTATAGTTTGTTGAATAAGATCAAGAATTTAACACAACATGCAAAGGAATAAATCACATTTTACAAACAATCTTGGCTGGATTTGTAGCTGGAGCTAAGCCCAAACCGAAAGAACTTTATTGCTTAGTTCCTCATGTGAATTCCAGCCAGAGATGTATCCTTGGTCACTTGCTGAGCTTGGTCGATAAATATGGATTTCAACCTGATATTCTCTCAACCAAGTCCAATTGACTCCACTGATAGTCAGATGGAGTGCTGGGTAGTTTTACATTTCCCCACCCCCCCTTAGTTGTCATTCAACTTGAAAACAGAAAATAAGCTTTAGAAATGTTTTCAAAGCATTTTGGAAGCATTGTTGTGGACAGAAGGTGTGTTTCTGGAAGCTATTCAATACCGAGGTTCCAAACGGTCTGTGTGAGTTCCATCTTTGTTATAAAATAATTTCTCTAGTCATCCGCAGCGTTCCTGGCTTCCCATTCTTCCAGTAAATCCTAATGAAAGACACGACACATTACTTTTTCAGCATTGTTGCTAAGAGAAAATCCTGCCTTTGAAAAATTGATGGAGAATTTTATCTTCCCTGGAGTATTTCAAAGAAATTTTTCTGCCTCATAGGTATGGCTGAAATTTATATCTCTATGCTGCTTTTTCTGGCAATATACCGTATGAAAGAGTTACTATGGTACAGTGATTAAGGTGAGGGACTAGGACCTATACTGTAGTCCTCTCTTCAGCATAGAAATCAGATGGGTGACTTTGGGTACTCATTCTCTAGACCAGGGGTCGGCAACCTGTGGCTCTGGAGCCACATGTGGCTCTTTCATCCCTCTGCTGCGGCTCCCTGTCGCCTGTCGGCTCTACAATTGATAGGGCTTTTGGTTAGGACAGGTAGAGGAAATAGGACACCGCACTAGAAGGAGACTATGGTGGGGGAACCGGATTTCCGGTCGGCAGAGGAAAAAAGGATGCCGTGCTAGGAGGAGACTCTATGGTGGTGGGGAATTGGAGTTCTGGTCAGCAGAGGAAAAAAGATGTCGCGCTAGGAGGAGACTCTATGGTGGGGAAACCAGACTTCCAGTCAGCAGAGGAAAAAGCCTGCCACGCTAGGAGGAGACTCTGTGATGGGAAACTGGCCTTCCAGTCAGCTCCAGAATTGAATGGGGGGCTTCCAATTAGGACCTTTGTGGATCTTTGAGTGTTTAAGGTTGCCAACCCCTGCTCTAGACTCAGCCCTAGACTGGGAAATGAAAAATAATAAAATCTATCTAATAACCCACACTGGATAAGCATGGGAGATCACAGCCTATTACCTTCAATCTAGAGGTTTCTTGGAATGAGACTACTTGCCACAACCAACTCGCCACAGCCAACTCACCCTGGAACAATTTAACAATTCAAAACAGATTAAAAACAGATTAAGCAGAGTTGGAAGGGATCTTGTAGATCATCTAGTCCAACCCCCTCCCCCACACCCTATTTAACTGGTTGTCCACTAAGACTCCAAGATCCCTCTCACAGTTACTGCTATTAAGCCTGGTTTCACCCAGTCTATATGTGTACTATTGGCTTTTCTTGCCTACGTGTAGGACTTTACTTTCCTCTACATTAAATTTCATTTTGTTAGATAGGGCTCAGTGTTCAAGTCTGTCAAGATCCATCTGGATCTTGAGCCTATCAATTCAATTTAATTATTTAAAATAAATAAAAAATAGTTTAATTTTTATCACTCCCATTTCATTCTGTCCCTCCCTTCTTTTATTCTATTCCATTGTTTCTTTGATATTAGTGTAACATTTGTCCCTCGGCGAGTTATCCCATGGTGAGTTGGCCTTGGCAAGTTGTCCCACAACAAGTTGGCCATGGCAAGTTGGCCGTGGAGAGTTGGCCATAGTGAATTGTCATAGACCTGAGGTTTCTATCCTGCGGAGGACTGATCATCTACAACTTAAGAAAACCTAGTTTGCATAGGGTAGAAAATAGATTGTGGTTGTGCTTATGGAATTCTGCCCTAGTTGTGTCCAAATTGACTGGTACCGGTCTGACCATTAACATGAATGTAATGTGTGGCGTGTATGATTATAATTGGGAACTCTTACAGTCCCAGTATGGTTTGTTCATATCTTCCTAAAAAACCAAAACAAAACAACTCATATAAAGATTAATTAGTCAAAACTATTGCGTGGTAAAAACAAGGACATTTGGGTGTGTTTTTAAAATAAGATGGCAACTGTGAAAAGATGACTGTTAAAAGATTAAGAAGGCAGGTGTTAAAAAAAAAATGTTCTATGTGCAGAAAAGGCCAGGGCTACAAATGCATAGTCACAGCCACAAATGCCTTTTGGTTGTTGTTTATTTATTTATTTTATTTTTATTAATCATATTTCTATGCCGCCCACTCTCCGAGGACTCTGGGCGGCTTACAACAATCGACAGTATACTAAGTAGCATATTGCCCCCAACAATCTGGGTCCTTATTTTACCCACCTCGGAAGGATGGAAGGCTGAGTCAACCTTGAGCCGGTGAGATTTGATCCGCTGATCTGCTGAACTAGCAGTCAGCTGAAGTAGCTGCAGTATTGCACTCTAACCACTGCGCCACCTCGGCTCTATGTTGTTGTTGTTCAGTTGCTAAATTTACGACCCCATGGAGTACAGTACGCCAGCCCCCCCATCCCCCACTGTCTCCCAGAACTTGTCCAAATTCATGTTCGTTGCGTTGATGACATTATTTAATCATCTCATCATCTGCCGTCCCCTTCTCCTTTTGCCTTCCATCTTTTCCAACCTCAGGGTCTTTTCCAATGAGTCCTCTCTTCTCAGGATCAGAATAGAGCTGGAAGGGACCTTGGAGGTCTTCTAGTCCAGGGGTATCAAACTTGTGTCGTCACGTTGTCACGTGACGTATCACGGCTTTTTTCCCCTTTCACTAAAATGGAGGTGGGCATGGCCAGCGTGTGATGCATCCCACGCATGGGCTGCGAGTTTTGACACCCTTGCCCTATACTATTTCAGACCTGTGAAGGTCATAAATGGGAAGATTGGTCCGTGCTCGTGTTCATGTCGGAAGCAACAGGGCCCTTCCAGTCTGAAAGGATTAAGAGGGGGCATCACTGTTGTCTTGGTGGATGCCTGATTGATGATCTTTTCATGTCCTTTAATGAGCCCACCAAAGTGGTACCTATCTATCTACTTGCGATTACTCGCTTTTGAACTGCTAAGTTTGCAGAAACTGGAGCAAATGATGGGAGCTCACTCCATCACACACCAGCCCCCGGGTCTTGAATGTGGGACTGCTGATTGTCAACCCAGTATTTTAACCACATGAGCCACCGCACTCCACTAGAGGATTGGATGTTGTACAACAGGGGTGTCAAACCCAATCTCATCGCGGGCCGTATCGTGATGTATCGGGATTGTTTTTGCCCTTGCAGAGCCAGGGCGGGTATGGCCTGTGTGGGCCAAATCCGGCCCATGGGCTGTGTATTTGACACCCCTGATGTATGAGGTAGTCAGTAAATGAGGACTACCTGCTGTCAACCCTGAAGCTGGCTTAACTGGCCATTTTCTGCTTGTAGGTTTCCTCTAAGGAGGTATCTCTCCGCATTGCTTCAGGGCTGACACAGCCTGGAGCTAAGGGGCCAGGGAGGGTGGTGTAGAGATAGCTGGGGTTTGTAGCCTAAATAAAATTCTTTTCCCTGGGAATCAAGGACTTTTGTGCAGGTGTTCGAGAGGTGGAGACTGATGTCACCTAGCAACTGGACCACATGCTGATTGGACCATGTGAATAGAGACTCTGGGAGGAAGTGACAAATTTTTACTTTTACTTGGGTGTAGAGCCAGTGGAAACTTAGAGCCGGTTTTCCACCAAGGCTGTGCCAATTTGATATGTCCCAATAAAATGTTCTTTCAGGAATATGCCTGCCTCCATGTTATTGAAGGGGATGTATTACTTGGAACCTTGACACCTGTTTTTATAAAGACCTGAGGGATTTCAAGAATGCTGCTAATTATAAGAGCCTCAGTGGTGCAGCGGACTAAGTGCTGTTAAGTGCTAGCACTTAGCTGCCAGCTTCCTGCAATTAGTGCGAGTTCAAATCTCACCAGGCTCAAGGTTGACTCAGCCTTCCATCCTTTCGAGGTAGGTAAATTGAGGACCCGGATTGTGGGGGCAATAAGCCAGCTTTGTATAGAACAACACCGCTTAGGGGGGGCCAAAAGCTCTAATAAGTAGGTATATACATAAAAGTATGCAGGCTATTGCTATAATGCATTGTAAGCAGCCCTGAGTCTACGGAGAAGGGCGGCATATAAATTGGACTAATAATAAATAAATAAATAATAAATAATGTTTCGACATACGTAGAGATGACTTAGTCACGTGCTACCGGAAAGGTCTTTGGGTGCCACAAGAAGTGGCAATGAGCAACATCTGGAAATTTTGCCTGAGCTTCAAGCTGCATACTTGGTGCTTGCTCCACAGGCTTTTAAAAAATTTTTTAATGTACCTTAGCTGATTTCAGTAAAATTGAGAAATAAGGAAGAGGCAAAGAGAAATCTCCAAGCTTGGTTTAGTAAAAGGCACCCTTAGGAGGTAAAAGGAATAAGAAACAGAGTTTCAATTAAAGGAGAAAGTTGATTTATTTGTAAGAGGTAAAAATAGGGGGGTGGGGGAGCAAAAGGCTTTTCTCTCTGCATTGTTTTGCCCAGCTGAAATTCAACTCCCTGTAGCTAAAATAAAAAAGAAAGAAAAGGGAGAGGGGAAAATTTGGATGGGATAAAAAGATTCAGAAGATTAGTTGGCACCTGTGGCCATCATGTGGAGAAAAGTAGGCTGGCAAATTTTATCGGCCAAGAAATTGCACAGTGGATTGGCTGTGCAGAGGATCGAGGCTGAGAAGAGAAAAAAAAGCAGATTAAAGATCCAGAAAACTGGCTGTTTGAGACTTTGCAGAGATAGTTGTTGCGGTGATCCGTGTTGCCAAAAGAGGGGGAGAGCTGGTTTGTCTAAATATGTGTAGTGTTTTGGGAATGTACTGCACCTTTAAGGAGATTGTTCAATTCTACGCGGAGAAGAGACAGAGAGAATGGAGATGAACTGCCAGCTGTAAGCAAGGAGCTATTGTATTATTTGGGGCCATTGTAGAAAAGATATGCTTGTGTAAGGAAGTGAAAAAATTAAAGAAGTTTGGTGGCTCAGTGGCTAAGACGCTGGGCTTGTTGATCGAAAGGTCGGCAGTTCAGCGGTTCGAATCCCTAGTGCTGCGTAACAGAGTGAACTCCCGTTACTTGTCCCAGCTTCTGCCAACCTAGCAGTTCGAAAGCACATAAAAAATGCAAGTAGAAAAATAGGGACCATCTTTGGTGGGAAGGTAACAGCATTCTGTGCATCTTTGGTGTTTAGTCATGCCGGCCACATGACCACGGAGACGTCTTTGGACAGCGGTGGCTCTTCGGTTTTGAAACGGAGATGAGCACCGCCCCCTAGAGTCGGGAACGACTAGCACATATGTGCGAGGGGAACTTTTACCTTTTAGTTGAAGAAAGGGCAACCAAACTTCTTCTGGCTTACAAGGTTCAATATCTTATTGTTTAAAGATATTACTGTGCTTGGATCTGTCTGATGATCTCTACTGTTTAAGATGCCTGATCATAACTAACTAGGATGGTTAGGTGGTGGGTTTTTTTTTTTATCGATTTCATGAAAGAAGGGGAAATTCCCACAAGTCCAGACTGACTTCGCCAGTTGTAGTCTTGGCAGCAGGTTTATAAAGAAGAAATTGGATAGGAGCAGAAGGGATTCTCCTGAGAAATCCCTTGGTGAAGCAGCTCCTTTGAATTCAGAAAGAACTTCCGTGTTAAAACATGAGTTCCATATCAGTGGTGGGTTCCTCCCAGTTCTGCTGAGCCGATAGCAGTGACAATATGACATCACCGAACCGGTTCTTGCCCCCCCCCGACCCCCCACCCATCCCCCGCATTATTCTTACCTTTTATTTGGCCCCACCCCTAATCTATTGCTGCCTCCTGAGTCCCAGTTGATGGCTAGAGGGAAAAAAAACTGTTTAAACTCTTTCCGCGGGGCTTCAAAGGGCCGCCCTACAGCTGATCAGTGTTAAAAGAAAACAAGTGAGTAGACTGGTGCCTGCAAAAATAAATGGGTAGACCAGTGCCTGCAAAAATACATGAGTTCCTGCAAAAATAAATGGGTAGATTGGTACAGCTCTGCAAGCAGTTAAAAGCCTGGTAGACCAGTACCTCTGCTAAATCCTAAATAATTGTCACATGACCATCAAGCCACACCCACAAAATAAGCCACGCCCACAGAACTGGTAGTAAAAAAAATTAGAACCCACCCCTGTTCCATATGGCTGACAGAGCAGATGATGAAGATGAGAAGAGGTTGAATTATGGAATATTTTGTGTTGGTTAGTTGGTTTCTGAATATAACAAGAGGAATATATTATGAAAGTATGAATGTATGAAAGTAGGAAAGCATATTGAATGCAGGACAAGAAGCAATGGATGGAAACGAATCAAAGGAGAGAAGCAACTTAGAACTAAGGAGATATTTCCTGACAGTGAGAACAATTAATCAGTGGAACAACTTGCCTCCAGAAGTTGTGGGTGCTCCAACAGTGGAGGTTTTTAAGAAGAGATTAGACAACATGTGTCTCAAATGGTATCTGGTTTCCTGCTTGAGCAGGAGATTGGATTAGAAGACCTCCAAAGTCCCTTCCAATTCTGTTACTCGGTTATTCAGGTAGTTCAGCAAAGTTCAAGCATTTACACTGAGCGTAGAATCATCTAACTATTGCATCTCATAACTCTGGATTTGGTTATTTCATTCTGTGTCATTGAATTAGTTTTATGCTGTGATGAATGATATTTTCCTTTAATTATGATGTAGGGTTGCCGAAATCATTATAAACCGAACTCTATAATGCCCGGGCAAACAATAGAGGCATTTAACCAATGAAAATAATTAAAGGTTAATTGGTCATTGGGGGAAAATAAAGAAACGTGGATTGAGAAAGAGGAATGGAACATCTTGCAAGAGAACATGCTATATTGAATAGCTGGTTGGCATGCTGAAGTGTGTCCAATACTGCAAGATTGTGTTCTGGGTTCTATTTTTTTTTTAAATTTGATTTATATGCCTCCCTTCTCTGGAGACTCAGGGTGGCTTACAATGTGCTAAGCAATAGCCTTCATACTTTTGTATATTTATACAAAATCAGTTTATTGCCCCCACAACTGGGTCCTCAATTTACCCACCTTAGAAAGGATGGAAGGCTGAGTCAACCTTGAGCCTGGCGAGATTCGAACCTGCAGTAATTGCAGGCAGCTGGTCTTAATAACAGGGTGCTTTAGACCACTGTACTACCAAGGCTCCTCCTTATTTCTCTAAGACATTTTAATGCAATGAGTACAATGCCAGGAAAAGCAACGGGTGGCACTTTAACTACTGCAAAACTTCGAACTACAACTTACAGCATCTTAGGAATGTGAAAATGATTCTATTTATATATTTATTAAATTTACACAGCACTCCCTCATCTCAGGTATGTGGCTTTAATGAGGGATACTGGAAGCATAAGAAATCATTGGGTATCGGAGTATGTAAGTAAGGGAACTAATGAAGAAATATGTGACTTAATATGCCATGTATCCTATGACATATTGCAATGCATATTTTCTTATTTTTCATCACTGTGGTTTCTACCACAATGTATCCCAGACTTTAATATATGCATTTCAAAATAGCCCAACAGCGATGAATGGCATTTTAAATTGTATGAACTTGACTAAAATACATTGCAAATATGTTTGCTTAGAGTACCTCAAATGATTACCAGAGCTCCAGTTGTGGATATGGAAGTTATGATGGTATCATATCAGAATAAAACATTTGCATCATGCTCACAGTTGTCATATAAATCCAGAAGTGGCTCTAAAGCCTTTCAAAAGCTTTGGACTCCAAATCCAAATCCTTCCGTAAGACATGCTAATAGGAAAGTTTGTAATCCAGAACATCTGGAGGGCATCAACTTGTGGATAATAAACATAAGGAATCACTACAGCAGTGACCGATTCATCCTCATCCATGGTATGTCTGGCTGATATGTGTTGTGGTTGTTTCAGATGCTTCAAAAAGAAATCACTAGCCTCTTTTTGCCACTTTTAAACTTCTGAATACATTTGAAACCAGCATGAACCCATTCTTAAGATGATGGACAACTTCAGGCCAACAATTCACTTTGATACCTCCTGCTGCTAAAAAGAAAAGAAAGAAGGAGTGACACAATTACTGCTGCTTAGTAATAGTACAAGTGTCAAGTTCGAACTGCAAGTTTGCTGTTGCAACTATTATCGCTTCTCAGCTTGCCAATGAATCAAGGGTAAGATGGAATGTAGGCTCCACACATCAAGAAGACAAGGTGTGAGAGCCAAGGACACTTCAGCAGGTGTTTGCCAAAACCAAAGCCTTTTTCTCATAACAATACAATGACATCCAATTGGACAATGTGACCTGCACTAATAGGAGGAGGGAGAATCCTATACTTTAATCATGTGAGTGTGCATGGGAATTAGCTAGATCTGGTTTTGCCTTCATCAGTGCTGAAATGATACACACACACACACACTTACCATCCCCTTACTATATTTGGAGATGGGGCAAGAAGAAAGGAACTTAGAATCACTGTCATTTTTAGAGTAGCTATTAAGGCCTATATATTTAAAACGAATGGGGCTATGGCTGCAGAGTGTGTGGGAATGCGTGTGTAGGCGAAAACCTAATTTTAATTAAAAAGGCATCAAGATAAAGCATCGAGCTATAGGCTGGGGCTATTGCATGCGATTTATCTATTGCAAATTAAACTCAAACATCAAGGGGAGAAGAAGTTAGCTGAAATTAGAATCCCATGCACTTTTTAGCAGACCAGTCCTAGACTGAAGACACTAGTAAAGGACTGTTGAGGCTCAAGTGAACAATTCTGCCCTTTCCAATAGAGCAAATGCCAAACTTGCAGAAGATTAAATTTCAGTTTACTATAGAAAAGGGAGGGAGACAGAGAGAGGGAGAGAGAGAGAGAGAGAGAGAGAGAGAGAGAGAGAGAGAGAGAGAGAGAGAGAGAGAGAGGGAGGGAGGGAGGGAGGGAGGGAGGGAGAGAGGGAGGGAGGGGGGGAGATCTCATTTGCTGGGAAGATTGTTGAATTTATTTTAACTCTAATTCAATTAGAATCAGATGAACCCTGAGACTAGGAAAGGATCAGAAAAGGCAGCGAGGGAGATGGATGGAACCATGTTACTCAAATTGCAATCCAGACAGATTTATAGCTTGTGTCCCCCACCTCCTCCGTTTCCTTCCCTTCTCTACCCTCAATTGCGGCTGTTGCAATATAAAAGTTTAAGAAGAGATTCACGGTATATTGCAGGGCACTTTCACATAAAGACTCTGCGCCACTTTGAAACTATCCCTGGAATCTCCGTGATTCCATGGTATCAGCCTACTTCAAGGACTGATTTCTTTTCGGTTTAGCTGTAAGGCAATTGGATTTGCAATAAAAAGTACATTTCTTTGAAAATGCTGCAGCTCACTGGAGCTTCTGGGTGGTCCAGATCTCCAAATGAAGAACCAATTGTCTCACTGGATCTCACTGGATCATGAGCAACCCAGCAAGGGTAGCTTCTGGTCTTCCCTTGTTCTCAGCATTTACAGTAGTGGCCAAAATTGTGGAAACCTTTTGAGAAAAGTGTATTTTCTAAAACTAGCTAATAACACCACTTTTTTTTTTTTGAGCAGTACCATAAAATTATATATCGATGGAAAGATAATTTAATCAAGAAAGTAATGCAATAACTTTTATGAAGGATTTGCTTTTAGAATAGCAGTTATAGTACAAAAAAGAAAAGTGAAAACACGTAGAAAAAAAGAGATATACAAAAAATGATCATGTCAGTTAATACTTAGCTGGGTAACCTTTAGCATAAATTACTGCCTTACAATGTCTTCCCATGGAGTGAACCAAGCCTTTTAGTTCTGCAGCTGTTACCATGAATGTGATTGAATGATTGTTTCTATTAACTGGGTTTTATTGCTGGGTTGCTTCTGACAAGCAAGTTTCTTTAGTTGGCTCCATAGATTTTTCAACTGGGGTTAAGGTCTGGGCTTAATGGCTTCCCAGGCCATTCCAGCAGTGGAATATGATTATCTTGAAACTCAAAAAAAAAAAAAAAAAAAAAAAGTGGTGTTATTAACCATCAAACCTCAAAAATACACTTGTCCCAAAAGGTTTCCACAATTTTGGCCGCTACAGTAAGAGGTCAGTTAAAGACATCATAGATTATCTGTTTTGAGGAACATCATTTATTTTCAAGTGGATCTTTCACTCTCTTGCTCCCCTGGCTATTAATTGAAGCAGGAGGAATGGGAAAACGAAGAACAGAAATAGATTCCTGCGTGCTGGAAGAATACATGTCAGTAGGGAAAGAAGGAGACGGAAAACGAACAAACTTGATATTTTTTTAAAAAAATATATTTATGTTCAACTTAACCATACGATGAGGCTAATTACTGGGTGCATAAAATCTACACCTAGTTCCTGGTTACCAGTTCTTAGTCACATACTCCCCCCGCACTTACGACGACAAGAAGCTCTCATTCGGGAGTATAGTAAGATCCTGTTAAATTCCTCTCTACCCATACATGGATACATTCCTGATCTCTTAAGATGCCGATTAAAGTCAAGAAATCCACCAATCTTGACAGCGCGTAAGTTGATGGCCGATCATCAGAACACCACACAAAAGTGGATGGAGGTGTGGAATAGCTGTTCCCCCCAAGATGTCTCCGAGCGTATCAGTCCTAGTAGTATACCTCCAGGATTTAGCCTACCCCGACACATATGGGTGACATATAATAGAATTAGAACAACTCATGGGGTGTGTGCTGACTCCCTGTATAAATGGGGAAAGACATCCTCAGCACAATGTGATTGCGGGGCTCCTCGACAGACTATCCAGCACATAGTGAGGGAATGCCCTAACAGAAGGTGTCCAGGAGATTTTAGGGACTTCCTCTGCATAACAACGGCAGCTACTGACTGGATCTCCAAACTCGACATTAAACTTTGAAATGTTATTTCTGTTTTCCTTTTAGGTTTTCTTACTGCTTTTTTTTTATTGTTTTAATTGTTTTTTAACCTGTAAAAATGAAGTGTTTTAATACTGTGTGTGACCAGCCATACGCTAATTAAATAAATAAATAAATAAATTTTAAAAAAATGCCTTTAAAATTGTGTTCAAAGATTGGGAAGAAGCATGATAAGAAAAACCAGACTGCTCAATCTCATGGAGCAGGTAGTTCTTCCTCTATTTTTTTTACAATGTATTATAAATGAGTCTTCAAAAAAAAAAGAAAGAAAGAAAGAAAGAAAGAAAGAAAGAAAGAAAAAGAAGAAGAAGAAGAAGAAGAAGAAGAAGAAGAAGAAGAAGAAGAAGAAGAAGAAGAAGAAGAAGAAGAAGAAGAAGAAGAAGAAGAAGAAGAAGAAGAAGAAGAAGAAGAAGAAATGATGCTTTATTCTTGGACATTACCATTCAAGGAGTTATGCCTTTAAGAACAATGAACCTTCATATGGGACTCAGACTTTGCTATTTGGAAATAATACCCTGCCGGCATAATGCTAGGACTGTGCAAAACTTCAAAGGAGGAATAAGCTATTTGGTTGGAGAGGTAAATCAAAGCACCTTTTTGAAGGAAAACGCTGAAGGAAAACAGTGGCCCTACTTCTAAGCTTTGGAGTGGGACAGTCATTCCATGCCTTCTGTAGGACATGCACTATTGCTACTCCTGTAAAGTCTTCCCATTAATTCTAAGTCTTCATAAAATAACGTATTTGTGGAAATAGAAGGAACATCTAGTCCAAGCTTCTGCAATGCAGTATGCAGGTAAGCTAATTAAACCATCCCGGTCAATCTCTGAGAAACCTCTGTAGAAGAAGAACCCCAATTAAGTAGATTGTTGCACCGATTTTACCATTAGGAAGGTTGTTCCTTATATTTAATAATAATTAAAAAATGTGCAATGTGTAACATGAAATAATGGACTAAACTGCTTTAGTTTCTGTGGCAATAGAAGTTAATTCCTGCCCATCTTCTCTATGATACTCTTGTATATACCAGAACATTGTTGCAATATCTCTGCTTAGTCTTCTTTTCTTCAGACTGAAGAAAAACATGATATCTGAATTTTTTCAGTCTGACCTCTGGAGGCATGAGCTCAAGATCTTGTGCCATTTTTGCTAACCTCCTTGGAACCTCTTGTAAACTACCATTAACTTCTGGAAATCTGGTATCTGGAGTCATATACAATATGAAAGTAGAGTTCAAGGGGGTTCCTATATTCCTATTCCACCTACCTTTTTAATAGGTTGATGTTGGACAACTGGAAGGAATCATCATGTCATCTAAGCTCCAAAACCTGGTATTAGAAAATGCAACTACTGTATTTCCCAGTATTTTTTTTTTCAGTTTTTCCCAATCAGATTATTATAATACATGCTTCCAACACTTCATAAGCATTGTGGTAGGGGTGGTTAGGAGTAGGGAGTATGAATGAAACCAGCACAATAATATTGTGATGCAAAGCCCACAGTTTAGATACTTGCCTCAGGCATTGTTACCCTACTATAGGAAGGTGAAATTTTTGTGATGACAACATTGTGTGCTTGCCATCATGTGGGTTCCATCTAAATTTCCTGCATAACAAAGTGCATGTTACATTTTTATAAATTGTTAGACATTACAATGTCTTATGCATTTTTAAAAATTCCTTAGAATGCCACCAATCATTGTATAAATCAATTCTACTTTAGACTGGCCAAAAGTCTTCATTGTCTAGGGCAGCTTCATCTCTTCATAATTTTCAGTGAAGTCCATGGACTTTAACATGAGATGGCAGAAGCAAGATGGACTTTGAAGTACAAATCATAGACTAGAAGGGGAAAAAGCACCCAAAACAATTATTCACAATGTATTGCAAAACAATTGTTGACCCTCCATGGTAAGTCAATAAGCTATTGCTTACAAGCAACTATTGGTTTACAATTGTTATATTCTTGACAACAATGGTTGTATATTAATACAAAGTTAACAAGTTACAGAGCATCTTTGACTTTAGATGGCAATGGCATTACTTGAGTTCCTTCTAAGACCTTCAGCACCTGTTCTGGATTTTTGCTCCAGAGCCCATCCTTAAGGGCAATAACTATTCTCTGTTCAGAACAGAGAAACTTCCTTAGAGTAACGAGTTAACAGAAATCTCAATTAATGCATTGTTCCTTGCAGGAACAAGAAAATCAGGAATAACTTTTTTCATATAATAAAAACTTATTGAAAACTTGAATCTTCTGCAAGAGAAACTTTCAGTGTTATTTAAGGTTTAGGTTTGCCCACACAATACATTTATGTGGGCAAACCTAAACCTTAAATAACACTGACACTTTATGTGATGATCAAGAATATTCTGCATCTAATCAAAACATTTTTTTTGTTTTTAGTTAGGCTGCATTCTAGCCTCTGAATATTTATTACAATAGATTCTAGATGGCACCTGGCAGTAATTCTAGATTGCACCTGGCAGGAGTCAATACATTTAGGGTAACTCTTTGGGACTGCAGGTCAAAGATATTTACTGAAATATAAAATCAGTGGGATTTTTTTTTAACCTAGTAAAAATACTTTTAAAGTTAGGAAAGTAGATACATTTATTATGTATTTCTAGGATTCAGAACAGATCTTGGAACTACTTTTCAAACAACAACAAAGAAATGAAGACAAGAGAAAACAAGGATAAAAGAAACCCAAAATACCAAATAGCTGAATTTTTAGGAAAAAAATAATTGTAGTCAGTCAAGCATGAATAACAAGATGTATAAGCAAAAGTTCAAAAATGCAAATTGAACAAATCAGATAGAAAGGCATATAAAAATAATAAAAATAGAGAAATCATAGAAATAGAGGATGTAACAAAAGGAGGGAGACAAATGCCACCCTAGGCACATGCACACAAACACACACACACAAATATGATTTTGTGTAATAAATACACACAATATGGCCAATACAATTAAAAACCAAAGCACAAACAGCTGCAATGTTCTACAAAGTTTAAAAAAAACACCATGCTGAATTCAATACCACCATGGAAGCATGCATAAAGGTAGGTTTACACCTATACAACTTACTTACTTGTGAGTAGGCGACACTGAACCCAGTGCTATTTCGTCCAGTGAGTAGGCGACACTGAACCCAATGCTATTTCGAACATTAAATCCGGATCAAAATTCAGGCACAACTAGTAGTTGCCAATGTGAAGTGATTTTTAGGAGCAGTTCCTTGGCCTTTAACGGGATCTGCCAACAAGCAAAAGCGTGCAAATAAAACTACAATCGCCCCGCACGCAATACTTCATGTGTCTTGGGAAGGGGCATCATTTTGCTCAATGGGTCCTTCCTCTGAGTAACTCCGTAGAGCTGCGGTTCTCCGCTATCCGATTCCAAGTGCATCTTTTTACTGATGTAACGATTTTAGGGGACTCTTAGCTAAGATGAATGCAGTGGGATACACGCTCATTACCAGCCCACGCAGGCGACATCTCCGTTGGGCTCAATGGGATCTGCCGCTGAATAACTCTGCCTAAGGGTGAAACTCAACTCGGCAATCGCTCCTTTTTCACCCGGGTTTACACGCATTGGCGCATCCGGTTTGAAATCCGCTACTGGCTGCAAAGCGATAAGACTGAACGAACCTTTTCACCAACGATGCAGCGAGGCGCTTTGGGTGTGTGAGTTGTGGAGTGGAAGGGGGGGGTAGGGAGGCGTGCGCGCACACACGCGCGCTCCTACACACACAGACAGACACACACACATAGAGACACACAGAGACACAACCACACAGAGCTTGCGAGAAGCTCCCAGCCATTCGGAGGCGGGCGAGCGAGCGGGAAGCAAGTAGGCATTGGCGGAGAGACCGGGATCGCGAAAGCATCACCAACCAGAGGTGGTCTTTTATACCTATTTCTCCCAAATCACCCCAGTCTGAAAAAAGAGGGGGAAAAGAGAGCATTTAAAAAGAAGAAGAAGAGGAAGAAAAGAGGGAAAGAGAAAAAGAGAGAGAGAGAGAGAGAGAAAAGAAAGAGCAGAGAGAGAAACAAACAAACAAACAAACAAAAAGATTGAGAGAGCTAAGAGGCGGGTTAAGCTCAGATCTCCAACCTTAACCCACCCGTCAATCTCGAAAACGAAAGGAAGATGCTATTTGGCACCTGAAGGTTTGCTTCGTTTCGCGCAGCCCAGAAACCGCGCAGAAATCGATGCCCTGCTTGGGATTAAAGGAGGGACCGTCGCATCATCGTGGGAAGAAAACTCTAGCTTCGTTCCTCCCTTCCTCCCAAAAAGCGCTGCCCAAAACCGAGAGGCGCTTGGACAGAATCCCTCTCTCCCCCTCCAAACCGAGGAAGAGCCAACAGGAACGAGAAGGGCAAGAGAGGTAAGTGGGTACCACCTTCTCTTTTGCCGGTAAAAGGAACGGATGGAATACGTGTGTGTGTGTGTGTGTGTGGGTCTCAGCGCGCGGGTGTATAGTATATAGACACACCGTCCCTGCCTGGCCTTGGAGGGGGTGTAGTTTTTAGTGGACTAATTTTGGGCCAAAGTACGACTTCAGAGCTTTTGGATGGGTTTGTGTTAGCTAGAGCCGTTTCGACTTTTCGTCTTCTTGAGTTTGCTTGGGGGAAGAAACGATCGCCATCAACATCACCTCTGGCTTGAAAGTTAAAACCGGTTAGGTAGGCTGAGGTTGCAGGTAAATATCCTCTTGGATGGAGTTTTTTTTTGGGGGGGAAGGCAGCAGACAGACAGGTGGGCGCAGGAGAAAAATAAAACCGTCCCCTTTCTGGACTGTAGTTTTTTATTATTATTACTTAAATACTTCTGGAGCTTCTGAAGCAAAAGAGACCCAACGCTAAGCAAGTATCTTTTTATGATGACTGTTGCTTTCAGCTTAGTTCCTGGAAGTTCGGGCTGTGTTAAATTGAGAAGGATCAGCCAAGAACAGAGTAAAAAATGTGAGCCAACACAGAAAATGTTTTCAATGGTGCCGTTGAAGGACCCTTTGGGAAAATCCTCAGTTGTTGAAAAGATGGTTTCAAAAGGATTTTTATTAGGGGATGAAACTAAGTTAACTGTAATAAATCTTTTTTATATATGTGTGGACAACCTGGCATGTGTTTGACTTGGGTTATTTGGCACTAATTCAGTTGTTTCTTCTTTTGACACAAACTTATGTTTGTTTAATTCCTTTCGTTAGTTTAATTTGGCACATAGTTTGTTGAGCCTACTTTAATTATTTTCCCATCATTTGTAGAAATCCTTCCCTTCTTTTCTTCCTTCCTTCCTTCTTCCTTCCTTCCCTCCTTCTTCCTTCCTTCCTTTCCTTCCTTCCTTCCTTCCTTCCTTCCTTCCTTCCTTCCTTCCTTCCTTCCTTCCTTTCTTTCTTCTTTCTTCTTCCTTCCTTTCTTTCCCCCACATCTCACATGATAACACATGATAAACATAAATGCATATTTATACTTAGACCAATTTTTCTTCCTCTCCTTGTCATCACCTTATGTATATTTTTAAAATTACCTACTAAAGAAAAAAATTAAAAAGGTAGACATTTTTTAGAATCATTTGACTCTTCTCAATTTTTTATACTCTGTTCTTTAAGATCTGAAACGTCAAGAGATCATGTATAAGATCTTCATCAGTGGGCAAGGTTCTAATTTGGACAGGTAACTGGAATTAGACAATATGTATGTATGCAGGGAGTTTTCCGAAGAAGTCAATTTTGAACTTGTGAGGTAACTAGAGTAACGGTTGGCGGTTACTTATAACTAACTTTATGAAGTTTTATTACATGCAGTTTCGTGTCACATGCAGTTTATGAGAAAAATAGAAGTGTGGAAATTTTGGAAAGTGTTTTTAAGAAGTTTCACAGTTTAATTTTTTCATTAGAGTACCTATTCACCCATGAATGAATGAAAACACTTTTGAGAATGTTGAGAAAGTGCATATTTAAAAATAGAAGAATTTTACATGAAAAAGATGGGTAAACTATAAATGAATGGAAGGGGTATGCAATCAAGTTCTTAATACTGCCAATTTTGATTTGACAGGTAAATAAGCATGACTAAAAGTAATGATACTTAAAAGCACTGTGGATAGAAGATCTTCCAATACTTGAAAAGTAACAAATGAAATAGAAAAGCATAAAAAGTATCTATGAAACATCTAAATCTACTGACTATAAAGTATCTATGAAACATCTAAATACACTGAATATAATATATCGTTAATACTTATGGAGCTTGAGAAGGAGAGTGGTAAAATTACAATTGTCATTTGTTTTTCTCCTTTATTATTACTCTCATTCCTTATTCACATATAATGAAACATTTTGGTAACAACTCATTTTGTTTGTTTCTGGAACATCATCAATATATATATATATATATATATATGTAGGAAAATAAACCAGAGAATATGACAAAAGAAACTGCCACCTATATTTTTCCAATAAAGAAGACTAAAAGAAGAAAGAATTGTAAAAGAGATGAATAATAGCAAGTATTGCCAGATATACTTGAACTACTGTAATTGAAATGTGTATCATATACTGTAGAAGCCAAGGATTATATCATTACATATTGTTTAGTTATGCATTCTTTCGAGTAGTGGAGGAATCTGTGATTAAATACATCTCTGTGTTTGCTAGTTACTTAACCTCTCCTCGTTTTGGTACCAGGGATTTTGAAAGACAGTTGTAGTTTTTCTGAGAAGTGTGGTCTTGTTACCAAATCAATGTAGGGATTGGCTTTTCTTTCATGTCTCATCTTCTTTACTGTCTTTTAGTGCGTATTCTTTCTCAAGCCTTAATTTCACAATTTATGAAGTCACAGCATCAGCAAGGAAGTATTTGTTCATGTAACTCAGTAAAGTTATCAAATTTGGTGGTACTTGATGGGGCGTTGACCATAAATTTAGAGATTGCAATAGAGAAATAGATTCATGGAAGCAAAGGTTGTTGAAAGATGCAAATCATTCAATAGATTTGTAGGATTCTGAGTAGGTTTTTTTATAAGAATGTACACTAGATAAAGAGGGTTGTTTCATTTTTTAAGTTTATGGATCTTAATTCTAATGAAGTAAGATTTTTTTTCCTGTTTTGATAAACGTTCATATTCTTTGTATGTTAGTTACATGTGACTCTGCCATGGTGCACCCAATTCAGTTTTAATCCAGTTCAGATTGTTGATTTGACTCAGATAACCGAGTTGATTCAAATCATGGAATTGATTTAGAAAAGGACGTTAATTCAATGCTCTAAACAACTTGGGTCAATTCACTTCAGAATGTTAATTAAATTACAAGTGAGGGAAATGACTTTTATGTATCTTCCAAATCTTTGGATAGATTTGGAGGCAATGGATGACTCAATCTCAAACAGAGAGGTAATTCCAAAAGTCAAATTTGTTTTTGAGATTCAATCAAATCTCCTTTGACTCAATTGGTCTCTGAATTTAGAACGGGATGTAGAAAATATAAGAAAATCGCCAAACCTTTTCAGCGTATACACAGAGACATACACAGTTAAACATATGATTATGAAATTCTCAGGTATGTAATTTCTAGGTTGACTCAGCCTTCCATCCTTCCAAGGTGGGTAAAATGAGGACCCAGATTGTTGGGGGCAATAGGCTGACTCTGTAAATGGCTTAGAGAGGGGTATAAAAGCACTATGAAGCAGTAAATAAGTCTAAGTTGCTATTGCTATTGCTATTCTATTTTTTTCCTAAGGAAAAAAAATAGAAGGATATTTAGACATTTCCTCTTAAAAAAAATTTCAGTACTGTTTGCGGCATCTTGGCTTGGCATATTTTCTGATTTGCTACAGTTCTCTAAAACAGGAATAAAAATTACAATCCCGTTGAATGAAGTTGTGTATCTATGCTGCTCTTCAAATGCACGGCATAGGGAATCATACAACTTTTTTTTGTTATTAAGTTCAAGGAGGGTTTTTGACCCTAGGAGTTGAAATTGAGATGAATAGATTTCCCCCCCCCCTCCTGGCTAGGATAGCTTAGCCTTTAAGAAAAGATCCAGGAATTCAAACCGAGGGCATCTTAGATAAACATGATGCAGCTGCTAATACAGTCATAGGTGCCCCTAGATACTGCAACAGAACAGAGGGCAAAGTGTATGAGATTCTGTTTGCATCCTGAAAGAAAAGTTTGGGTTTTCTGGAATCCACTGAATAAGTTGCTGATGTGGTTTTGATGATTGATGTGGTTTACTAAAAAAAAGAAAAAAAATCCCCAAAACTTTAACCTTAGACTGTCTACTGTCGACCTCACTCCATTCCTAAGAGGTCTGTAAGTGGCGTGCATAAGCACACCAGCGTGCCTACCGTCCCTGTCCTAATGTTTTCTTTTATTCGTATCCTTTTCATGTATTTATAATTATGTTTACACTTGTATCTCTCATAAAATACATGCTTGATGAAAATAAATAAATAAAATAAAAATAAAAATAAACCTTTAAGTTGTTTGGTGCTGGGAAAAAAAAAACTATTGATTCTATTAATGAAAAGTTGACAGCACTGGAAGACATTCAAATATGGTTTAGGGATTTTAGGAACCAGTGCAGGTCAAAGGGTAAAGAACCTCTTAGTGGAGTCAAAAATGAAAGCACTTTTCTATGTATTTCTCTGTCTAAGGTGCTCTTTTTGGGGTTTTTTTTGGTTAAATTGCCATGCATTGCGATCGTGCAAAAAGCTAACTTTTTCCCATGGTGCTTCTTCCCCGCAGTTTTCAGCCAAAATAAGTCATCTTTAGTTTGTCCTCTCCTCGGTGGCGTTTGTTCAGGAAAAGAGGGGGAAGGGGGGGGGAATGGAAGGAGCTGTGGAAAAAAATCCACAGCTTTTTCTTTCATAAAATTCCACGAGCCTGGCATAATGAACCCTCCCCTAGAAGGGTAGGGATTTTAAGCTCAGCACGTGGAGGAGGTAGCCAGGAACACTGTTTTCTTAACTACATCCAAAGAGATGCCTGTATTCTTTTGAAACATTTATTGGGAGTAAGTTTAATTGGATTTATTCAGGTTTGGGGGAGTAGGCATTTTGGGGGTAGAGGCAACATAGAGCCACATCATTCTCTCTCTCTCTGTCTCTGTCTCTCTCTCTGGTGTGTGTGTGTGTGTGTGTGTGTGTGTCTGTGTCTGTGTCTGTGTCTGTGTCTGTGTCTATGTCTCTGTTTCTCTCTCTGTTTCTTTCTGTCTCTGTCTCTGTCTCTCTCTCTCTCTCTCTCTCTGTGTGTGTGTGTGTCTGTGTCTCTCTCTGTTTCTCTCTGTCTCTGTCTCTGTCTCTGTCTCTCTGTCTCTCTGTCTCTTTCTGTCTCTGTCTCTGTGTCTCTGTCTGTCTCTCTCTCACACACACATGGAAATACTTTGGCAGGTCTCCCTGTATTTTAATGTTAATCTGACAGAATGGGGACATTTTTTAAATTAATTATTTTCACCAGATGTTAACTGTGTTTAATTTTCAGCAATTTATTTATATATTTATTTATATATTTATATATTCATTCATTCATTCATTCATTCATTCATAAAAATTATTTGCCGCTCATTTTGTATCCGTTGACTATGGGCGGCTTATAATATAACATGAAAACATTGAAAAATATTAAAATAATCCTTGATAAAAGCACAGCCAAAAAAAACATTAACAGGAAAAAAAAATCAAGGAGGCAGGATGACAAAGAAGGGAGCCAGCAATTTTATTTTATGGTTGCTGCATTAAACAAACTCAGCGCGCATGCTTGTTTAGTATGTATTATTTTTGTTTGGCCTGTGCTTGTATCCAAGCAAAAAACCTATACTGCTCTTTTATTATTATTATTATTGTTTTAACCCCTGTAAGTGTGATTTATGAATGGAAGGCTTCAAATCAAATCAACAATTAAGGTGGGGGGGGAGGTTGTAGTTAGATTATGGTTTGTGAGAGTGCATGATAGGTAATGGTGAGACCTTCATTTATCAGATGTCCCTACATGTGGGCTCTGCAGGCATTGGGCCAAATTTATGCTGGACTTTTGTGTAATGATTTCAACATGCAAATAGTGCAACCTACATTACTTGCCTCAAATTACCAAATTTGCATAATGATGCCTTTGTACAAATTATGGGAGCATACTTTCCAATTGAGTTGGAAATAAAAGATACCTCCGTTCTATTTAGTCCATTATATCAAAATTTCACTCTAATTCAGTAACTGAGTTTATGCCATGAGATCTTTAAATACTACTATGTATAATTACTGTAATTAATTTTAATTATGGATCAGCTAAATCAAAATAAGCATTCTGGCCATCCTCGGTTCTTTGTCCTGTTCTTGGCTGTGTTTATATCTGGTTTTTGTTTTTTGTTTTTTTAATCTGGTATCCCCCTGCAAGACTTCAGACAGCCTTTTTATCGCTCACTTCAGTGCTACACCTCTATAATAAGCCCATTTTTCCAAGTAAATAATATTTCTCAGTGTGTTTAATATAATCATTTAAATACAAATGCTTTGTAGACTACTCTCAAGAATTCAGCTGAAATGACAGAGAAATATGTATGTCTAAGCTTCCTTGCTTAAGGAATGTATGATTACTTCAACAAGAGCACCAAATGCTTAGTGAGTCTAAAATCTTTTTTTGAAGAGTAAATAAGGTTTGCATTTGAATTAGATTCCCAGGGTTAAGTAGCCTAAATATAAACTCTTCCATGAGATGACAATGCAAACATTTTTTTCTAACTAAAGTATAGTTTAATATTTGGGGCAGTCAACAGATGTTCTTTTCTTTCAAGGTTCCATTTTATGATCTTCTTTAAATGCACAGATTGACTTTGTATTTGATTGTTGCAGTGGTGGGTTGCCCCTGGTTCAGACCGGTTCGCAAGAACCGGAAGTAAAACCGGTGGGAGGCCCCACCCACCACCCTGGATGTCATCATCGGTGATCTGCGCATGCGCAGAAGTAAGGCGCGTGTGTGAGTGAAGCGAGTGAGCGAGTGCAATCCCATTGTGAACCGACAGTAAATGTAAGTAGAACCCACCCCTGGATTGTTGGTTAGTATTTCAGGGAGTGGTCAGTGTGTACTTTTGTCTTTTCCTATGTTGTCCCCACTTTATAAATGAGCTTTCTGCTTTTAGGAAATAAGTCAAGACCTTCTAATTCAATAGCGATTTCAATATTTTTAAAATTAGATGATTCTTCTTCTTCTTGTGCCATATCCATCATCGGACGTTAGCGATCATGTTGGCGATCCTATTTTTATCAACGGTCACATGAAAAAATGCTGTTGAATTTTGTCCAAACCAGTCCCTTAGATTTTGAAGCCATGATGTTCTTCTTCTGCCTGGACTTCGTTTGCCTTCAATTTTTTCCCTGGAGGATTAAGTGAAGTAATTAGATTATAATGGTTTTATGTTTTATTTTTCTTACCGGCGCTGAAAGGCAGGATACAAATTCTACTAAGGATAAAGATGACTTAGCACCTAGGTGACCGTACCTAAGAAATCATGATTGATTTTAAAAAGGCTAAAAAATGATGAATCTGGTTAGTATTTAGATGAGAAAACATCTGAAAACCCCAACAATTTAAACTAGACTAAGAAGCTTAAATAAGATTTTGGAAGATGTCGTAGCGGCAATTCACTTCTACATTCTTCTATCAAGAAAATGGGATGAATGTGTCTATAAAATCACCAGGACTAACATGACATCTTTTCCTGTATCATGATCACCAAAATGTCCAGTGCCACCGTTGTTATCATGATCACTGATGTAATTGAGAAATTTGAGGACATGACGTAGAGAATTTCACAAAAAAGCCTACCATGATGGAGTTGCTTATTCATAATGTGGCTTCTGTACAGAGTGCAAACCAGTGTTGGGATTCAGCTGGTTCTCTCCGGATCATGCGAACCGGTAGCGGCGACTGTGGGAGGTTCTGCCCTCCCACCCAGATGTAATGCACAACTACTGCACATGCTCAGAAGGTGGTGTGCATGTGCAGAGGTGGTGCATGTGAGCAAAGCTAGCATGCACACATGCACACTCATACCTTGTGAACCGGTAGGGAAGGTAAGTGAATCCCACCTCTGGCGCAGACACACAGCAAACTGATATATTTGCTCTCCTTCTTTATTTTTCTGGAAGCTAGCACCCCAATATATTTCCATGCAGAATGTGAATTCCAGAGGAGCAAGAGACAGCAGAGTTTAGAAATGGGGCCCTTGTCAGTAAACAGGAGTCCTGATTTACCATCAGCTTATCAAATACATAAGATATAACAGCAATGACTTAATAGTTAGCTATCAACACCTCAATCAACAACTAAAAAGCCAAACACCACCAAGCACCGTATAAATACCACACATATAATAGCCCCAAAAGCCCACACTCTGCTAGAGAGAAGTTCCCTGAAGATGGGCTCCAGCATGAATCTGAAAGCTTGGAAGACTGAACAGTTTTAACAGATTAATAGAGTTGGAAGGGACCTTGTAGGTCATCTAGTCCAACCCCCCACCCTACACCATTTCTGACAAATGGCAGTCCAATCTGTTCTTGAAAGTCTCAAGTGATGAAGCTCCCACAACTTCTGAAGGCAACTTCTTTTCCATTGGTTGATTGTTTTCATGGTCAGAAAATTTCTCCTTATTTCCAGGTTGAATCTCTCCTTGTTCAGTTTCCATCCATTGTTCCTTTTCTGGCCTTCAGGTGCTTTGGAAAATAGCTTGACCCCTCTCCTCTCTGGGGCAGCCCCTCAAATATTGGAAGACTGCTATCATGTCTCCCCTGGTCCTTCTCTTCACTAGACTAGCCATGCCCACTTCCTGCAACTGTGTATCATATGTTTATAGTCTCCAGTCCGGTGGTGAGATTCAAAATGTTTTACTACCAGTACCGTGGGTGTGGCTTGGTGGGTGTGGCTTGGTGGGCATGGCAGGGGAAGGATACTGTAAAATCTCCATTCCCTCCCCACCCCACTAACCTGCTTTCCAGCTCCATGTGCAGGGCAACAAAAGAAGACCCAGCCAATCAGCTGGAACTCAATCAGCTGGGACTCGAGAGGCAGTGAATAGATGGGGGCAGGGCCAGCCAGAGGTGGTATTTACCGGTTCTCTGAACTACTCAAAATTTCTGCTACCGGTCCTCCAGAACCGGTCAGAACTGGCTGAATACCACCTCTGCTTCAGTCCCCTAATCATCCTGGCTGCTCTTCTCTGCACTGTTTCTAGAGTCTCAACATCTTTTTTTATAGTGTGGTGACCAAAACTGGATGCAGTATTCTAGGTGTGGTCTTACTAAGGCTTTATAGAGTGGTATTAGTACCTCCCTTGATCTTGATTGTATCCCTCTTTTAATGCAATTTAGGATTGCATTGGGTTTTTTTGCTGCTGCTGCACACTGCCTTGATAGTACAGTGGTCTAAGCACCCTGTTATTATCACAGCTGCCTGCAATTACTGCTGGTTCGAATCTCTCCAAGGCTCAAGGTTGACTCAGCCTTCCATCCTTTCTAAGGTAGGTGAAATGAGGACCCAGTTTGTGGGGGCAATAAGCTGACTTTGTATAAATATACAAAAGTATGAAGGCTATTGCTTAACGCATTGTAAGCCGCCCTGAGTCTCCGGAGAAGGGCAGCATATAAATCAAATTAAAAAAAAAAAAAAACACCTCTGGTCCCAGTGACTAATCCAAATTGAATCCTGCAATATTATCCTGGGATACTTATATTTGCCTTCATTCATGAAGTTTGGATAGCTTGGTTGGGAGGAAGTGGCTCAAGACAACCCTTCCCTAGAGATTTTCAGAGTATATCTTTAATGATGCTAGTACAGGTAGTCCTCGACTTACTACAACAGTTCATTTAGCAATCGTTCGAAGTTACAACGGCACTGAGAAAAGTGATGTATGACCATTTTTCACACTTATGACCATTGTAGCATCACGTGATTTTACATTTGGATGCTTGACAACTGACTCACATTTATGACTGTTGCAGTGTCCCCGGGGTCGTGTGGTCCCCTTTTGCGACAAACCAAGTCAATGAGGAAACCAGATTCACTGAAAAAAACCATTGTACTAATTTAACAACTGCAGTGATTCACTTAGCAAATGTGGCAAGAAAAGTCGTAAAATGGGGCAAAACTCCGTTAACAAATTTCTCACTTAACAACGTACATTTTGGGCTCAGTTGTGGTCGTAAGTCAAGGACTACCTGTAGTTTGTTTCAGTTTGGCCAGATAGCATAGCAATAGCACTTAGACTTATATACCGCTTCACAGTGCTTTACAGTCCTCTCTAAGCGGTTTACAGAGTCAGCCTCTTGCCCTCAACAATCTGGGTCCTCATTTTACCAACGTCAGAAGGATGGAAGGCTGAGTCAACCTTGAGCCTGGTGAGATTCGATCTGCCAAATTGCAGGCAGCCGGCAGTCAGCAGGAGTAGCCTGCAGTACTGCACTCTAACCACCACAGCTCTTATAGATTTCTTCCTATCAGTGAGAACCAATACAGGAAACTGTTTAGAAGAAACTCTGCATCTTTCTCTTGATTTCTGGAGCCTGACATCAGCAGATATGAGTCCATAGGAGAGGGATACAAAGGGAAACGGATGTGATGAAAGCTCCGTCTCTTTCATGGCATTTCATGGCATACAAAATACAAAAAGGATGAAGCTTACATTGTGATACTGCAATGCTGGTTTCATTAGTTTGACTAAAGCCTTCAATGCCACAGATACCTTTGGGCACGCTTCCAAACACAGCACTACTCCAGAGTCAGCCAAACTTTTTATTTTCTAACAATGCCCATGGGACCTTTATGGAGTCCAAAGATCTTCTTTTAAATATATATGATGCTATAAGTCACTCCTTCACTCCTATGTAATTATTTGAAAATCTTTTTTTTAAAAAACCCAGCAGGGAGTCTAATGCACCACTGCACCAAGCATTGCATATCGATAGTTTAGTATTTAATTCTTCCTGAACTTTGTTCATCTTTTATATCCAAATACATGGCAGAAATTGAAGTCTGCAGAGCCAATTTTAGCAAAGGCATGTACTCTCTAAGGGAGGAAAGTCCATCTTTATGGCAAATAACCAGGATGAATTAGCCAATTGTGGAAACTCTATATCTATCTATCTATCTATCTATCTATCTATCTATCTATCTATCTATCTATCTATCATCTATCTATCATCTATCTATCTATTTATCTTTCATCTATCTACCATCTATCTATCTCTATCATCTCTCTCTCTCTCTCTTGTTTATCTATCTTTCATCTTTCATCTATCTATCTATCTATCTATCTATCTATCTATCTATCTATCTATCTATCTATCTATCTATTTATCTTTCATCTATCTATCATCTATCTATCTCTATCATCTCTCTCTCTCTCTCTTGTTTATCTTTCATCTATCATCTATCTATCTATCTATCTATCTATCTATCTATCTATCTATCTATCTATCTATCTATCGTGTTTCCCCGAAAATAACCCTGTCTTATATTTTTTTGAACCCTGAAATAAGTGCTTGGCCTTATTTTTGGGGAGGTCTTATTATTTTGGGGCACATGGAGCAAAATGGGGGCTCCTCTTGCCATCTTACCTGATTTCCAGCTCTGTACTTAAATATTTTCAGGGAAGGCTTATTTTCAGGGGGAGGCTTATTTTAGCACATGCGCTCAAAAGCCCAACTGGGCTTATTATCAGGAGATGTCTTATTTTTGGGGAAACTGTCTGTCTGTCTGTCTGTCTGTCTGTCTGTCTATCTATCTATCTATCTATCTATCTATCTATCTATCTATCTATCTATCTATCTATCTATCTATCTATTCTGCATCAGAGCATAGTGAAATTAAATAACTGCTCCATTCCCAAAAGGTATCTGCAGGATCTTTTGTTAGTAAACTTGAGGAAGGCTCTTGACTTTATAGCAGTGTTTCTCAAGGAGAGATCCAACCTAGAAATCAGGAGATATTTCCTGACAGTTAGAACAATCAATCAGTGGAATGGCTTAAGATTGGACAGCCATTTGTCTGAAATGGTATAAGGTCTCCTGATTGAGCAGGTGGGGTTGGGCTTGGTTGCACCAAGATCCTTTCCAACTCTATTGTTCTGTTATTCTGTAACCTTGGCAACTTTAAGCCAAGCTGTGGTGGCGCAGTGGTTAGAATGCAGTATTGCAGGCTAATTCTGCCAACAGCCAGCAGTTCGATTCTCATCGCCTCAAGGTTGACTCAGCCTTCCATCCTTCCAATGTAGGTAAAATGAGGATCCAGATTGTTGGGGGCAAGATGCTGATTCTGTAAACAACATTAGAGAGGGCTGTAAAGCACTGTGAAGTGATATATAAGTCTAAGGGCTGTTGCTATTTAAGAAACATGGACTTCAACTTGCACAATTCCTATGCTTTAGAGTAATTGCATCAGGATTAGTTATTATTTCTATGAGCATGGAGAAGGGGCATAACTAAGCCCCATTTTAGGTTGTTGCATCTATGAGGACTTGGGTCCCTTAATCAATTCAAAGACTCCGAGACTTCCAGAACAGAATATTTATTTAAAATCTCCAACTTCCTTCTCCTTGCAATGTAGTCTATTAAAGCCACTATCCAGTAGATGAAATGTGTGAAAAAAACATACACATTGAAATAACTTTTAGAAGTAGAGTTGAATTGATTATTCATTTTGGTTTCATCTCAAATAAATTCATTGTTTTATTTTCAATGCTGGTCATTCTGCTGTAAAAGGAGCCTTAGTTAACCAATTCCAAACAATTTTTATGTCCATCAAACTTGCTCTACAATTTCTCTCCCTCTTTTACTCTTAATCATGCCTTGTTCTCTTTGACCACATTTTTGCAATTATCTTTTTCTCTATATACACAATTCAGTAGGATACAATACCTTCCTTTTATCCTTATTCTGTGCAGCAGCCATTTTCTTACATATGTTTTTTCTCATTCTCAGTTGCATTCTTTTTCATACCTCCTATTAACCCTACAAACTTTTGTCAGACTGTATTATATATATAAATCTTTCCTTCCATGCATTTTCTGTTATATGGATAAATTAATCTGTATTTTTAGTACTTTTCATACAGGAGTTATTCTGTTATGCACATTGAAAAGTAATGAATAAAAAAGCATGATTGATTAAATTGTTTAAAATGAAAGACTGAAGGACATAAGAGTGATAAGGGGGTTGGAATATGGACAGATTATTATTTGGGAGGGTGAATATTGAATCTTGTAAGAAATGAAGAAAAGGGAAAGTCAAAATGAATAACAGGAGTAGAATGCATGTAGAAAGAGAAAGTAATGGTTGTCCAATCTCTTCTTAAAAATTTCCAGTGTTGGAGCATCCAGAACTTCTGGAGGCAAATCATTCCACTGATTAATTGTTCTACTGTAACTGTCAGGAAATTTCTCCTTAGTTCTAGGTTGCTTTTCTCCTTGATTATTTTCCATCCATTGCTTCTTGTCCTGCCTTCAGGTGCTTTGGAAAATAGGTTGACCTCCTCTTCTTTGTGGCAGCCCCTTAGATATTGGAACACTGCTATCATATCATCTGTAGTCCTTCTTTACATTAAACTAGACATACCCAATTCTTGCAACCATTCTTTGCATGTTTTAGCCTCCAGTCCCCTAATTATGTTTGTTCTCTTCTCTGCACTCTTTCTAGAGTCTCAACATCTTTTTGTTTAATTTTGTGGTGACCAAAACTAGATGGAATCTTACAAGTGAGGTCTTACCAAGGCAATATAAAGCGGTACTAACACTTCATGAGATCTTCATTCTATCCCTCTATTAATGCAGCCAAGGAATGTGTTGGCTTTTTTGGCAGCTGCAACACACTGCTGGCTCATATTTAAGTGATTGTTCACTAGGATTCCACGTTCCTTCTCACAGTTACTACTATTGAGCCAGATGCCACCTATAACAGGAGTATCAAATTTGATTTCGTTGAGGGCCACATCGGGGTTGTATTTGACCTCGGGGTTCCGGGGTGGGCACGGACAGGGTAGGTGTGGCCAGCTCAACATCACTCATGTCAAGGGCGCATGTGGTGGCCCGAGCACTCTGTCAGTGAAAATGGGCTCCTGAGCTCCATTTTAAGCTGTGACAGTGTCTTGCAACTCTCTGTCAGTGACCCAAGCCAGAGGTGGGTTTCAGCAGGTTCTGACCAGTTCTGGAGAACCGGTAGCGGAAATTTTGAGTAGTTCCGAGAACCGGTAGTAAAAATTCTGACTGGTCCCATCTATTCTCTGCCTCCCTAGTCCCAGCTGATCAGGAGGAAATGGGGATTTTGCAGTATCCTTCCCCTGCCACACCCACCAAGCCACGCCCACCAAGCCACACCCACAGAACCTGTAGTAAAAAAATTTGAAACCCACCACTGACCCAAGCTCTGTTTTTGCTGGCAGAGGCACCATGGACCAGTCCTTTGCTGTTTCCAGGTCAACCCCACGGGCCAGATCTAAGTACCCCGTGGGCTCCCGGGCCTTGTGTTTGACACCCTTGACCTATACTATATCATACCTGTGTATGTGAGTTTTCTTGCCTAAATATGGAAGTCTGTATTCCTAGATTTATATTTATTTCACATGTTGAAAACTTAATCTTTCTAAACAGATTAAGGTAGAACTCCTTCTAAAATGATTTACGCATACATTTTCTTGGCATTAGTTCCCCAAACATTTGCTCCAGCATAGCACCCTTCCACGCATCTTTGTTCTTAGCTCTAGTCAAATCCGTTATTTCATGTGGCTGAGATGGTAACAAGAAAGGTAATTTAAGAAATCTCAAGGGATGTTTGCCGCGTCTCTATTTAACTAGCATTCGATAATTTCTACATTAAAAGAAAACACGGAACACTCCAGCTTCCCGAGACAAATTTAGCATACTTGAATTCTCATAAAAGACAGGCTTCTTTTCAGCTATATAAAAGCTTGTCATCCATCCAAAAAAACCCAAAAAATCCTGAGCTTGAAAAATGATATACGCAGGCTTGCTTTTCTCCTGCTGTTGCTGTTATCCAGCCAGGTGGGAGTTCATGACATTTGCAGATTTTGCATATCTGAGGTGCTACAAACCATTGATTTTTCTAGCTTTTTACTTTTTACAAGCTGCTTGGAAGTCTGTGAACAGAGACTATGTAATGCTGCAAGTGATATTCTTGAAAATGGAATATACTAGAACTTTGATGTCAAAGACACACAAAGTTTGAAGGGAGTCTAAAGGTATTTAGCACAGGGATAGACAACCTTTGAGGGTCAATTTTGAGCTCATGTTGTGAGCAGGGAGTGTGTCCAAACACAAAACAAGCAGAAGACAATTTGGTGGTTAGTTATTTAGCTACTTAGTCGTTTGCTATGTATTCCAAGGAATTCATTGACCTTGAACTGGAACCCACACTGGAATCCGCACTGAATATCAGACATTAATACAATTGAACGTGTCCAGAAATATTTCACAAGAAGAGTTCTCCACTTCTCTGCTCGCAACAAAATACCTTTTGCCACCAGACTTGAAATTTTGGGCTTAGAAAATTTAGAACTATGCCGGCTTCGGTATGACCTAAGCGTAGCTCATAAAATTATCTGCTACAATGTCCTATCTGTCAACGACTACTTCAGCTTCAACCTTGACCCCATCCTTGAGGTTTTAAATTTATAATTGGTTTTAACTGGGTTATTTTAAATTGATGGCCAAAATTATTTAATGTTTTTTAAATTAATTTTAAATTTTATATGTTGTGTTTTTACCGTGGCTGTTCACCGCCCTGAGTCCTGTTGGAGAAGGGCGGTATACAAATTAAATAAATAATATTAATAATAATAACCACAACAATACACGAGCACACCATAGATACAAACTTAAGGTAAACCGCACCAAACTCGATTGCAGAAAATACGACTTCAGCAACAGAGTGGTCAATGCCTGGAATGCACTACCTGACTCTGTGGTTTCTTCCCCAAACCCCCAAAGCTTTAACCTTAGACTGTCTACTGTTGAGCTCACCCCATTCCTAAGAGGTCTGTAAGGGGCGTGTATAAGAGCACTAGCGTACCTACGGTCCTTGTCCTAATGTTTCTTCTATTTGTACCTATTTTATGTATTCAATTCATGCTTATACTTATTACCAAATACGTTCTTGACAAATAAAATAAATAAATAAAAGATAGTACATCTTTTCAAAATAATTAAGAATTGTAATTCCTAATTATTAATTAGAAATTCCTCCTCTTCTTTTCCTTCTCTTTGTCCTTTTTTTACACCAAACAAAAGGTTTAATTTAATCTGTTCAACTGTTCAGATAGTTGCTATCCAACAATACCGTTAATTCCTTAATTCAAGATTTTATGGGTTTTTTTTATCCTATGTGGTCAAATACAGACTATAGTGAAATTATTGAAATCACTGGCAGCATTGAAGTGGATAAATTAAAGGGATTTAGTTAAGAACTAGCCTTAATGCTACCCATGAATTCTGAAAAAAATGTATTTAGAAAGACAGTATACAAACATATTAAATACATAAATTTAAGTAAATTCTAGTGCTGGACAGGGAAATCTGTCTGCATGCTTTCCTATAAGTTGTTATTCAGTTTGATGAAAGAGAATACTATTAGAGTCTTTCAAAAGACAATTTCAGAGAAATTCTTATGGGGTGAATATGGTATTATTCTATGGATTTATTTACTATATAAGGTAGCCAAGGGGTTGTTTGAATGGCCCATCTCGATTGTTCATGAAATGATCTGCTGTCTTCCTGGTTCCCTTCTCTCCAGTTAAGTATCAAGTAAACATATAATGGATAAATTCCTTCTATTGGTATTTTTTTTTTATAGTAGTGGTCCTACTGTTACTGGAAATGGGAAAAGCTGCCTGTAAGAAATTTCTTGCTCCCCTGGAGAATTCGGAGAACTCCAAAGCTCTCTTTTGCACAGCTTTCTCATAAAATAACATTCATGCCTTGAGACATAAAATGTATTATTGAAGTCTTGAAATGAGTTCCTTGTTTATGCGCTCTACAAGTATCAACTAGCTTTCTTGTGTCCCAATCCCATCCTAACCTCACACATTTGGGACTGATATATTTCCAAACTGAAGTATTGGACAAGGCTTACTCATCTTTTGCAGTGATAAAATATCAACGTTCTGAGTAATTCACCTGAAAGCAGAACTCCGAGGCAGGTAGATTCCTCAAAGAACATGTTTATTGGATGCATCATATCGACACAGCCGGTGAAAACCAACTCTAAAAGTTCCCACAATTTTCATCCAATTAAAAGAGTAAAACTCCCACCCTCCTATGTGTCACCAGTCACATTTTTCCAATGAATACAACTGGCAGGCTCTTCTCCTCCTTCAACAGCCACCTGTTACGATGACCTTGGATCCCACAGGAAAACTTTTTGTTTTGACTATTAGCTAGGCTATTTACTCCCCCACTCCCTCCCTCCCTCAGGCTTCATGGCAACTATGAGGCAATACAAGATGGCTTCAGCCAGCGCCATTTCAGAGTTGATATAAACCTGTTTATGAGTTACTAATAGAATGCCACCAGCAGAGGTGGTATTCAGCCGGTTCAGACCGGTTTGCCCGAACCGGTAGCGGAAATCACGGGTGCCCCCCCTGGCTCTATGCCATCCTATTTAGGTACATTTTTTAGGCCGGGCACATGCGTGGAAGGTGCGCGCGCCACCAAAGCGCATGTGTGGAAGACCGTGTGCATGCATGGACGGGGCATGTGCACTCACATTTGCTAACTGGTAGGGAAAGTAAGTGAATACCACCCCTGGCCACCAGAAATGCTTGTTTGCTATGAATAGAATAGAATAGAATAGAATCTTTATTGTAACTGTAAATAGACACTAATCAGCATACATTAAAATGAAATTTCATTGCATTCAGCTCTCAAAAGATAACCATTATTATGCATATACCGATATATACACATACTTATATGACACAGAGAAACATCACAATCTAGTTTGAATGTATACATATACATGGTGAAAAAAAAAGAATCCTGCAAGTTTACCAGATGGATAGCATAGGGAACAAAGCTGTTAAAGAATCTGGTAGTCCTGCTAGAAATACTTCAAAACCTTCTCCCAGAGGGGAGCAGCAGAAACAGACCATAAATAGAATAGAATAGAATTCTTTATTGGCCAAGTGTGATTGGACACACAAGGAATTTGTCTTTGATGCGTATGCTCTTAGTGTACATACAAAGACAAGATACATTCATCAAGAATCATAAGGTACAACACTTAATGAGAATCATAGGGTACAAATAAGCAATCAGGAAACAATCAATATCAATATAAATTGTAAGGATACAAGCAACAAAGTTACAGTCATGCAGTCATAACTGGGAGGAGATGGGTGATAGGAATGGTGAGAAGAGCAATAGTAATAGTAAAGTGGGTGTGTGCAGTCTCTAACAATGGTTCAAGCTCTAAGCACATAGGGTTATAAGCAGTATCCTGAATAACAGGAAGCGATCTTCCTATAATCTTCTCAGCTGTTCTTATCACTCTCTGTATGGACTTTCTATCTGAGGCACTGCTGCCACCAAACCAAATGATGATGCAATTTGTTAAAATGCTGTCAATCCTGCCTCTGTAAAAAGTGGCCAGGAAAGAAGGAGAAAGATGTGCTCTCCTCATCCAACGCAGGAAATGAAAAAGCTGGATGCTGAATGAAGTCCAACCCGTGCTAATATGGAAAATAATTTGTTTTGTGGGCTCCAAAGGGAATGCAAGTGGCTTATAAGTTTTCCAACTCAGCTAACTGAATGATGACTTAGAAAATCTTATCACCATCTCAAATGGTCAGATGGTATACACATATAAATGGTATATATATATATATTGTGATGTTGTATAAATATATTTCAAGAGATTATCTGATCCACAAACTGATAACTGTTGGAACTCTTGTTATTATTATTTATTAGCTCAGGGCAGGCAGAACACTGTACCTTTCTTTTTTGCAGTGAAAATTCAGGTAGCAGAATGAATTTTTTATCATAAAAGTTAGTTTTTTGTTAGCTTTCAGTGGCATTTTCAAGAACTGCATTTGGATTCTTATTTCTTGATGGAATATTGGGAGTTTGAGCTGAAGATAACGATGCTTATCAGCTTATTTGTCTGAGTCCTGAATGTCTGCCATTTTTATTTTTATTTTATTTTATTTATTTATTTCATCAAGCATGTATTAGATAACAGATAAAAGTATAAAAACGATTATGAATACAGGAAATGGAAACAAATAAAAGGGAGCTTTGGGACAGGGACAGTAGGCACGCTGGTGTGCTTATGCATGCCCCTGAAAGACCTTTTAGGAATGAGGTGAGGTCAACAGTAGACAGTCTAAGGGTAAAGTTTTGGGGGTTTGGGAAAGTAACCGCAGAGTCAGGTATTGCATTCCAGGTGTTGACAAGTCTGTTACTGAAGTTCGTATTTTCTACAGTCTAGTTTGGATCAGTTTACCATGAGTTTGTATCTATTGTGTACTCATGTATTGTGATTGAAGCTGAAGTATTCATTGACAGATAGGACATTGTGGCAGATAATTTTGTGTACTATGCTTAGGCCGGACTAAAGATGACAAAGTTCTAAATTGTCTAAGCCCAAAATGTCAAGCCTGGTGGCATAAGGTATTCTGTTGTGAGCAGAGGAATGGAGGACTCTTCTCATGAAATATCTCTGGACTTGTTCAATTGTATTAATGTCCGATATGCAGTGCGGGTTCCAGACAGATGAGCTGTATTCAAGAATTGGTTTAGCAAATGTTTTGTATGCCCTAGTTTGCAGTTCAATATTACCAGATAAGAAGGTACGCAAGAGTAGGGACTTGTCTTGTTTTGCCTCCTTTCCCTTTCCCCTTCCCTTCCCTCACCACTGACAACTGATATCCAGTCCAAGTCTAATACCACTTTATTTCTTCTTCTGGATTATTGGATGCCATCATCTACTGTTTGTGACTTCATAACTTATCATACAGAAAATTAAGTTGTCACAATGGATTAAGAAGTTGTCCAATAAGTTCAGTGTGCAGAGACAGATGTTACTTACATGAGCTGCTTGGTATTCTGAGCAGAGGTAAATCAGTAGCCCATACAGAAATTATTAAAAGTATCTGGATTGTGATGAAGTGTATCTTTCTTGATTGATGAAGCATACATAAAATATATTTAGCAATACTAGACATGGAAAGAATGGATGTTTTTTTTTTACCTAAACTATTGAGAGCCATAACATACCTTGTAAAAAGAGGATATCTATCCCAGAAGATAGAAGCTTATTGTAAATAGGAGGGCCTATAATTTGCAGAAAGAAGCACTTGATGAGATCCCATCATTCTGACTCTCTTTTATTCTCCTTCTCTTGTCCATGCATCCTCAACCTACTTACAGTAGTGGCCAAAATTGTGGAAACCTTTTGGGAAAAGTGTATTTTCTAAAACTAGCTAATAATAACACTGATTTTTTTTTTGGGGAGTAGTATATAATAAAATTATATATCAATGGAAGGATAATTTAATCAAGAATGTCATGCAATAACTTTTATGAAGGATTTGAGATTAGAATAGCAGTTATACTATAAAGAAGAAAAGGGAAACACGTCGAAAAGACGAGATATACAAAAATTATCACCATAGAAAAAAAACGAGATATACAAAAATTATCACCATAGAAAAAAGGACATATACAAAAATGATCACCATGTCAATTAATACTTAGTTGGGTAACCTTTAGCATGAATCACAGCCTTACAATGTCTTCCCATGGAGTGAACCAAGTCTTTTAGTTCTGCAGCTGTTCTAATGTGAAACCAAGATTGAAAGATTGCTTCTATTAACTGGGTTTTATTGCTGGGTCGCTTCTGACTAACAAGTTTCTTTAGTTGGCTGCATAGATTTTCAATTGGGTTAAGGTCTGGGCTATTCCCAGGCCATTCCAGTAGTGGAATAGGATTATCTTGAAACTCAAAAAAAAAAAAAGTGCTGTTATTAGCCATCAAACCTCAAAAATACACTTTTCCCAAAAGGTTTCCACAATTTTGACCACTACTGTAGCAACTGTAATGTGTTCAATAGTGTAGGAGTCACAATTGCCAAGGTAGATGTCAAAGACTGAATGAAGGCAAGAGCAAATAAAAGAGATTCCATAGATCTGAACTGCTTTCTCTTTCTTTAATTCATAAAGCTTTCCCACACAAGTTTGAATGAGAATAGTTCACCAACTTGTCTCCATTTATTTATTTTTTTACTTGAGAGGAAAGTGGAAGACAATGCATAGGCGATTCAGCAACATATACAAAACCTTCTTATTCAATGAAAATAGTTAAATCCCAGGATCACACATGGGCAAAATTATTACTGAATTTGAATACATGAATTTGTATGCCATGATTCCCACTGGCCTCATGATAGCTTAGAGCAACCATAAAATCAAATAAAACGTCCACAATACATAAATCCCAAATCACAGTAATAAAATCAAGAAACAGTGAAATAAAAAAAAATACATTAATAATTTACAATAATAACAAAATGACAAGTCTCATCAGACAATGGCATGTGGCAACTCTTAAAAGTTTCTCTAGAAACAGTTGGTTTTTACAATTTTGTGAAGGCCATTAACAAGGCCCAGGCTAATTTCAAGAAGGAGGCACCAAATTGGAGAACATAATTTTGTAGTTTTAATCCTGTTTGGTTTATGGGGCACCAACAGCAGCTTCTCTTGCCAGTTTCTCCTTGAATAGGTCAACTCTGAATGAAATTAAAAATAAAAAAATCTTGCTGGGAAAATACTACAATATGTATCTGAATCATAAGATCCATTAATTCAATGGAATCAAAATTAGATTAAATGCCATTAAAATCATCATTAGCTTTTTCTTCGTAAACCATTCTTGAAGCATATCTTCAGTCTCCATTCATATGCCAACTGTGGCCCTTGTTCCTAATTTCTAACAATGAGGTTCCAATTTGTATCCTGAAAAAGCTATGAGAAGTGATATTATATTTCTTGATAGTATAGAGCAGTGGTTCTCAACTTTTTTTTCACTATGGACACTCTTTAATAGCAATAGCACTTAGACTTATATACCGCTTTACAGTGCTTTACGGCCCTCTCTAAGCAGTTTACAGAGTCAGCATGTTGCCCCCAGTAATTTGACTCCTCATTTTACCCACCTCAGAAGGATGGAAATCTGAGTCAACCTTGAGCCTGGTGAGATCAACAGAAGTAGCCTGCAGTATTGCACTCTAACCACTGTGCCACTGTGGCTCAAACACCCTTTGTGGCCACAGATTATGGCCACAGACCCCACCCCAAGACTTAATTCAAGATTTAAATCATAAATCTTTCTATCAGGTTCACCTGATCCGCCAGTTGCGCCCCTTTCTGGATCGGGACTCCTTATGCACGGTCACTCATGCCCTCGTCGCTTCCTGCCTGGACTACTGTAATGCTTTCTACATGGGGCTCCCCTTGAGGAGCACCCGGAGGCTCCAACTGGTCCAGAATGCAGCCGCGCGGGTGGTTATGGGAGTGACGTGGCCTTCCCATGTAACACCTCTCCTGCACAAGCTGCACTGGCTCCCGGTGGTCTTCCGGGTGCGCTTCAAAGTTTTGGTTACCACATTTAGAGCACTCCATGGCTTAGGACCGGGGTATTTACGAGACCGCCTTCTGCCACCAGTAGCCTCTCACCGGCCAGTATGCTCCCATAGAGAGGGGCTCTTCAGGGTGCCGTCGATCAAACAGTGTCAACTGGCCCCCAGGGGGAGAGCCTTCTCTGCGGGGGGCACCTGCCATTTGGAACGAGCTCCCCCCCCCGGAGGTATGGAGGATCCCGGATTTGCGCACTTTCCGCCGTGCCCTCAAGACCTTCTTATTTCAACAGGCTGGCCTGGCCTAACCTCCTTTTAACTGTTAATTTTAAGTTTGTTTTAAAATAATAGGGGTGTTTTAATTTGTTTGGGCCAAATTATTTAATGTGTTTTTATATTGTTTTTAAAGTTTGTATTATGCGTATTTTATCTTTTGGCTGTTCACCGCCCTGAGTCCTTCAGGAGTAGGGCGGTATATAAATCCAATTATAAAATAAAATAAAAAATAAATAAATAACATTTCAAGACTTAGCTGACCCCATGTGACAACATCATGCCCCCCCCCTTGGGTCCATGGACCACAAGTTGAGAACCATTGGTATAGAGAATTGTGAGACATGTTATATGGAATGTTTTCAATTCCTGTGCAGTATTACTCCAACAGCTGGACTTTGCTCCCTGAATGCTCCTTAAATGTTAAGAACTAATCCTCTGATAGATTACAAAACCCTGCTAAAGATGAACAAGCAAATCTTCAGGGAAGCTTGCCCACCAGCCTTGAATTTCTGGTGAAGGGATCCATAATAAGTTTCTATAGAATTGAAAGCTTTCCAGAAACAACAGTCTGTGACCTAAGATGACATTTCTTCAATGAGAATCTTACTCCATCAACCTTTGCAGACTTTTCTTTTATTTAGTACAGTCAGCTCATCTGAAATAATTAGGTTTGAAAATTGGGGGAGATTAAGAAAAATAAATCCAATGGGCTTCTACTGAAATCTGGTCCCCTCAGAAGACAGTCATCCAGTGGTGGGTTGCTCCCGGTTCGCACCAGTTCTATAGAACCGATAGTAAAACCGGCGGGAGGCTCCGCCCACCGACCCCGACATCATCAAAATGCTTCTGTGCATGCACAGAAGTTTCTGCGCATGTGCAGAAGAGCACGTGCGAACCGGTAGCGGAAATTTTGAGTAGTTCGGAGAAACAGCAAATACCACCTCTGCCTGGCCCCAGAGTGGGATGGGAGTGGAGATTTTGCAATATCCTTCCCCCAAGAGTGGGGAGGGAATGGGGATTTTGCAGCAGCCTTCCCCTGGAATGGGGTGGAAATGGAGATTTTGCAGTATCGTTCCCCTGCCATGCCCACCAAGCCACACCCACCAAGCCACACCACGCCCACCAAGCCACACCCACAGAACCGGTAGTAAAAAAAAAAAACTCACCACTGATTAGAAAATAATCTAAGTAGGGCATCAGAATGTGCCTGTCTCGATATGTCATCATCTTATGAATCATAAATTTCTCAGAAATGCTTACTCGGTTACTGATACACACTATAATACGTTGGGGATAATATGCCTTAGCAATGAGAAAATGAGCAGATGGACAATTTATGAATGTTTCACAGAATCCACCTGCAGTTTAAAAAAATCAGCACAACAAAAGAAGGCTGCTTCATTTTTTTTATTTTTTTTTAATTGGGGCCAAAAGAATACAGCTGTCTTAAAGTTTCTTTCCACATCATTTTAGTCTCCTGGGTCGAAGGGTCATTTCTTCCCACGCTAGATCAGTGATGAACTAGAACAAGAATATAAAGTCAAGCTGTCCTCAGATTACATTAAACGTCTTTTCTAATAGCATGTTCAACCTACAGTAGTGGCCAAAATTGTGGAAACCTTTTGGGAAAAGTGTATTTTTGAGGTTTGATGGCTGATAAAACCACTCTTTTTTTGGAGTTTCAAGATGATCATATTCCACTGCTGGAATGGCCTGAGAACAGCCCAGACCTTAACCCAATTGAAAATTCAAAATATTTGCTAGACCAATAGCATACAAAACATTTGCTAGATCAATTCCTGAATACAGTTCATCTGTCTGGAACCCACACTGCATATCAGACATAAATACAATCGAGAGAGTCCAGAGATATTTTATGAGAAGAGTCCTCCATTCCTCTAACCGCAATAAAATACCTTATGCCACCAGACTCCAAATTTTGGGCTTAGACAACTTAGAACTACGCTGACTTCAGTCTGACCTAAGCATAGTACATAAAATTATCTGCCACAATGTCCTTCCTGTCAATGACTACTTCAGCTTCAACCACAACAATACACACGCAAATAATAGATACAAACTCAAGGTAAACCGTTCCAAACTTGATTGTAGAAAATATGACTTCAGTAACAGAGTGGTCAATGCCTGGAATGCACTACCTGACTCTGTAGTTTCTTCCCCAAACCCCCAAAACTTTAACCTTAAACTGGCTACTGTTGACCTCACCCCATTCCTAAGAGGTCTGTAAGGGGTGTGCATAAGTGCACCAGCATGCCTACCATCCCTGTCCTAATATTCCTTTTTACTTACTCTTTTCATGTATTCAAATTATGTTTATACTTTTACCTGTTATCTTATATATGCTTGACAAATAAACTTATGATTATGATCTATGGAGCTGACTAAAGAAACTTGTTAATCAGAAGCAACCCAGCAATAAAACCCAGTTAATAGAAGCAGTCATTCAATCTTGGTTTCACATTAGAACCGCTGCAGAACTAAAAGACTTGGTTCACTCCATGGGAATTCATGCTAAAAGTTACCCAACAAAGTATTAACTGACATGGTTACATAATTTTTGTATATCTCATTTTTTCTATGGTAATAATTTTTGTATATCTTGTTTTTTTCTACGTGTTTCACTTTTCTTCTTTATACTGTACCTGCTATTCTAATAGCAAATCCTTCATAAATTTATTGCATTACATTCTTGATTAAATGATCTTTCCATTGATATACAATTTTATGGTACTACTCCCCCCAAAAAGTGGTGTTATTAGCTAGTTTTAGAAAATATACTTTTCTCAAAAGGATTCCACAATTTTGGCCACTACTGTAATTGTATTCACTGGAAAGCAAAAAGCTTGTTCAGAAGGCCACAATCTATATCAGAAGCTGTAATAAACTAATCTAACCCAAGAGCCCTCCCATTTGGTAGCATTTGAGAGGGAGAGGGAGGGAGAAAACATGCTCACTGACAGTGCAAAAACTGGTAGTATGAAATAGTTGGCTACCTAAAGGGGAAAGAATGGAATATTCCAATCCAGCTCTTGTCATATACAGATATTTAAACAGGTAAAATTGTTCTTTGAGCTCTTGGACTCAATATACACTGTTGAACAAGTAGAGTGTTATTTCCTGTTCTCAAACTACAGCTGGGCACTGAATTTATCTGGAACACAAACTCTGAACAGATGCAACGTGCCTCGCGCCAAAGATTTGGTTTCAACAAGGCTCAACTTCTGGAAAGAGACCAAATCCTGTTCGGAAATGCTTTGATGTTTTTAAAAAAACAGCTGATAGCAACTGGAACCCATATTATTCATTAACAGGAGAACACTTTTCCTTTCTTTCTTTCTTTCTTTTTGTAGTGAAAATTCAGGTGGTAGAAGGTTAAATCAGTTGAGGTCGTCCTACTCACCCATGCATGTACTGTATCGATATACGTATCTACCGATATGTATTCTATAGGTAGCCTTTTAGATTTTAGAGAACTCTCTGAAAAGAGACCAAATCCTGTTTGGAAAGTGTAAATGAACACTTTGATGATCTAATCTGCAGTGGAAAGGCAAATGGTGAGGATTTCCACTGGAGGACCTTAGGCAGTTTGAAAGCAGTTCTGTAGCTTGGTAATTCCAAATGGCTATGTTGGAGAAGTTATTATTTTGTGTTTAGTTGCACTGCATTGGAGAACACAGAAAACTAGTGTTCCAAGAGGAACTTGGCTATAGATGGTTCTTGATAATAGTAGCATAGGAGCCCTAGTGGCGCTGTGGTTAGAATGCAATATTGCAAGCTAACTTCACCCACAGCCAGGAGTTTGATTCGGCCTTCTGAGATCAGTAAAACGAGGAGCCAGATTGCTGGGGGCAATATGTTGATACTGTAACCCACTCATTGTATGTTGTGACCCCGACTCCCGAGCCTGTCCTAACAGAGGAAGAGAATTCAGAAGGTGATGGGGAGGAACTGACAAGGCCTCCCTCTCCAGGACCCTCCTCTCTGGCAATGCCTCAGGTTTCATCCGAAGGCCAAGAGGAACAGTCTGGAATATGCCAGGAGAAAAGCATATCGGAACAACAATTGATAGGGAGTGAGGATGATGAATCCTGGCTTGATCCCAGGCAGCATGGGAGGGAGAAGCGTGCACAGCAACGAAAGAGGCGTGGGAGGGCCAGAGATTGAGCTGAGTCACTGAGCCACACCCCACAAGGAATAAAAGTGGGTGTGATTGCTCTTCAGGCTTTGTGACGGTCAAAGTTAAAAACCTGAGAGTCACATTGCGTTACCTGGAATCTGGCTTGTACATATTTGGATTGGACCTTGGCTAACTCTTGCTTTGTGGATTACTTTTTGCTATTGGACCCGACTGAGGATAAACTCTCTCTTGCTTACTGTGAGTGAAAACTGACTTGGCAGGCATTACGCAGTTTACTGCCAAAACTCTTATCTGCAAAGTAAGATTATCTCTTATCTGTAATTCTAGTCTGATTGCTTAATAAAAACTTGGCAGGCATGCCTGGTTGTGTGTTTGCCTGTGTGGGGAAGGGGGACAGAACACTGTAAAGCACTATGGGGTGGTAAATAAGTCTAAGTGCTATTACTATGAGCTGTGGTGGCGCAGTGGTTAGAATGCAGTATTGCAGGCTACTTCTGCCGGCTGCCAGCAGTTCAGCAGTTCGACTCTCACCAGGCTCAAGGTTGACTCAGCCTTCCATCCTTCCTAGGTCAGTAAAATGAGGACCCTGATTGTTGGGGGCAATAGGCTGCCTCTGTAAACCACTTAGAGAGGGCTGTAAAAGCACTGCGAAATGGTATATAAGTCTAAGTGCTATTGCTATAACTTTTAAGTCACGAAGAAATGATTTCTGTCACAAACCATATGTGGATTTCTGCTGAGCCTACTCCCTTACACGCTGTTGGGAAAATAAATACAAGCATATAATAATACTCCTGCAAGCAAAATTTAACTCAAGGGAATGTTTCCCCCCACTCTTGAAACCAGGAAAAACATTATTTAAATGATGAAAGAAGTCAGTCTAATCAATAATGAAGAAGTAAACAATAGCCCAATCAAGGAACTACCAGACAAGCTAAGAGTAAACAGGCCAATCAAAAAACCTCTAAGACTACCCCCACCAAAGCTGACAGGGCAAAATTAAGAGCATACCTCATTCCTTTACTAGCACTGAGGATGTTACCTAGTATGGTAATGAAATGTCTGGAAGAAAACAACCAAGCTCAGAGGGCAATCTTTTTGTTTTTTTGAAAGGCTTAATGAAGGGGAGAATAAATTGAAACTCTTGGTGGCATATTGCCTACAACTATTTACATGATCCCTATCATTATCTTCTTTTAGGAACTCCAAAATCCCTTGTGGGGTGGAGTCTGGGCAACTAAATGGAGCTAGCAGAGTGTTTTAATGGCCGGATGCCCTTCCTGTTGCCAATGTGGAGTTTTGTTCAGCAGATATAGTGTCAGTGTACCCAGAGGGAGAAATATCGGCCTCTACCTAGGATCGAACTCACAGCCTCCTGATTGTGAGGCAAGAGCTCCACCTCTAGGCCACTGCACCACTCCATTTCCATGATCCCTATATGGCCAATAAATCTTTGCAAAATGTGTATCTCCCAAGGTAGGGTGCCCATTGCCCAACGAGAACATCTCTTCCGATTTTCTGCTTTGAAAAGAAAAATTCAATTGTCAGAGAAGTTTCAGCCATGTGCCAATAAGTCTCAATATTCATCGCACTGCTGAGCTTTATTTGTTTATTAGCTTGATTTATATCTCACTTTTCTCTACCACGTGCTCAGGGGAAGTGAAAATCCATAATGTGTAGAATGCAAAAAAAATTAAATATTCAGAGACATAAATTTAAACCAACGTAAGCTTTGTTTAACAATGGAAAGCTTGGCAAAAGAGATGCATCTCGTTTAGTTTACTTAAGAGGTATCATTGAGCAACCTAGTTTCCAGATCAATAGGATGCCCAATGCATTTAAAAAAAATATTATGCTAGCTTTCTAAATATTTTAGCACTGCCCATTTATCCTCCATTTAGGCTGCAAAAATCAAACACAATGCTTTTTTTTTTACCCCTATTCTATGGCATCTATCAGTACTTTCATCCTTGTCTTCTTCAGCATAGTTGTGAAATATATCCATAAAACTCAGACAACAATAAGTCATTCATGAGACAAACTGGCATATACAACCTACAGAAGAATGGGCAAATAATTTATTTATTTATTTATTGGTTCGATTTATATGCCGCCCTTCTCCGGAGACTCAGGACGGCTTACAATGCATTAAGCAATAGCCTTCATACTTTTGTATATACCTGCTTAGTAGGGCTTTTGCCCCCCACTAAGCGGTGTTCTTTCTTATACAAAGTCAGCTTATTGCCCCCACAAACTGAGTCCTCATTTTACCTACCTCGAAAGGATGGAAGGCTGAGTCAACCTTGAGCCTGGTGAGATTTGAACTTGCAGTAATTGCAGGCAGCTGGTGTTACTTAACAGTGCTTTAGTCTGCTGCGCCACCAAGGCTCTTATAATATAATAAAATAATGATATTATAACCTTTCCTCAAAGCTAAGCACCCCCCCCCAGTTTCTACCTAATGCCTCCTTGAAATCTTGTTTTGAACGTATTTTGCAATGTCTGTGGAGATTCTCAGTCATCCAGGTCATGGTTGTCTCAAAGATGCTTTTTCAAAAGGCAACTGGATTGTTGTTATTTTTCCTTTCAGCAGTTCCAAGAAAATTCCAACCTCATTTGCACTCTGATACAGGTGATCCTGAGGACACTAATAAACCGCCAAGTGGCCTGAAGAGCTCTCAGGGAGACTGCTAATGACCAGATGACTGCAAAGAAATACGATCCTTCCAACCGTCCCCCATCCTGTCAGAACCAATGAAGCTTCTTGGATGAGAAGCAAAACATCTTTTTCTTCTTCAGGAAAAAAAACAACAGTCCAGTTGCCTTTTGAAAAAAGCACTTTGAAACATCTTTTGCAATTTCGTTCTGAATCTCTTGCAGCTGTTCGTCGCCCCTGACTGTAATCTGCTGAACTGAGCACAAGACTGGGTATGAAATCTTAACAGAGGTGTAAATCTCCACTGAGTTGAATGGAAAGGAGTTGGAAGTTAGAATAAGCAAAGTTATCAAGGCAGTTGCAAAAGCAGGAAGAAAAGAATCACCTCCATGTTAGACAATAGGAATCATTTACTCTTGATCCTGACCTTGCATTTATTTATTTAAAATATTTATACAGTATATTGCCTTTACAAACTTCCCAGTGCTATCGAGACAATTTGCTAAGATGGACAAATGACTCAATATCCATAGCGTGCAAAACAACAATATTTCAATTGTTGGAATGTAAGAGGGAACAGGATGAAAAGAAGAACTTACTATAAGGCTAAACAAAACAAAAGGAAGTTTGTTTTTCTGTTTATTGGTTTTTAATGAAACTTTGATATTATTGCACTTTCTCCCCTTTCTATTCTTGAATTTCCTCCCTGTTGAGCATTTAGCTTGCCCTTTATTTTTATTTTCCCATCCCACAACTAAGATTACAAGTATATCAATTGAATTGATTCTGGTTTTTTTATAATAATCTTGAGTTATCTTTTTCCCCACTCCAACATTGATTTCATTGTGTAGAAGTGCAGCTCAGAAAATGGGGAAATTATGTACCATACTGGAAATAGATAAAATAATCAGTAATATATGCCTACCTAGGGACACAGATTATTTATTTTATATTTATTTTTGGAAAATGAATGCCTAATTTCTTACGATAGCTTTGATATGTAAAATTGGAGGGGTGCTGGTTAGATGGGCAGTAGAACAATTCCCTAATTATTTGTTTGCTTAGATCCTTCATGTGTGCCATTCTAACAGTCATTGGGAACAAAAAAATGGTTTCCTGCTGAATGCAGATTGAGTTAAAGGTTTGGAGCTTTTTCATCTGAATTTGAAAATGGGGCAGAACCGGTTTGGTGATGTCATATCGTCATCGCTATCGGCTTGGTGGAACTGGGTGGAATCGGGAGGAACCCACCACTGATATCAGATCATCTGTGGCTTTCTTGTACTGACTTCACTTCGCCTCCAGACAGATGCAGCCCCGGCTCCTTCTTCCGCATGATGTTATGACCTAGACTTCCTGAGTCATTAAAACACACGAAACACAGTCCCAAAAACCTCTTTTATTGCAACAGTTGTGAATTATGTTCATTCGCAGCTGAGTCCCAATTAGTTGCAAAAAGTCCTTCGGGAGAAGACCTTCAGGATAATCACTAACCTTTATCTCCCTTGACACTTTGCCAAAGATCTACTTGGCAAAGCCACACAGATTCCAGAATCAAACAGAGATGCCGACTGGGAACAGAATTAACAATGTTGCTTTCATGCAAAGGGCCCACATGCCTTTGCTCCTCTTTTAAGCCTTATGGGAGGGGCCAATCATCTCCAGGCCTTACTCCTGAGTCGTCCCTTTAATTTTAACTGTTCTTGCCTTCTGACAGCTCTGTGCATGCGCACACTAGGAACAGGCTCCTCCTGTTCTTCTGCCTCTGATATCTGACTCTGGAGGCTCCGGAGTCCGCACATAACTCCCAGATGACCCTGGCCCCATCTCTGCCTCCGACACAGAGCCCTCATCTGAGCCTTCCCCAGACTGCAGGATTGGCCCATGTTCCTCCCCAGCCTCCTCACTGTCCGACTCCACTGCCAGCTCCACAGGCTGCTGGTGGACCACCACACATGGAATGCTGCTAGCCTTCCCCACTGGGTGGTACCTGTTTATCTACTTGCATTTTTAGATGCTTTCAAACTGCTGAGTGGCAGGACCTGAAGGTAAATGACAGGAGGTCAGTCTCCCACATGGTGTCATGGGCTCTAACTGCCAGAGGGTTGACTATCTCTGGCCAACAAATCCAGTATCATTAAGCCCCTGTGCCATGAGCCTCTTACAATGCCAATTTGTAAGCCACTTTTTCAAACTTACGACACACTTACGACTGTTGCAGCAAAAGAGATGCATCTAGGTCACGTGGTCAAAATTGGGGCAACTGGCATACTATATTTATGATGGTTGCAATGCCCCTAGCCAGTTTCTGACAAGGAAAATCAGTGGGAGGAATCTGGATTCACTTAACAACTGTCTGATTTACTTAACAGCTGATGTGATTCACTTAACAAGGGTTCAATAAGGTTGTAAATCCCCTTAAGGACCACTTTGTTTAGCAACAGAAATGCTGGCCCCAATTGTCGTTGTAAGGTATGGACTACTTGTACATGATTCAGTAAAGATCTATCTGCTATAGCTCTCTGCCCAGCCTGATTACTAATCATAGATTAATTCAGAGACAGGAGACCTGGGGTGTAAAGTTTCCAAAATATTTAATATGTGTTATGTGACACTAAGGTCCTGAAGAATCACCTTCCCCAAGGCCTCTGATGTTTGGGAGTCAGCTATACTCTTGTTCTGATCTTCAGAGAAGTAAAGAAGAAGTGCCTGAGCCCTTAATTTAAAATCCAGGATGGACAAGATTTTGGAGAGAAGGATGGAAATTGCTTTAATAAGATTATGGAAAATTCAGACTGAGTCCCTAGAAACCAGTGATGGGATTCAAATAATTTAACAACCGGTTCTCTGCCTTAATGACTGGCTGGGTGGAAGTGGCCATAGTGGGCGTGGCCAGGGGGTGTGACAGAAAACACTTGACCTCCTGCACCCCTGTGGGAGCGAAAACGGGCCACGGGGGATGCTGCCCCCCCCCGTGCCCTATTTTGGGCCTAGTAAGCCTCCCTGCAGCCTCCCGGGAGCAAAAATGGCCTGCGGGGTGCCGTGCCACACCCCCATGCCCCATTTTGGATCTAGTAGGCCTCCCTGCACTTACCTGGGAGCCAAACAGGGCACATGGGGACTCCTGCAAGGGGCGGTGTAGGGCCAGCCAGCAATTTAACAACTGGTTCACCCAAACCGGCCCGAACCGGCTGAATCCCACCACTGCTAGAAACTGTTGCCTATTCTGACTGGGAAAAAACTTTCCAGAATCTCAAGAAGATATGTTCCTTTATTGTCTTCTATCTTTATCTTTTCATTGATTTTTCGGAACTTGACCCTTATATCTGCTTCAGGCAAAGCACATGTGGTTCCACCACATTACAGTCCATTTACCCTTTGTCTGAGAATGGGAAGGTTTCACCTTCTTGACCTTTGACTCAGACAACAGTCCTAAGAAATTCACAATGATCCCTGCATGCCTCTCTGCCTCTGTGATCTAGTTACATGGGTGAACTTTAGATCTACGGGGATGTTGCAAATATATGCACCAAAATGAATGCATTATTAATGCTTTCTACTTATAGTCTATACCTAGGGATTTTGGAAGATCTCCAGTACAATTGCAAGACTGCTTTGTTTACAAAGGCAAGTCTTTATTTATTGATATATAAGTAATATGATAAAGTTTTTACTTACAGGCCTAGACTATGATTGCTTTGTTTATGAATGTCAGCAAGTCTTCACTGACATGCCTGGGTTTTACTAACAAGCCTGGATTATTTTTGCATATAACCTTGTTATATGTCAGTGCCTACTTTCCTTCCTTGTATTAAAAGGAATTTGAACATGATTATGCTTCTGTCCAGTGGTGGCATTCAAATTTTTTTACTACCGGTTCTGTGGGTGTGGCTTGGTGGGCGTGGCAGGGGAAGGCTACTGTAAAATCCCCATTTCCTCCTGATCAGCTGGGACTCGGGAGGCAGAGAATAGATGGGGGCAGGCTAGTCAGAGTTGATATTTACCGGTTCTCCAAACTACTCAAAATTTCCATTACCGGTTCTCCAGAACTGATCAGAACCTGCTGAATACCACCTCTGCTTCAGTCCTTTAGTAACTGATTTAGTAATCAATCTGGTGTATCTTTTCCCGACAAGCGTATTTATGTATCAAATTTCTTAACTGCTCATCTTCCTCCCTCTTTTCTTACAAAGAAGTGAACCACCTTTCTCGCACAACGCTGTGGTATGCAAGTGCGATTGATTAGTAATTACAGGTAGTCCTCAATTTACAACCAGTTGGGATCAGAATTTTGGTCACCAAGCGATGTGGTTATTAAGCGAGTCATCACAAGACCAGACTCAATTTTATGACCATTTTTATTGTGATCGTGAAGCAAATCACATAGTCACTAAGTGAAACACACAGTCATTAAGCAAATCTGGCTTTCCCGGTTGACTTTTCTTGTTGGAAGGCAACTGGGAAGTCACAAATTAGGATTGCATGACCGTAAGGCATGGCAAGTGTCATAAATGCGAGCTGGTTGCCAAGGTCTCAAACTGTGATCGAGGTACCATGGGGTAGCCCGACTTGTAACTTTTAGAATGAGTCATAAGTGACTTTTTTGCCAAAGCTGTCATAACTTTGAACAATTATTAAATAAATGGTCATGGCAAGGACTACCTGTACTAGGACATTCTTAGCTAACAGAAGAGATCTTATTCCATATAGCAAAGAATTGGTGCTTTTATCACTCAAGATCAATTTTATTGAAATAAATGGTATGATTCCTCCTTAGTTGGGCAGTGAATCTGGCTTATGACAAGGAACTTCTTATTTAAACAGCACTTCCAGGCATCGGTTCACAAATCTTTTAAGCTAAAGTGCTAGCATTGTACTTTAGAGCGTTAGACAAAGTCCCTTGGCTCTTCATGTTCCATGAATGACATTTCACTCCCAAATTGGAGAAATCTGTTTGTTTATCAGGATGTCCTGCCAGTCTAAAATTTCTTGAAATGGAAACCTGGAGTTGCACCAATGTGAGATGCTTCCAAACCATTAGCTATAATATCTTCTTGAGTTTGGAAATTTTTTTCCCCCAGGCTGAACATTTACCAACTTGTATCCAGCAGCTGTGAAGCGTCTCCATGGTAGAACTTTCTTAGCTGGCCGTTCCAGACTTTTGGAAATTCAAATCTGAAAGAGATCAGCTCAGCTACTTGTTTCTGTTTTCTAACTGGCAAACTTGTGTTCATTCATGCAGGCCTTCACTGTATAATTTAGTGGGTGGGTATTGCCTTTTATATTTTTTGCTTTGTGCAATATTTTAAATCTGTTTCAAGTTATGCACTTAATGTGTTTTTATTTTACTTTTGTTAATCCCCCTGACAGCTCTACCCACAGCTTGGGTACGAATACAACAGAGCAAAGTAAATAAACAAAGCCAAACAGATCATTAACATATATTTCTCCCAATCAGCAATCCATAGGAATCAAAGCAAAGAAATGAACCAATTTCTGCTGTTTTATGTAGCTGGAAACTAAATACAATGAGCAAATTCCCTGCAGGTTCATTCAACTTAGCTGAGTTACACTTTGTTGAGCAATATATACTTGAATTATACTTGGTTGTGTATAGCCAGTAAGAATATTGGTGTTACGCATTCTGGAGAATTTTAGCCATCGCTCTCCTTCTGCAGGATAAAATTGGTGATTTAGGAAGAAAAATAGTGGTCTTTGCCACTTAATCATGCGGTGATATCAGAAGTGCACAGACACACATATATATAATGGATTACACAATTTCACTGCAGAAAAAGTCTTGTCAACATGTTGCATCTCACATACAAAACTCCAAGTGGTGAGCACTGTTTTGAGTGTCTGGTCTACAGACAATCCTTTCTTAGCAAGCACCTAGAAGCCAAGAGGAACACACGTGCCAAATTTCAAGTTTGTAGGCTTTATTTCGTAATGAGTGAGTGGATGAGTGTGTGTGTGTGTGTGTGTGTGTGTGTGTGTGTGTGTGTTTTCTGAGGTTTTCGTGGGTGTTTGTATGTAGGTCTTTGGTTATTCGGATTTTCTCCCGCGTAAAAATGGAAGTGTCTTGGCGACGTTTCGACAAAGTCTCATTCATCATCTTCAGGCTGGTGTTTTCGGCTTCCTGCTTCTAGGAGCAATGTGTGATCTCAGCTGTTTCTTCCTTATAACTGTCAGTGGGGGTGTGAACTGATTGGGTGGGAGCTTGGCTGATTGGGTGGAGGTGTGTTCTGATTGGTTGGGCGCTTGGCTGTGCTCTGATTGGATGGGGGGTTGGCTGTGCTCTGATTGGATGGGGGTGTGTTCTGTTTGGGTGGGTACATGAAGCAAATTGACACCCACCATGAAGATGTGGCATGACCACGAACGCGAAGCCAAACAACAGCAACGCAGCTCACCAGCTCAAATCCCCCTGCAACTCAGACTAACCCGAGCACAACCAAGCCCCCACCCAAACAGAACACACACCCAGCCAATCAGAATGCCCATTTATAAATCACTGTGTAGACAACATAAATATGGGAACAACAATAGTAGATTCTGCTCTTTTTGTAAAAATACAGAACTACATAATGTGCAGTTTGTCTTCAACTTACAACTGTTCCTTCAGTGACTTTTCAGAATTTATGATGCCATTGAATGAAGAGATTTACAACCTCTGCCTGAAGTTCCAACTGCTGCAACACCCTTATTTGGTCATGTGGTCCAAATCCAAGTACTTGGCAACCACAGGAACACTGTAACTTCCCCACACACATCATGGGCTGGGAGGTTTGTGTGTCCATGTAGGCCTAGTAGGCTGAGACCTTCTGGGTATGAGGGGGAAGAGAGAAGGACCAGGTCTCTTGTGGCAACTCACAACCTGACCTATGGCAGGTTTCCATGGGCTGGTGGGTGCTGGGCATCCCAAGCCTTTTCCCATCTCAAAGGTACCCCTGTGCAGTCACTTAACAACCTCCATAGTTATTTAACAACTGCAACAGGGAGAGCTGGGGGTGTGGTCAGTCAGTGATGTGGGTGTCCTCCTTAACAATGACTTAGAAGCCAAAATTCTGGGCTCAATTGTCATAAGTCTAGGACTACCTGTAATCATAACATCAGGTAATATAAAAATGTAAGAGTTACAAGACAGAATTTTGGAATCAAGTGAAGAAAAAGAAGTGAAATGTCCCTCTGAGTCAAGTTTGATTCTGATCCCTTGATAGACTTGTTTATGTCCTTCAGTTGGAGCTTCTGGGTATGCTCACAAGCAGGTGAACTGCAGGAATGGAATGGAATGGAACGGAACGGAATGGAACGGAACACAATAGAATGGAATGGAACAGAACAGGAGCTGGAAGGGACCTTGGAGGTCTTCCAGCCCAGCTCCCTGCTCAAGCAGGGGAACTTCTACCCGTGATGGCAAACCTATGGCACGGGTGCCAGAGGTGGCACGCAGCACCCTCTCTGTGGGCATGCGAGTCATAGCCCCAGTTTAGCTACACTGTACATGCACACGTGCCTCTCACCAGCCAGCTGGTCTTTGGGTCTCTGCAGCGCATACATGGAGGGTGGAGCATGCACAGGGGGGGCACGCACATGCATGCGGGGGCAGAGTCCATGCAGGGAGCCTCACGTGCATGTGCGGGGGCGGGGTGCATGCGGGGATGCACACATGCGTGGGGTGTGGGGGCATGCACAGGGGGCATGCACATTGAATTTGGGGGATTCGGGCATGCACGCGCATTTGCGTGCGCACTTTGGGCACTTGGTCCAGAAAAGGTTAGCTATCACTGACCTATACTATTTCAGATAATCACATCCATGATAACTTCATAAGTATCCATCTGCAGTAACTGTTTCCTTTCGTTTTGATTTTTTTTCACAAACGTGCAAGATAAATACATAAAATAAAGCAAGCAGCTTATTTCTCCCTCTGCTTCCTGGTTCTGCTGACCGAAACTTTTCCCGTTCAGTTTTACAATTAGGTACCAGGCTCTTGTGGAAAGACATAATAGCAGTAGGATACGCTGAAGTATTCAGTAAATATTTGTGGAGGAGAAGGGGATGTTTCCTGCTGAAACCTTTTATTTTACCCCAACGCACCCATTACACCCATTACCCATTCAGTGCCGTTCTAACATTGAACAGTCACTAAATGAACTGTTGTAAGTCGAGGTCTACCTGTATCTGCTGCAAACTCCATGTAGGCATCAGGAAGGGCATCCAGACAGTAAACACTCAGCTCCATTCAGTTGCCCTGACTCCACCCACAACAAAAAGGATTAAACGGTTAAAAAAAGGGAAAAAGTGTCCGTGCAATTTTCTGCCTTTAAAAAAATGGTTAACTAATGTGTGTATTAAAACACAACCCCATTTGAGCTTTGAAAGAAAATTTATACAAGAAATCTAAAAGACCTGGTTATACTATCACCGATTATTATTACCATACTCCTTGTGATCCTCAGCTGCTGTAAAAAAAAAAAAAAGTTGCCATAAGCCTTGTAAATGTCAGGTTGAGATTCAGATACAGCTCAAAAAGTTCATCAGCCTTTTCCTACCTGATTCCTTCCTGAAATATCAAAGTTGTCTCACATCATTACCAGAAATGGAGAAAAATCTTAACAAAGGCCGAAAGCAGCCCCAGTCTTCCTGCCATAGGAAAACAGCCTCAAGCAGATGCTGATCTTTAGGAATGGAGATTTTGCATCCATTCAGAAAGACTGGGCCAGTAAGCAAAGAGATTCCAAATAAGTAGCACAATTAGGTAAGCCAAAGCTGACAAGATTAGCTCAGACAAACATCTAGGATTTGCATTTTTTTTTTAATTTGATTTATATGCCGCCCTTCTCCAAAGACTCAGGGCGGCTTACAAGGCATTAAGCAATAGCCTTCATACTTTTGTATATTTATACAAAGTCAGCTTATTGCGCCCACAAACTGGGTCCTCAATTTACCTACCTTAGAAAGGATGGAAGGCTGAGTCAACCTTGAGCCTGGCGAGATTCGATCTTACTTTAATTGCAGACAGCTGGTGTTAAATTATAGTGCTCTGTCTGTTGAGCTATCCAGGCTCCTTTCCCCTTTGGCCTGTAGAGCCAGCCATGACCTCTACATGACCCCCACAGGAATCTGGCAACATCCATTAAAATACTAAAGGACACATTTTTACACAGGAACAGGCATCTCAATCACAAAGCCCCAAAGGTTGTATGATAACCCACCTACTCTCAACCCCATTTTGTCAGCCACCCCAGAAACATGTTGCTGTCACTGAAGTTTCTGGCTACTAAATAAACAGAGACCTTCTTTCCTGAAGCCAACCTTCATTTTATTTCCAGCATCTTTCACCCGAATTGGTACCGGACTGGTTTTTTCTTCCAACAACAGAGAGCATCTAAGTATACTGTATATGCATTAGATTGGCAAGTAGTAAGAAATATATATATACATATTGCTCCAAACTTGAAACAAAGCAGGACCAAAATGTCAAGAGTCAGACAGATGAGAACTTGAAGTATTTTTATATTCTATCAATTTGAAACAACTTGTACTCCTATTATTTTGTAAGGTCCCAAAATACACTTGAGTCACCAGAATGCCAAAGAGAGAGACTCAAGACGAGGCTTGCAAAAAAAAAAACAACAGATTTTATTTATGACCAAAAACAAAATACTGGGTGGAACTATATCCAGAACATACAGATACAATGCATGCGAGGAGATAGCCACACCTTGGGGAAGGTATGGCGTCCTTTTATACCCTCGGAGACGTCAGCTTTGTACTCAATTCTGGCCTCCTAATTTAGGTTTGTGTATTCCTTGTTGCCCTGCAAGGGGAAATAGGAACTTCCCAATTAGTCATCTTGAGCATTCTTGAGCATTTCTTTGTTTACTCAATTGGCCACTTTGGCCCCTGGCTCTGGAAGACCCAGGAGTTTATCCAGATCAAACATAAATTAGGACTGAGGTGTAAATTATCCCTTGAAGATACGTACCATGCTCTTAAATGGCACAAGGAAAAAAAAAACCAGGGAGAAGATTGATATGGGTTCAGGTCAAATGGCAGGGACATATGTTTGACAAATACCAGATACATTACAGAGGCCTAATAACAGAATATGTTTGTTACAGGCATAATATATGTGATACAAATACAAAGGCATATATGTATTACAGGAACCTAATGGTTACAGAATCTAGTATACCAGTATATCATATTCTAGTATTATTTATTATATCCTTATTATTTTTTCCCTTCAATTTTTTACTCCGGGACTACAAAATGTTGGGTGATTCAGTCCATGGTGATTGTTATATGCACTTTTTTAAAAAAAATGACACAAAGATTTGCTTTTCATTCTTGTGGAAAAATCCACTGCTTAGCCAGAAAAAGGAAAACAATGTTCTTGTATCTGCATACCTTTGTGTTTCACTGATGGCTACAGCGATTTTAAAATCAAAACACTTTGTGTTCTATCCTGTGCTCAGAACATTCTTAAGGAATGAAGATTTTTTGTTTTGGTTTGGGCTTGGAGCGCTCAGTATGGGTGGTATGACTCAGAGCATTTCTTGGAAATATCCTTTAATATTTAAAATTTCTACTGCAGTATTTAAAGAAGTTGTTCCTTTTAGAAACTACACACTTTTTTGGGGGCACGGTGTAAAACGGCATTATTATGTAGCAAAATTGAGGCACATGGAGAGGTCAGCATGTTTGAGGTTGCAGTTTGTACAACTATAATATTAAGTAAAAACAGAGGTGGTATTGAGCCTGTTCGAACCGGTTCCAGCGAACCGGTAGTGGAAATCACAGGTGGGCTCGCCCATCTGCCCTAGCTCTATGCTGTCCTATTTAGGCATGTTTTTTAGGCTGGACGCATGCGCGGATGGTGCACAAGCGAGCAAAGAGTGCATGAAAGACTGCACATGCACGGAGGTGCATGCACTCCAGTGGTGGGTTCCAACCAGTTCCCTTCGTGCACACGTCTTGCGCGCGATTGCTACGCACATGCTTGCTTCACTCGCACATGCGCTGAACTTGCACTCTGCGTAAGCGCATAAGGTTTCTGCCCAGCTGAGGTGCGGCAATCCACTCTACCATGCCTATAAGCTGCTCTAAAAAACGAGAAATAAAGGTAGGAAAAATGCGGGGGTGGTGGGAGGGCCCAGCCCCCAGTCAAAGAGAACCAGTTCGGTGATGTCACATCATCATCACTACCGGCTCGCCTGAACCGGGCTGAACCGGGAGCCACCCACCACTGGCAAACTCACATTTTTGGTGCTGGATGAACCGGTAGATAAATTATGTGAATCCCACCTCTGAGTATAAATTCAATATTATTTTGGGGAGGGGAGAGAAAGAAAGAAAGAATGAAGGCCCCCAAGGGAAAAAAAACAGACTCAGCATCTGTAGAAATGCGATAGATTGAGCAAATTTAAAAGCAGAACAGATGGAAAGTAATGAGTAGAGTCTTGAATGCAGCATCCTGCATATGAATGTTTTCATGCAAAACTTCATCAGGTTTGCTATAATTAGAGCGGCATATAAATTGAAGTAAATAAATAATAAAATCCAGATTGCACATCACACTAAAAAGCCTGGTTAAATAGCATATTCCACTACTAAGCAAAATGAATTGAATGAATAAAATGAGGGAATAGTTTCTTCTCGTAAGATACCTTCTTCCATTCCCGTGCACACACAGACTAATGCATTCTCTCTCTCCCTCTCCCTCTCCCTCCTTCTCTCCCTTCCTTCCTCCCTCTCTCTCCCCCCCTCTCTCTCTCACACACACAGAGAGAGAGAGAGAGAGGGAGAGAGAGAGAGGGAGAGAGAGAGAGAGACACAAAGCTACGGAACTTGATTTTCACTAAATGGGATAAAATCCTCTACTTATCCTCTACACTGAGCTATGGTGGGGCAGTGGTTAGAGTGCGGTACTGCAGGCTACTTCTGCTGACTGCTGGCTACTTCTGCTGACTGCCGGCTGCCTGCAATTTGGCAGTTCAAATCTCATCAGGCTCAAAGTTGCCTCAGCCTTCCATCCTTCCGAGGTCGGTAAAATGAGGACCTAAATTGTTGGGGGCAATACGCTGACTTGTAAAACTGCTTAGAAAGGGCTGTAAAAGCACTACGAAATGGTATATAAGTCTAAGTGCTTTTGCTACTACACTTGAAGACAGTCAGTAATTTAAGAAGTTCAGACTGGATTTGGCTGTAGGCAAACTTCTACAGCTCCAAAAGAAGGGAATGATTCAGCATTAATTTATTTTTTTTGAAGATGGCCAAAGGTATAAATGCCATTGTTATTTTCAACTCCCTATCTTTCCATCACTCTGAAATCTCCCTGGCTGCCCAATATCTAGGGGGGGAAATAGTGGAAAAAGTCCCTTTTAATAACTTAGTGTTGGGATTTAATTCTTACTTGGGAGACATGAGAGAAATGATTGCACACTGGGAAAAAAAACAGCAAACATGATATATTGGCTATTTTCTAAGTGGATTAGTGCACAAGCATCCTATACCAGCTGTGACAATGACATTGCATTTTTCTTCTTTTTTTTAAAAAAAATCTAATATATATATATTCATCTGACTCAATAACAAAGTATAGGTATTCCTTGACTTGCAACCATATGAGTCAGCAGTGTGTAGCAGCCACCAAAAAAGTTAACAGAATCCTGGGTTGTATAAACAGAGGCATAGAATCAAGATCATGTGAAGTATTAGAACCATTTTATAAAACCCTAGTAAGACCACATCTGGAATGCTGCAAACAAGTTGGGTCCTCATACTACAAAGAAGATGTTGCTTGGAAAAAATTCAGAGAAGAGCAACTAAGACAATCAAAGGCCTGGAACAGTGGTGGGTTTCAAAAAAAATTACTACCAGTTCTGTGGGCATGGCTTGGTGGGCATGGCAGGGGGAGGATACTGTAAAATCTCCATTCCCACCCCACTCCAGGGGAAGATTACTGCAAAATCCCCATTTCCTCCCGATCAGCTGGGACATGGGAGGCAGAAAATAGATGGGGGTGGAGCCAGTTAGAATTTTTGCTACTGGTTCTCTGAACTACTCAAAATTTCTGCTACCGGTTCTCCAGAACTGGTCAGAACCTGATGAAACCCACCTCTGGCCTGGAGATAGCCATATGAGAAATCGTGGGTGCTCCATCACTGGAGGTTTTTAAAAAGAGACTGGACAGTCACTTACCTGAAATAGTATAGGTTTTCCTGCTTGAGCAGGGGACTGGTCCCTTTCTATTCTATTCTATTCTATTCTATTCTATTCTATTCTATTCTATTCTGTTCTGTTCTGTTCTGTTCTGTTCTGTTCTGTTCTGTTCTGTTCTATTCTATTCTATTCTATTCTATTCTATTCTATTCTATTCTGGGGTGAAATCCAGCAGGTTCTGACAGGTTCTGGAGAACCGGTAGCGGAAATTTTAAGTAGTTCAGAGAACTGGCAAATACCACCTCCGGCTGGTCCCAGAGTGGGGTGGGAATGGAGATTTTGCAATATCCTCCCCCCAGGAGTAGGGAGGGAATGGGGATTTTGCAGTATCCTTCCCCTGGAGTGGGGTAGGAATGGAGATTTTGCAGTATCTTTCCCCTGTCATGCCCACCAAGCCACACCACGCCCACCAAGCCAGACCCACAGAACCGGTAGTAAAAAAAAATTGAATTTCACCACTGTTCCTGTTCCTGTTCCTGTTCTACTCTACTCTACTCTACTCTACTCTACTCTACTCTACTCTACTCTACTCTACTCTACTCTACTCTACTCTACCCTACCCTACCCTATCCTATTCCTATTCCTATTCCTATTCCTATTCCTATTCCTATTCCTATTCCTATTCCTATTCCTGTCCTGTCCTGTCCTGTCCTGTCCTGTCCTACTCTACTCTACTCTACTCTACTCTACTCTACTCTACTCTACTCTACTCTACTCTACTCTAGCCTAGCCTAGCCTAGCCTAGCCTAGCCTAGCCTATTCCTTCATTTAGTGACTGTTCAAAGTTACAACAGCAGTGGATAAAAAATGACTTACGACTGTTTTTCACACTTTTCACAATCATTGCAGCATCCCAATGGCCACATGATCAAACTTCAGATGCTTGACCACTGTTTCATATTTACGAGAGTTGCAGTGTCCTAGGGTCACGTGATCACCTTCTGCCATCTTCTGACAAGCACACGGTCAAAAGGGAAGCCAGATTCATTTAACAACAGTGTCACCAACTTAACAACTGCAGCGATTTACTTAACAATGGTGGTGAAAAGGTCATAACATGGGACAAAACTCAATTAACAACTGCCTTGCTTAGCAGCAGAAATTTTGGGCTCAATTGTGATCATAAGGCAAGGACTACCTTTTACAGATTTTGCATGCAATTTCGGCGAATATGAATCAGGAAGCCTCAGGTGTCCATCTCAGCTGTGTGAGGAAGTGACAAGTCTTCAAGATTGTGAATTTTTTGCCTTCCATTCCACTTAGATGTCCTTCAGTTGCCTTCCTTGAATAGGCTAAGGAAGTGGCCAATTAGCCCCAAGCCTTACTCTCGTGGAGACCTCCTCCTGAGGAGCCACTCCTGCCTTTTGGCAGCTCTGTGTGCCCGTGCATCGAGAAGAGGCTCCTCCTCTTCGTCCTCTTCACTTAAGGGAGCTTCTGGAGGTTCTGAAGGCCCTGGCTGAATCCCCGCCTCTGGCACCACATCTTTCCAGCCTCCTCATTGTCTGACTCGAGTGCCAGCTGCACAGGCTGCTGGCGCAGCACCACACCAGCCTCCTCGCTGTTGGAATCAGCTACTAGCTGCACAGGCCACTGACGGGACACAACACTTTGATCAGCTTACAAATAGTGAATGCAAATAAGGGAAATGAGGAAAAAAAAACATTGCAAATAATGGTTCTAAGATAGAGAACCACTTACATATTGGAAAGAGTCCATGACTGCATCTGAATTTTCTGTAAAGTAGGGATTTATCTAATTTTTATTACTGTTAGAGAACTAGGAGCCAGAAACATTTGCTGGAATACTGGAAATTGCTTAATGATCTACTGGCAATTTCTGTCCACCTTGGTGAACTGAGAAGAAACACATAGTTTTAGCTTCAATATTTTTTACCTTCAATTCCAGTATGGAGATATAATAAGGATGACTTGTATTTCAGGACGATTGGTGAATTTATAGCAAAATAATTACTTGGGAAGCACTTGAAAACCCTGTTCAAGTGGTAAGCATTAGTGTGGGGCAGTCATATTAACGATTTTCTAATTTTTTTTGAAATATATATCTTTTCTTGCAAAGTTTTGAAGCATGTGGAAAAATAAATAAAATCCCTTGATGGGACTTTTTCCTTGAGTAATCCCATTCAGGATCAAATTATGGGGCATCTGACTTCTGCAAGTGGGCATACAGATGTAAAATTCACAGCCAGCATTGTTAAATGAGGGTTGAAATGTGAGATATAAATATTCTTAACCTACCACCATTTTTGGGTTGTTGGGTTTTTTTTTTTTTTTTTTTGGTCTATTATTATGGCTGATGTTTAAGTGTTGAAATTGAATTGGTCAAAACAGACTAGACAAATAGATAAATGGAAGAAAATCTTGATGTTCCATGTTCTCATTTTCATTGATTGTAGAACATATTTTCACTTGGTTTGTGGACCCACCAAGTTGGACGATTTCTTCATTGATATACAAGGTAATGGTACAGATAGAAATGTATTCCTCATGAAAGTCATATAGAGGTAATGTTGGAGATTATAAAGTTATAATGTGCAGGACCAGGAAAACACAGAACGAGCCATGGTGGTACAGTGGTTAGAATACAATATTGCAGGCTAACTTTGCCCATAGTCAGGAGTTCGAGCCTGACAGGCTCAAGGTTGACTCAGCCTTCCATCATTCCAAGCAGTGGTGGGTTCCTCCCAGTTTGGTCCGGTTCGGCCAAGCCGGTAGCGGTGTCGATATGACATCACCGAACCGGTTCTCCCCCCCTCCCACCCCCACCCACCCTTGTTATTCTTACCTTTTATTTGGTCCCGCCCCCAATCTATTGCTGCCTCTTGAGTCCCAGCTGATGACTAGAGGGAAAAAAACTGTTTAAACTCTTGCCGTGGGGCTTCAAAGGGCCGTCCTACAGCTGATCAGTGTTAAAAGCAAACAAATGAGTTGGGTCATAAGTGCGAGGACTGGTCGTAAGTGCGAGGACCTTCCAGAAATGATGTTGACCAGCTAGCCATGCCCACCTAGTCACATGACCTCCAAGCCACCCCCACAAAATAAGCCACGCCCACAGAACCGGTAGTAAAAAAATTTAGAACCCACTCCTGATTCCAAGGTTGGTAAAATGAGGACCCAGATTGTTGGGGACAACATGCTGACATTGTCAACCGCTCAGAGAGTTCTGTAAAGCACTATGGAGTGGTATATGACTAAGGGCGATTGCTATAATTCTTAAGTCACAGAAAAATGATATTTATCACAGATCATTTCTGTGGTCAGTGATAGGCTCAGATTTCTGCTGAGCCTATCCCTTACATGCTGTTGGGAAAATAAATACAATAAGCTGACTCTGTAAACTACTTGGAGAGAGCTGTAAACAGTGGTGGGTTTCACATTATATTACTACTTGTTCACCGTGTGCGTGCACGCTCAGTTCGCCCCGAATGTGCACTCTTGTTTCAAATATGTACATGCCCTGTTTGCGCCTGCCTTCCGCAGATGCGCCTGGCCTTCTGTGCATGCACTTTGCTTGCATGCGCACCTTCAGCACATGCGCCCGGCCTCAAAAACATGCCTAAATAGGATGGCATAGAGCCAGGGAGAGGGGTTGGTGGGCCCACCCATGATTTCAGCTACCGGTTCGGATGAACCGGTCAAAACCGGCTGAATAGCACCTCTGGCTGTAAAGCACTATGAAGCAGTATATAAATCTAAGTGCTAAACCTATTGCTATAGAAAATTCATGGCAGGAAAAAAAAAAAAACCTTAGTAGTCCATCGACCTTTGAGTTTTTTGTTCTTGTTTTCTTTTTAATTTATGTATTTATTGTTTTTAATTATTTTTATTTATTTTATTTTTTTACATTTATGTCCGATGATGGCCATGTGTTTATCCCAAGCATGTTTAAACTCAGTTGCTGGTGACTCACCCACTACATCTGCTGGAAGTTGATTCCAAGTTTCCAATACTCTTTCTGTGAAGTAACATTACTTTTGAACTTCCCTCCTGTCAGTTTGAGGTTATGCCCTGTATTCTTGATTTTGGCTTAATAAAAATTGCTTAAGGAAGCTTTCATAGTTGGTGAGCACTCAGGGTGTGGGAATGGAGGACAAGGGGCTGTACTTGATATTTCTGCCATATTTACTTCCTGTCAACCGTGCCTAATACATTCCACAATTACTTGAGTAAGAGTATTTTTGTGTGTGCTTGAGTTGTGATTTATTCCCCCCCTGTTTAGGGAATCAGATATATTAAGATCAAATTCAACTCAATTGATATTCTGTAAGGGTGAACAAAATTTGTCAATCTGGAATCACAGGAGTATCTTGCTTTTAGAAAATGTCAGCAGTTTCCTGGAATGATAAGGAGGTTCAGTATGGACCACAAGAAGTGAAACAAAACTTTTTAGAGTTTAATCGATTGTTTCTTTTCCAGATAGCTACATTTCAACATTTCTATTTCTCTGCCTTTTGACTTGGTTTGTAATTATTGTATTATATTGTGTTGTTTACAGATTTAGGCTCAGGATATTTAGACTTTTTAAATACACTATTGCTCTAATTGTTTTTAAGTTGTAAATTGTTTTTAATTGTTCTGTATTTAGGGATTTAATAATGAAACACAATTTAAAAGTCTAGTAATAAATAAAAATTAAATGAGAAGGGGGAAATACCGATGGCACCAAAAATTGCTACTTTGCTATAATCGAGAATTCAAATGTAACCTAGAGACCCATAGGGTAATGCCGTGAATAAAGTCTTGAAAAAAGAACTGAGAAAATGCAAGCTAAAATTGTGTCCTCCCAAGGGAAGCTTACAAAACAAATTTGAATCAGACACTACTATCTCGTATAACAAAATTATTATGGGAAAAAGTTGAAAATACCGTAATTTACACCACTTAAACTCCTGGAGGGAAAGAGAAGATATATGAATAAATAAATGAATATACTTTGATCTTATCATATTTACCAGTGTATTGGTATTTTTCCGCAATACCTATGCCAGATTTGTATATTATAGTAAGCTACAACATCGTGGAAATTAAATGGAAGCTGCTGTGAGGCAATGGAGGAGCGTGTGTTGTGATAGAAGGGAATGTGATAGGTTAAGGATTAACACTGACCCATTAGCAAAAGCCAGCCTTACCCAAACTGGAATATTTCAAATATGTTGACTGGGATTGATGGGAATGTTGAATCCAACATGTCTGATTTGGATTTATGTCTCAGATATGCAGTCATCCAATCAATTATGTGATTCCCTACTAATTGTGAAAGGTATGTTGCTAGAAACTTCCTGATGTTTTCATCAGAGGTGGGTTTCAACAGGTTCTGACCAGTTCTGGAGAACCGGTAGTGGAAATTTTGAGTAGTTCGGAGAACCGGTAGTAAAAATTCTGACTGGCCCCGCCCCCATCTATTCTCTGCCTCCCAATCCCAGCTGATTGGGAGGAAATGGGGATTTTGCAGTATCGTTCCCTTGCCATGCCCAAGCCACACCCACCAAGCCATGCCACACCCTCCAAGCCACACCCACAGAACTAGTAATAAAAAATTTTGAAACCCACCACTGGTTTCCATCCAGTAATTTGAACGGAAACTGAAGTTCTTGTTTCTATGAATATTTTGAGAACTTTCAGAGAATGTTCCCAATAACCTGCCAAACCATGATTCCGTAGGGATCTGTTCTGTTTGCTTGTGTGATCTGGTCTCACTCCATTTATCTCTTGATCTCTTCATAAACTTTAAGAAGGGTAAAAATAATTCCGTTCTGTGACTCTCTTCCCAGCAAACAAAGAACATTTCCGGTATTGAGTTCATTTTTGGATATTTAATGAATAATGTAGATCCCTGAGTCTGCTTGGGTTGACTACAATAATTAGTACAGAGTAAACAAACACTTTATGCCTTGGTTTATGAATGGAATGGTGCCGCTTTAAATATTAATATGTTTTGATTGAAGTGACCAATCAATTCTATGCAGAGCTGGCTAACAGCTACAGTCTGTATAATGAAACCAAGCTGATTAGCAAAAGGTATAACTATTTTGACTCTTTCTGAAGTGGAATCTTTACGGTGAATGCAAGGGGAAGGTGTGCATATAAAACAGTTTTGTAACGAACTATCAGGAGAGGGAGCTGATAGATAGGAGTTTCCTCTGTGGTGCTCATGCAATAAAATATATACTTGATGCAGAATATCTGAAGGCATGAAAACACAGCTGGCAAAATGCCTGATTATCCTATATCTTTCTATTCCTTTCTCTGCATTTCTTCCCAAGCTGCCCATCAAGATTCCATCCACTTTCACGCTGCTGATCTCCATGAATTTTGGACTACCTCCCCACTGCCTATTTAACCTGTTGTTGTTTTTTTCCGTATCAAACTCTTAAGTCAACTTGGTCCATATGATAAGTATTTCTTGAATGGTGGGTATAAGAAACATCTACAGAAAGGCCAAGCTTGATCTTTTAAAAGACATGTTTATATCGACATTAATCTTTTATAAGAATTCAGTACATATTACTGAATTAGTCAGTTCAGCAGCATTAGTCAGTACAAGCTATTTTATATAATTTATTATATGTTGTATTATTCAAGACTTGTTAGTAAGACAAAGACATATTCAGCCATGCATGATTATTTTCATAAGTAACTGATAACAACTATTAAATTCAGTTTATGATATGATGTTTCCACACTTGCTTATGTTCTCCACAACTTGAGATTTAATGAATGTATAAGAAATGATGATAGATAGATAGATACCATATTTTTTGAAGTATAAGATGCACCAGAGTATAAAACGCAGTTTAGTTTTTGGGGAGGAAAATAGGGGGAGGGGAAATCTGCCTACCAGGTATTCATCTGGCTAGCGTCCTTAGTCTGGTCAGCTTCAGCACATTAGTTTGCTGGTTTTTTTATCCCCTGCTTGGGGATAAAAAACAGCTTCTAAGGCACAGCTGAGAGGAAGCAGCAATGAGAAAAGCAGGCAAAACATGGGGGAGATCGCTTCACTCAGCTAGTGCCTAGTTAGGGCTGAAAAAAAGCGTCTAAAGAACAGCTGAGAGTTGGAGCAAAGGATGGAGATGCTTCACTTGCTAGCGGTGCATTAAAGCACAGCGGAGAGTAGAGGGAGCAGGCAAAGCTAGGAAGATCACTCGCTAGTGCCTCATTAGCGCCTCGTTAGGGCTGAAAAAAAGCTTCAAAAAAGCTACATTTGGAATATAAGACGCACCCAAATTTTCAGCCTCTTTTAGGGGGGAAAAAGGTGCATCTTATACTCTGAAAAATACGGTAGATAGATAGATAGATAGATAGATAGATAGATAGATAGATAGATAGATAGATAGATAGATAGATAGAGATGGTGTGTGGCTGTGGGTATGTAGTACTTTTTATACATTCATTCAGTCTCAAGTTGAATATATCACTTTTGCTTGCTTCTTCAATATCTTTGTTTTCAGCATTATTCACAATATGTTTTTCTGATATTTTCTCACTTTTGAAGGATCCTTATATAACATACACCTCTACATTATTAAGTGAAAAGGCTTGCTTCAATTTTTTTCATGCTATTCCAAAGGAAGCATAACATCATATGGAAGTTCGACATTGCTAGTTCAGGACCCAGATTGTTGGGGGCAATAAGCTGACTCTGTAAACTGCTTAGAGAGAGCTGTAAAGCCCTGTGAAGTGGCACATAAGTCTATATGCTATTGCTATTGCTTGTTGCCTATATCCGTAGAAGTGCATATGTCCATATCATTCCATTTATAGAAGCAGTTTGATTTAGATTGCATCATTATAAATTTAGTAAGTACCGTGTTTTTCGGAGTATAAGACACTCCCAACTATAAGACACACCTACCTTTTTTGGTGAGGAAAACAAGAAAAAGAAATCTGCCTCTGCCTCCCAGCAATTTTACCTCATTGCAGCAAACAGCAAATAGCCTGCTTTACTTTCATTTTCGTTTTCAGCATAGCTTGATTAGCACAAGAAAAAAATCTGCTCCCAGCAATTTACTTCCTTGCAGTAAGCAGCAGAGGCCTGCGCAAAAAGTTGAGAGCAAAACAGCTGAGAGTCAGGAGGCCGATGCAATCAACTTGTGCTAATTAGGCTGTGCTGAAGCTGAAACAAGCTGTTTCTTCTTGCTGCTTGCTGCAAGGAGGTAAATTACTGCGAGGCAGAGGCCAAAGGGTGGGGGTCAGTGGGTGGGCAAGGCTACATTCAGTGTATAAGACACACCTAAATTTTCACTCCATTTTAGGGGGGGGAAAGGTGCGTCTTACACTCCGAAAAATACACTATATCTAATGTACATTATTTAAATGACATTCATACATACAGTATTTTGTTGGATGTGGCTCTAGATCTGGACTGGTAAAGTGATACAGAAAACTCTTAACTCCTTGTTGCTGTTAGTGCTATCTGAATTTTTGCAGACCAGATGTGATAGCTCTGTATACAATAGACATGGGGTGTCAAACTCAAGGCCCGCGGGCCAGATCCAGTCCATGGGGTGCTTAGATCTGGACCGTATGGCTGCCCTGGAAACAACAAAGGACTGGCCCATGGTGCTTCTGCAAGCAAAAACAACACTTGGGAGGACAACATGCAGCCTTTCTGAGCTCTGTTTTCACTGGCAGAGGGTTGCAGGAAGCTGTCACAGCCAAAAATGGATCTCGGGAGCCCCTTTTCGCTGGTAGACCTCTTGGGCTGCCACAGGCACCCCGACACAAGTGACGTTGAGCTGGCCATGGCCATCCTGGCCAAGGCCACTCTGGTCCCTCAAGGTCAAACACAACCCTGATGCCAGTAGTAAAATCCAAATATTTTTACTACTGGTTCTGTGGGCATGGCTTGGTGGGCGTGGTGTGGCTTGGTGGGCATGGCTTGGTGGGCATGGCAGGGGAAGGATATTGCAAAATCTCCATTCCCAACCCACTCTAGGGCAAGGATACTGCAAAATCCCCGTTCCCTCCCCACTCTGGGGCCAGCCAGAGGTGGTATTTGCCGATTCTCCAAACTACTCAAAATTCCGCTACTGGTTCTCTGAACTGCTCAAAATTTCCACTACAGATTCTCCAGAACCTGTCAGAACCTGCTGGATTTCACCTGCCTGATGCGGCCCTCAATGAAATCGAGTTTGAGACCCCTGCAATAGATTATTATAATAAGATACCAGACAGATTATTCTTTCCTGGACTAAAATATCTGTGAATGACTTTTTAGTAATAGGAGCTTAAGTTGGTTGGGGGTGGGTGAAACCCCATTTGATACATTATGAGAAACCAGACAGAGTATTTTCCACACATTTATTGTGAATTTTGTCCATGATAAATAAAAAAGGATTCTTAGGAAAAAGACTGGAGAACATTCTCTTTGCTTTTTAAAATCAAAATGTAGCTCTTTTACTAGAACAATCTAAAGCTTGTTGGGCATCGATTTTTATTTAGTGGTATGTGTAAGCTAACACAACAATACTTTAAAAAGTTGACATAGTTTAAAGAACACAGTTTTAACTTTAACCTATTGGTTTTAAATAACAGAAAGGGAAGCATATAATCCACAGTGCCCTTTTTCAAAGTGTGGTCAAAGCAGATCTTCTGTTTGATGCCTTTCCAAGCCAGATCAAGTTAAAGATAAACAATCATAAAAGGGTTCAATAAAACCCTTGAAGCTGCTTGTTAAACCTATAATCATAACAGATCCAGCAAGTTTCTCTTTGCAATTCTCATCAATAAGCTAAAGTATCCATCACGATGATCTTGCCTGGATTTTGAAGATAAGAAGGTCAGGCAAGATGTCCTTGGATAAGAGACAACCAGAGAAGCCCATCCCAGAAGAAAGCAATGACAAAGCACCTCTATTCTACCGCCAGGAAAATGCTTGGAAATACCTGTGAAAATAACAGAAACATGAAGGAGAATTTAACTTTCATTTTATTTATAATTGTGCATATATTATTTGGATAAAATATGATGTTATTTTATATTATTCAGGGGTCTGGAGGCTAAAACATATAAAGAACAGTTGCTGGAATTGGTTATGTCTGATTTAATGAAAAGAAGGACTAGGGGAGACATGATCACAGTGTTCCAATATCTCAGGGGCTGCCACAAAGAAGAGGGAGTCAAGTCAACCTATTCTCCAAAGCACCTGAAGGTAGGACAAGAAGCAATGGATGGAAACTAATCAAGGAGAAAATCAACCAAGAACTACGGAGAAATTTTCTGATAGTGAGAACAATTAATCAGTGGAACAACTTACCTCCAGAAGTTGTGAATGCTCCAACACTGGAAGTTTGTCAGAAGAGATTAGACAACCATTTGTCTGAAATACAAATACCGGGTTTCCTGCCTGAGCAGGGAGTTGGATTAGAAGACCTCCAAGATCCCTTCCAACTCTGTTATTCTGTTATTATCTTGAAGATACAAGCTACCTGAATTGCAATTAAATGAAACAGCAATTTAACTGGAAACAAACAAATAGGTAATGATAAACGACCATAACATTACTAGACACCCAAAGGATTATTGAACATACATCAGGGATGTGAACCCCCAAGGAATTCTGAGAATCTCTACAGACTTTCAGCTATACAATGGATTCCCCCCCCCCAAAAAAAACCTTTCTAGCAAAAAGGGTGCCCAATTTTCAAAGTGATGAAAAGGAGAAGGAATTATTATTCATAGCTTGATAAATAGTTATAAATTTTCTTACTAATCTCTGAGATAGCCATTTTCTTTTCAGTGTCTTTATTAAGAATCCCTATCAAAAATTTGCCCTCTAAACAGCTTTCTTACACTGAATTTATATTTTCAATGAGTTATATACTATAACACCTACTTCTATTCTTACTATGATCCAGAAGATGTAGAATTTATTCATTTTTCTCTCATGCCCAGCAATTTATATTTATTTCTTCTGAATGCTCAACTTGCATTTTTATGGCTTATTCATGCAACTAATAGATAGATTCTTTGCCTTTCAAGATATATTCCTGTCCCCACACATAAATTTACACTCTTGGTTGGAAAACTGATAGGTTTATGTCTCCATGTCTGCTTCTTTTTGAATAGCCACTCTTACATATTGACAAAATAAGGAGGACATATGCCATAGGAAGAAGTTCTGAGAGAGAAAAAAATTGCGTAAAGAATACATTTATAAATAACATATTAAAAATAACATATAGAACTATTTTATTCTGTATCTTCTTCTTGTGCCATATCCGTCATTGGATATTGGGGATCATGTTGGCGATCCTATTTTTCTCAACAGCCGCACGAAAAAGTGCTGCTGAGTTTTGTCCAAACCAGTCCCTTAGATTTTGAAGCCATGATGTTCTTCTTCAGCCTCGACCTCATTTGCCTTCAGTCTTTCCCTAGAGGATTAAGGGAAGTAGGGCATCTCAGATTCCACATTCCAATTCATATTTTTGGGTTTATCACAGAGGTGGTATTCAGAAGGTTCTGACTAGTTCTGGAGAACAGGTAGTGGAAATTTTGAATAGTTCGGAAAACCAGTAAATATCGCCTCTGACTGGCCCCATCCCCATCTATTTTCTGCCTCCCAAGTCCCAGCTGATTGGGAGGAAATAGGGATTTTGCAGTAACCTTCATCTGGAGTGGGGAGGGAATGGAGATTTTAGAGTATCCTTCCCCTGCCACGCCCACCAAGCCACGCCCACCAAGCCATGCCATGCCCACCAAGCTATGCCCACAGAACCGGTAGTAAAAAAATTTGAATCCCACCACTGGTTTATCATGCTTCTAGAGGACTGGGAGATTCTTAGCACCATGCCCCATTTAAAGGTCACTGTACTTGGGACCATTGTTAGGTTTTGCTGCCATTAACATGATTTTCCTGGGAAATATACAGTGTAGTAGTCTTCCTTTGCTTTCTACACCGCTGTGCACAAGCTGTTCGTGGCTGCCACCACACCATGTGCTGTATTTCTGAAGCCATTCTGATGAATGTGGTCTCCGCCTTCAGTTGATACTGGTGAGTCAGCTGCCATTCACCAGGCCTGTTGGTCCATGGGAGGTATTTGATTCCCTCTAATCCTCCATTACAGCATAAAAGCCATACTGGGTAGGGGAGTCCCCAATCTGCCACCTGGGGACGTGCTCTGTGGGGGCTCCCTCTAAGAGTTATTCATTTGGTAATATCTGGCAAGGTGAGTTTGTTCCAGATCTTATTCTTGTGGGACCTTATAGATGGACCTTCTCTGGATCAGCATCTCCCAAACATCCATATGACTCAAAGCCTGTAGAAATTCCCATTCATCCAGGTCATGGTTGTCCCAAAGGTGCTTTTTCAGGAGGCAACTGGACTTTCTTGTTTTTTTCTTTTGAAAGAAAAAAAATTGCAGATTACAGGAATAGAGAGCACTACTTAGGTAACCCTGAGAACACAGATAAACCTGCAAGTGCTTCAATTACCCTCTAAAATAGGACCTAGTTATCTTTGAGACTGCCTGCTGCTACCGACGGCCTCCCATCGACCTGTGCGCTCCCACAGAGAGGGCCTCCTCGGGGTGCCATCAGCCAAACAATGTAGGCTGGTGACCCCCAGGGGGAGAGCCTTCTCTGTGGGGGCACCTACCCTCTGGAATCAGCTGCCCCCAGAGATAAGGAGAATCCAAGACTTCGGTGCCTTCCGCCGTGCCCTTCTTTTTCCAGCAAGCCGGGCTGGCCTAACACTTTTTAAAATGTTTTTAATTGCTTGTTATTGTTTTTAATCATGGGGCCAAATTTATATATATCTTTTTAATTGTATTTTAATGTTTGTAGTTTATGTTTTTACTTAGCTGTTCACCACCCTGAGTCCTCAGGGAGAAGGGCAGTATACAAATTTAAAAATAAATAAATAAATAAATAAATAAATAAATAAATAAATAAATAAATAAATAAATAAATAAATAAATAAATGCAAATTACTAGCTGTTTGCAAGGAATATAAATCCTTCCATTCCCCACTATCCTGTCGGAGCTAAAGAAGCTTCTTGGATGAGAAGTGAAACGTCTTCAAAGAAAAAACAAGAAAGTCCAGTTGCCTCCTGAAGAAAGCACTTTTGGGACAACTATGACCTGGATGACCGAGAATCTCTACAGGTTGTAAATTTATTTAAGTCTCATATTTACAGTATTTACTAGAAGAGAAGCTATCATTTACTGAACGTGGAAGAAAGTGAAATTAATTCAACAAGCCGGGCAGAAGGTTTGAATTATGATATCTGGGTTTGAACTGGATTGTGGTAGTGAATTAGGGCACCAACTATTTAACTTGTTGTTTTGCCTTTTCTTCTGACAAACAAAGCCATTCAAAGTTACAATGGCATTGAAAAAAGTGACTGAAACTGTTTTTAACAGCTTCATAAGAAGCAGATTCAATATGGTACTCTACAAATATGATATTTACCAAATTCAGTCAATATAGACAGGAAAATTAAAAGCACATGGGTGTGTTTTAATAAGATTATGGTAGAGGATCAGGGGTGAAATGCTCCCGGTTCGGACAGGATCACCCGATCTGGTAGCGATGACAGCAGGTGGTTCGGTAGCAAAAATCCCTGCCCACCCCCCATGCCCAGCTGAGCCACTCGATCATCAGAGGCTTTTTTTTTTTTTTTTACTTTTAAAAGCATTTTTTCTTCGGCCGAAAAAATGCTTTTAAAAGAAAACAAAAGTCTTTGATGATCAGGCAACTCAGCTGGGATCGTCAGAGCCTTTTAAAAGCATTTTCTTACAACCTCTTCGACCGAAGAGGTTGTAGAAAAAATGCTTTTAAAAGTTAAAAAAAAAAAGTTGGCCATGCCCACTCAGTCACATTACCCACCACCACCAAGCCACGCCCACAGAGCAGGTAGTAAAAAAATGTACATTTCACCACTGTAGAGGATCCTTTTTTTTTTTTCTAATCGTTTAACAAAATATGAGATTCGAGAAATCTGAGCGAGAGATTGAAAGTACAAGATTCATTCATTTCAGCAGTGAGAAAAATCTAAGATTCAGAGAGGGGTGCAATAAATTTCTTCATGTTTTATGAAGTTATTTCAGACTTTGGAATTGGCACAAGAAAAGAACCATCAATAGCTGTATCTGCCAATTTTCATTAAAAGAAGTAGTAATAGGAGCAGCCTGCTTCTAGCTAAGCTAAATTTGAATGGAGCATGTGTCATTTACATAAGTCATAAAAATGCTTTGATGGAATAACTGTACAAATGAATGAAGGATTAACTATATTTCAGATTTCTTGTCAAGTTCCAAGTTCAAAGATGCTTTAAAAAAAGGGGGGAACCACAAAAATTAAGGGATTGGATTATTTTCACTATGCGAAGAGCCAAAACATTTAAAATTTAATTGAACAGAGGGAAAAGGATAGCTAAAAGACAGGAACATTTAGGAATTTAGGATAAGATATGATAACTTTAATTGTCATTTTTTTTTACTGTGAGCACACTGGCCCGCATTAAAAATGAAATTATGTTGTCTACTCTCGAGACAAAGTATATATTTACCCAAACACATACATAACATACATATACACATGCTATAGGTAACATACATATACACATGCTATAGGTAAAGGTAAAGGTTCCCCTTGCATATATGTGCTAGTCGTTCCCAACTCTAGGGAGCGGTGCTCATCTCTGTTTCAAAGCCGAAAAGCCAGCGCTGTCTGAAGACGTCTAATGTGGCCGGCATGACTAAATGCCAAGGGCGCACAGAACGCTGTTACCTTCCCACCAAAGGTGGTCCCTGTTTTTCTACTTGCATTTTTGATGTGCTTTCGAACTGCTAGTTGGCAGAAGCTGGGACAAGTAATGGGAGCTCACCCCGTTACACGGCACTAGGGATTCGAACCGATGAACTGCCGACCTTTCGATTGACAATCTCAGCTACTGAGCCACCACATCTCTCCACATGCTATATACATACATAAATATATATATATCTGCGTGCACACACACACACACACACACACACACACACACACACACACACACACAGAGAGAATACATAGAGGAAAGAGAAGAGTTGACAAGGTTAATTCTATATGGAACAAAACTGTGACTGAATAATCTGGATGTTCTGCTTTGGATACCACGAAGCCCCCTCCCAGAAGGTAACAAGGAAAACATGTCATGAAAGACTTGTGGCGCAGCAGACTAAAGTGCTGTTAACTAGCACCAGCTGCCTGCAATTACTGCAAGTTCGAATCTCACCAGGCTCAAGGTTGACTCAGCCTTCCATCCTTTCAAGGTAGGTAAAATGAGGACCCAGATTGTGGGGGCAATAAGCTGACTTTGTATAAAAAAAGAACACCGCTTGGGGGGGGCGAAAGCCCTACTAAGCAGGTATATACAAAAGTATGAAGGCTATTGCTTAACGCATTGTAAGCTGCCCTGAGTCTCCGGAGAAGGGCGGCATATAAATTGAACCAATAAATAAATGAAGAAGATATGTAGCATCCTAGACAATCCTGCAAACTCTGCTCAAGCAGCACTTATATGCTATAATTCATTAGATTATGTAAATTATTGAGAAACAGAGAGAAATTCTCACTCAAGATACTAGATGGCCATTTGTTAACTAGCCTTTGTTATTGGTTAATGGAATTTGAAGACTTCTTCATACACTACAAACGTTGTACTCCAAAATACAATGGAGTAGCTGCATAGAGAAATTATAGTTGACCTGAATAAACAGCCTGACATTCATGTTTTTTTTTTCTTTCTTTAAAATAGCTAGAGTTCCAAGAAGAATTTTTGGTATAGTTGCCGGTAGTCCTCGACTTATGACCACAACCGAGCCCAAAATATCTTTTGCTAAGTGAGACAGTTGTCAAGTGAGTTCTGCCTCATCTTTCTTGCCACGTTAAGGGAATCACTGCAGTTCTTAAGTTAGTAACAGGGCTGTAAAGTGAATTTGGCTTCCCCGTTGACTTTGCTTGTCAGAAAGTTGCAAAAGGGGATCACGGGGCACGACAACCATCATAAATATAAGCCAGTTGCCAAGCATCTGAATTTTGATTGCATAAGTGTGAAAAATGGTCTTATGTCTCTTTGAACAGTCACGAAACCAAATTTGTACTGTAAATCGAGGACTACCTGTACAATACACAGAAATATAGATTATTTTCCCCTTGTCTTCCCAAACTGGCCCTTCTCCCTTTTATAGGTTGGAAACAGAGGTGGGTTTCAGCAGGTTCTGACCAGTTCTGGAGAACCAGTAGCAGAAATTTGGAGTAGTTCAGAGAACCAGTAGTAAAAATCCTGACTGGCCCCGCCCCCATCTATTCTCTGCCTCCCAATTCCCAACTGATCAGGAGGAAATGGGGATTTTGCAATAACCTTCCCCTGGAGTAGGGTGGGAATGGAGATTTACAGTATCCTTCCCCTGCCACACCCACCAAGCCATGCCCACCAAGCCACACCCACAGAACCGGTAGTAAAAAAATTTGAAACCTACCACTGGTTGGAAAGTTAAGGGGGAAAACCCAATTGATGACAGAGATTGGGTTAGGCTTGCCGTAGGGGTAGTATTTTGTCTTTGCAGAAGAAAAACATAGAGGTGGTTAGTTGCTGGGAGACTTGAAAAAACTATAAAATAAATCAAAAGGAGAAGAAATTAGCAATTTTTTATGTTTTGTCTCTAATTTGGTCAAATGAATGAAGAACGAAAACATGACTTTTAAGAGAAGGACTGTCAACTATATTAATAAATAGAAGGATATACAATAGAAAACAAATCTACTGGACAATGGAGGATTTCATTAATGTTTGGAGATTTCTGATGATGCTTCCATCAGGCTGACCTTATTCTTGCTTCCACCATAACTAAAGACTGATTTGGACTTTTAACTACCTGTCTGCCTGCAGAACAAAGCAAGAATTCCTTCGCTACTTGAATTCATTCCACCACTGTTAGGTGAAAACCAAGGCCTCCCAACATTAACCAAGTTTCGGGAGAGAGAACATGGATATTGATTTCTTCACAGGAAGAACAGTTTCTTTGCCAATTTCTGGAAGGCACAATTCCTTCTCAGTGAAGATAGTAACGTTGCTAGAGGAGTTTAATGGAAAGTAAGAAGAGAAACCAGGAAGGCTACGGGCTGCAGGGAATCTGTTTTTAGAATGAAAGGGAGGATTTTGGATCTTTGAGTCCAATCAAAACCAGCCCTTAGAAGTCAAATGGTATGACAAAGATGGAAAACTATACTGTATATCTCTCAGTTCATCCTAATGTGACTGGGGTGGTTGATTGCATGCTCAGAAATTTCTTATGAAGAGATTTGAATAAAAGAGATATCAACACTATGGAATATCAATTCAAGCTCCAAGTTTGCATACAATCAGGGTCATCAAAGGTGTGTGTGGAAATGTCATTATGCTGAACATAGCAATAGCAATAGCACTTAGATTTATATACCGCTTCACAGTGCTTTACAGCCCTCTCGAAGCAGTTTACAGAGTCAGCATATTGCCTCCAACAATCTGGGTCCTCATTTTACCCATCTTTGAAGGATGGAAGGCTGAATCAACCTTGAGCCTGATGAGATTTGAACTGCCAAATTGCAGTCAGCCAGTAGTCAGCAAGAGTAGCTTCCAGTACTGCATTCTAACCACTGTGCCACTACAGCTCCTCCACCTATAAAGGTGATCTCCTACTTAACTATGTTGTAATCCTGAGCACCTGTTTCCACATCTTTCCATTTCCCCCCCCCCAAAGGGAGAACAACTCCCTACAGGTGCTTATTTCTATCAAGGTCCCAATGAAATGTGTATTTATATATTGTTGTTCAGTTTGTTAAAATAAGTTTTAATTTTATGTCAGGTGCCCAGAGTCACTCTTGTGGGTAGCAGAAATGGCATTCAGCAGGTTCTGACCAGTTCTGGAGAACCGGTAGCAGAAATTTTGAGTAGTTCAGAGAACCGGTAGATACCACCTCTGACTGGCCCCGCCCCCATCTATTCTCTGCCTCCCGAGTCCCAGCTGATTGGGAGGAAATGGAGATTTTACAGTATCCTTCCCCTGCCACGCCCGCCATGCCACGCCCACCAAGCCATGCCACAGAACCTGTAGTAAAAAATTTTGAATCCCACCACTGGATGGGTAACTATAAGAACTGAGAGACTGGTTGATCAAAATAAATAAAATGTGAAATTGGAAGGAAGGAAGGCATGAGAGAAAAGAAAGGGGATGAGCAGGAGTACTTCTGAGGAACTTTAGGGAATGCTGTAGGAGAGTTAGAAAAAAAAAGAGGCAGATTTTTCTGTTTCATAAGAATAACACACATTGCTTACCACTATAATTCATTATTAGGAATTATTGAGTATGATGGTTCTAGTATAGTTAAGCATGAAGTAAATCTTTAATATACAAAGTTAATGCTGTTCTACACATTATGTAGAGAAAGTGTCTTACAGGTGACATATAAATTCATTTTAATAGACAATACAGTGATTCATGGCTTCTACTGTTTGAATGGGACGAAGATTTGTTAAATTTGTTTGTTTGTGGGTTGGTTTAGAAAATTTATATAGCTGCCCAACTCATTCATTGTGATTCTGGGTAGCTTATAAAGATAAAACTCCACTACAAAACAACAACAACAACAAAAACCCAGCCCTCTGGCATCAACAATCAGAACAGCCATGTGATGGGCTCCATATCACCTGGGGTCCCCACAGGCTAGTTAGCAGAACCACGTCTTCGGGGTTGTGTGAAAGAGTGTCAAAGTGAGGGTCAATCTTATCTCTAATAAAGAAGAACATTTGTAGCTCAGGGTTGACATGAGGGGTTCTTGGTGTTCTCTGAGCTTGCTTGTTTTCTTGCAAACATTTCATTACCCAAACTAGCACTCATGATGTAACCTAGTTTGGGTAATGAAACATCTGCAAGAAAACAAGTAAGCTCAGAGAACACCAAGGACCCCTCAATCTTATCTCGGTAGGGATGATGTTCCACAGGGAGGAAACCACCATGTAGAAGGTCCTTCTTTTTGGCCCCACTAGATGGACCTGCTCCCATGCTCTGGCAGGTCAGGTACAGTGGTGGGTTCCTCCCGGTTTGGCCCAGTTCTCCAGAGCCGGTAGCGGTGACGATATGACATCACCAAACCGGTTCTGCCCACCCCACCCCCTGCACCACCCCACCCCCCGCGCCCCCCACATTATTCTTACCTTTTATTTGGCCCCACCCCCAATCTATTGCTGCCTCTTGAGTCCCAGCTGATGGCTAGAGGGAAAAAACCTGTTTAAACTCTTGCCAGGGCTTCAAAGGGCCGCCCTACAGCTGATCAGTGTTAAAAGAAAACAAATGAGTAAACCAGTGCCTGCAAAAATACATGAGTAGATCAGTGCCTGAAAAAATAAATGGGTAGACCAGTGCCTGCAAAAATACATGAGTAGATCAATACCTGCAAAAATAAATGAGTAGATCAGTGCCTGAAAAAATAAATGGGTAGACCAGTGCCTGCCAAAATACATGGGTAGACCAGTGCCTGCAAAAATACATGAGTAGGCCAGTGCCTGCAAAAATACATGAGTAGATTAGTGCCTGCAAAAATAAATGGGTAGATCGGTACAGCTCTGCAAGCAGTTAAAAGCCTGGTAGACCAGTACCTCTGCTAAATCCTAAATAATTGTTACATAACCATCAAGCCACACCCACAAAATAAGCCATGCCCACAGAACCGGTAGTAAAAATTTTTAGAACCCACTCCTGGTCAGGTAGATATGACAAGGGAAAGAAGATCCTTCAAATAACCTGGTTCCAAGCCATGTAGAACTTTGAATGTGACAATCAGCATGTTGAATAAGACCTGGAAGCAAATTCACAGCCAATGCAGCTCCCACAAATGAGGTGGCACATGTGCAAATCTTGAGGACCACTGCTTTTTGAACCAATTGAAGTTTCTGCATATGTCTCAAGGGCAACCTTATGTAGTGAGCACTGCAATAGTCAAGACTGGAGGTGATTGGGGCATGGGGTAACTGTGAGCAAGGATTGTTGGTCCAGAAAAGGACATAACTGACACCCAGTTATGCAAAAGCCCCCCTGGCCTTGACTGCAATCTGCTTCTTGAGCAGGAGTTCTGAGTCCATGAGAACCCCCAGATTATGTACCAGTTCTGTCTGGGGCAGTGCATCTCCATCCAAGACCATAGATGGCAATTCTCCATGGACCAAAGAATGCCAAATCCAGAGTCATTCCATCTTGCCAGAGTTTGGTTTCATTCCTTTGCTCTCCTGCCAATCTGTTGCTCCCCTAACTTACTATCTCCAAAGCTGCCTCCAAAGCAGAACACTATGTGGCTATAAAATTTTGGGAGATGACATCCAGACACCTTAAAGTTACCAGGTTTGAAAAACATTGGGCTTCATCTATATAAGGAGTATCCCAGCCACTTCTTCTGCAACAATAGGGAGAACGGGCATGGGGTAGCAAGCCATCATAGTTTGCTAGTGAAAAACGGTGAAGGGCAACTATGCCTTGTTTATATTATTATTATTATTTATTGGTTAATCTTTAGTGAGATTCACAGCCTTTGAGGCTGGTTAATAGCTCAGCAGCTCGAGTCCTAACCAAGGACCTAGGAACTGTTAAGGTATCGTCGGAGGATGTAAGCTGTTCCGAGTAAGGTGGTTTTTTGTAGAATCAAAATGTTCAAGTCCGGCAAATTTAGAATTTCTAAATACTGGGGTAGCCCTTTGGGTATTGCTCCAAGCGCTCCAATTACAATCGGGACAACACACAATTCCTTTTTCCACAGTCGCTCAACTTCAATTTGCAAGTCCCGGTACTTTGTGATTTTTTCTTGCTGCTTATCTTCAATCCGTGCATCACCAGGTATTGCAATGTCAATGAACCACACTTTTTTCTTTTCAACTATTGTTATGTCAGGTGTGTTGTGGACCAAGTGCCTGTCAGTCTGAATCCTAAAGTCCCACAAGATCTTGAGTTTCTCATTCTCTAAAACTTTCTCAACCTGATGTTCCCAGTGGTTTTTGCTGTACTCAAATCCAAACTTCTGGCACAATTTCCAGTGAATGATCTTAGCAACACGGTCATGGTGTTTATTTTTATTTATTTTTATTATTTTTATTATTTTTATTATTATTATTATTATTATTATTATTATTATTATTATTATTATTATTATTATTATTCACATTTCTATGCCGCCCACTCTCTGAGGACTCTGGCAGTTTACACCAAAGACAGTATACTAAATAGCATATTGCCCCCAACAATCTGGGTCCTCATTTTACCCACCTCGGAAGGATGGAAGGCTGAGTCAACCTTGAGCCGGTGAGATTTGATCCGCTGATCTGCTGAACTAGCGTCAGCTGAAGTAGCTGCAGTACTGCACTCTAACCACTGCACCATCTCGGCTCTTGCACATCCCCTTTATGTCAGAGACGAAGGGATTCAGGGATACAGCAGGAACACACAGCTTGTTAAAACAGCTTCCTCAAAGGCAAGGCCTGCCCGATACATATTCAGTCTCAAAATTCAATAGAAATAGATGAGAACGGCATTCCCTCCAATTCAATAATGGCGGAGGGGGGGGGAACCCACCATTATCAGCTGCTTCCATTGGTTGCAGACTTATACTGAGTCAGCACTTCTCAGTCCAAATGAGAATTAATGGAGAAAACATGAAGGAGAAGGACTCTAATCTACACTGAAAAAAGTTCTCATTTGTATATGTTAAAAATGAGCCCTGCTAAAGCTTTTGTTTGCAGCAATCCTTCATCTGTTCCAGCCGTGTGCAAAAGCAGTCAGACATGCAGAAAAGTGCACAAAGAAAACGATGAACAACATTAGCAACCTAGAACTAAAGGAGAAAATTCCTGACAGTGAGAACAATTAATCAGTGGAACAACTTGCCTCCAGAAGTTGTCAATGCTCCAACACTGAAACTTTTAAAGAAGAGATTGGACAACCATTTGTCTGAAGTGTTATAAGGTTTTCTGCTTGAGCAAGCAGGATGTACTAGAAGACCTCCAACTTTATTATTCTGTTATTATGCCTACTGTTCCACTGATGAGCGCTAAGTTAATATGGGTTGAAATCAGGGGTGAAATGCTCCCGGTTTGGACCGGATCGCCCGATCCGGTAGCGATGGAGGCAGGTGGTTCGGAGAACCAGTAGCAAAAATCCCTGCCCCCACCCCCCATGCCCAGCTGAGCCGCACAATCATCAGAGGCTTTTTTTTTTACTTTTAAAAGCATTTTTTCTACAACCTCTTCAGCCGAAAAAATGATTTTAAAAGTAAAAAAAAAGCCTCTGATGATCGCGCGGCTCAGCTGGGATTGTAAAATGCTTTCAAAAGCCTCTGACGATCCCAGCTGAGTTGCCTGATCGACAGAGGCCTTTTTTCTTTTAAATGCCTCTGACGATCAGGCAACTCAGCTTGGATCGTCAGAGGCTTTTAAAAGAAAAAATGCCTCTGACGATCAGGCAACTCAGCTTGGATCATCAGAGGCATTTAAAAGAAACCTCTTCGCCAAAGAGGTTGTAGAAAAAATGCTTTAAAAAGTTTTTTTAAAAAAAAATTGGCCATGCCCACCCAGTCACATTATCCCCCCTCCACCAAGCCACACCCACAGAACCGGTAGTAACAAATTTTAGATTTCACCACTGGTTGAAATTTATGTCCTAAGCCTCCATGTGTAGTTAGCAAATGCTGAAGGCATAATTGTGTCTTTCCTGCCACTGGCTGAATATTTGTGGGATGGGATCAGTGGTGGGATTCAGCCAGTTCAAGCCAGTTTGGGCAAACCGCTAGCTAAATTGCTGGCTGGCTCTGCTCCTCCCTGCCATTTCCAGGAGTCCCCACGTGCCCCATTTTGACTACCAGGTTAGTGCAGGGAGGCTTCCTAGGCCCAAAATGGGATACGGGGGTAGGGGTGGGGGCACGTTCCTCCCCGCGGCCTATGTTTGCTCCCAGGAGGGGTGCAGGAAGCTGAGTGCTACCTGTCATATCCCCTGGCCATGCCCACCATGGCCATGCCCACCCAGCCGGTCATTAGGGCAAAGAACCAGTTGTTAAATTATTTGAATCCCACCACTGGATGGGATAGGTGGACTGTTGCTGAAACATGAACATATCTGGAAGACACCAATTATGAAAGACTGTTGTAAAACAGGTGGCCTAACCATATTATAATACAATAAATAATGAAATCCTGCATTGAATTTAAATTATGTGGGATTGAGAAATTTTAAAAGCTACTCCCCCTTCTTCCTCTTCCATTGGAAATTTTATAAGCACGCAGTTCTTCATTTGCCTGATATTTTACTTTATTTTACTTCGGACTAAATGTCATCATTTATTATTTTCATTTCTTTCTCTTTTCTGGGGAGCCTTAACTGAATTGTTCCTGCCTTAAAAGATTGGTTTCAGATCCCGGCAAGTGGATTTTTTTTTTTTTATGAGTATTGATGAATTATTCCAGCATCTGTTTACTATCTGAAAGGCTGCTGCTATCATCTAACAGCCAGACATTCTGACTCCACTCACCCCAAAGCATTACCGAATTGCTTTGCCTTCACAATCAATGCTGCTTGATACACAAATGTACATGTGCGCGAACACGCAGATTCACAAATGCATTGTGAATCTAATAAGTTTTAATTAAGTTCCGTAGCACTGAAGTGGAGTATTAGGAAGCAGGTGTTCCAGTGTTAATTAAACAGTGTGCTTTTTCTGCAAAGCCTTTGCACAGATACCATGTCAAACCTTAGGGGGTAAAGAGCAGAGGTGGGTTTCAGCAGGTTCTGACCAGTTCTGGAGAACCGGTAGCGGAACTTTTGAGTAGTTCAGAGAACTGGTAGTAAAAATTCTGGCTGGCCCCACCCTCATCTATTCTCTGCCTCCCAAGTCCCAGCTGATTGGGGGGAAATGGGGATTTTGCAGTAACCTTCCCCTGGATTGGGGAGGGAATGGAGATTTTACAGTATCTGTTGCAATATTTTCAGGATCAGACTCAATAAAGATAATAGGAGTTAGAGCTTTAAATATATTTCTTTTTAATTATGATAGGCATTCTATATTCACTGAATATTCAAGGTAGAAGCGACGAGAATGGTGAGGGTGGCTCCTTATATATACAAGGGGTGGAGCTAGGAATGGGAGTGGTAAGTTATGAATACATTAAAGTCCAAAGAATAAGTTAACCTCTGATGTTCCATATATACATTATTTACACATTGGAGAATAAGGCATTTACATCTGACAAATCCCCCTCTAAATGCCGGTTCGTTACACAACACCAATTACATTCTGATTCAGGACAATATAATACATATAATTTAGAAGTTAAATATTTGTGTTGTTTAGAAGGTAAGGGTTTTGTTAATATGTCAGCTAATTGTTCAGAAGTATCGCAATGTATTGCTTTAATGAATCCGTCTTGAGACAGTTGTCTCACATGCTTAAACTTTATATCAATATGCCTGGACCTTTGTCCAATTGCATCGGATCTGGATATTTCAATGGCCGCTTTATTGTCTTCATGCATAATAAATGGTAAAGTGGGTTTCTTCCAAACATCAGTGATCAGATCATTGAACCATACAAGGTTATTTGCAGCCTTGGACAAACAAACATATTCCGCTTCTGTAGTAGAAGTGGCTACTAGTTCTTGTTTACCAGTATACCAGTAAACTGGACAATCATTCAATAGAAAAACATAACCAGAAGTACTCTTTCTGCATGATGTATCACCAGCCCAATCTGCATCAGCATAACAAGTAATTTTTGGTTCTCTGTCATTATTGGGTTCCAACATTAAACAAAAATCTAATGTACCCTTCAGATATCTTAGAATTCTTTTGACAGCTTCCCAATGATACAAGGTTGGTTTACTAACATATCTTGACAATAGATTGAGAGGTAATGCAATATCTGGCCTAGTCCAATTAGATATATAAAGGAGTGAACCTATAACTGATCTGTAAAATGTGTTGTCTTTAAACTCAGGGGAAGATTCATCAGTGTTTCTAAGAAAATCAGTTTGCATAGGGGTGTCACAGGTTTTGGCATTATTTAAGTTACATTTGTTTAGGAGTTCGATGATTTTATCTTTCTGTGTAAGTTTGAATCCCCTTTTAGTTTTGTTAATTTGCACACCAAGGTATTTATTCACTTTACCCAGAGATTTCAGTGAGAAGTGTTCATTTAACTTATTTACAAAGATTTCCCTGCTCTCTTTATGCTTTCCAATGTATAAAATATCGTCCACGTAAATTAATACAAATTCAATATGATCATTACTCTTTTTTACAAAGAAACAGTTATCAGCAGTGGTGGCGTTGAAATCCATGGTCTTAAGTACTTTTACCAAGCAATCGTACCATCTTTTGCCGGATTGCTTTAATCCGTACAGACTCTTATTTAATAACCAAATTTCGTTCTTATTAGTGTATTGACTGTGTGGTGCTCTTACATATATTTCCTTATCTAATTTTGCATGTAAGTATGCGGTCTGTATGTCATATTGGAATACGTCCAGATTGAGTGCAGATGCTACTACAAGGGCTGTTTTGACACTCTCTGTTCTCACTGTGGGTGAATATGTATCAGTATAGTCTTCTGGATATTTTTGTGCATAGCCTTGTGCAACTAGTCTAGCCTTGTATAAGGTATTGCCTCCTTCTAAGTTCTTAATTTTATAAATCCACCTGGTACCTATAATTGTTTTATCCTTAGGTGCGATCGCAGGTGTGAATACATTTAATCCTTGTAAACTTTCCATCTCTTTTTCCATAGCTAGTTCCCATTTTTCTCTTTCTTCATGTGGAAGTTTCAATACTTCTTCATATGTGTTAGGTGTTATTTGTTCTCCATTCATATGCATTATGTAATCTTTGTATTTATTTGGTATTTGGTTTCTATTGTTTCTAATAGTTCTTTCAGGCTTGCTATGGTTATCATGCAAATATCTAGCTTCCTTTTTTGTTAATGTGTCTGTCTTTATTTTATGCTGACTATTAGTCCAAGTTTTGGTTTTGTTCTTACTTTTGTTAATATTTTGATTTTCTGTTGTTCCTTCCTCGCAAGATATCGTATCTTTACATTTATTAGGAAATATTTCATTAAGGTGCAATTTTGACCAATTGGCCTGTTCATGGAACACAGCTGTTCTGGATACTATAAATTTGTTATTACTATCAATAAATCTGTACCCTTTGGTTCCAGTTTCGTATCCCATGAATCTTAATCTCCTGGATACGTTTTCTCCCTTTCTCCTCAATTGTTTAGGTATGTGTACGTCTGCAGTGACTCCAAATATGTGCATGTGTGATAATTTGGGTTTTCTATTGTACATCACCTCATATGGTGTCTTATTCACAATACTGGACCAGGTTCTATTTTGAGTGTAATTCGAATAATGTAATGCCTCTGACCAAAATTGTTTGCCTAAACCAGCATCCTCTAATGTGCACCTAATCATGGTTTGTAGTGTGGAATTTTTCCTCTCTGCAACTCCATTTTGAAATGCAGAAAAAGGATTGGACGTGAAATGTAACATTCCTCTATCCTTTAACCATTGGGAGAATTCTTTAGACATGAATTCACATCCCCTATCTGTCATAATTTGCTTTATTCTGATATTATGTTGTGTTTCTATACGTTTGTAGAATTCCTTAAATTTCTGAAATGTTTCATCCTTGTGCTTTAATGTGTAAACAAAACCATATCGGCTGTAGTCATCCACTATTGTTAGGAAGTAACGTTTTCTATAGGTAATTGAGGGACTTAATGGACCAACTAAGTCCATATGTACCAAATCAAAAATATTGTTAGTTGATCTGTTAGATTTTTTTGGTCTGGGACTGGTTTTTAGTTTGGTGGATTTACATACTGAGCATTCCAAATAATTTTCACAATTTTTTATTTTGACACCTTCTGCGTGTTCAGTCATTTTTTGTACTACAGGAAAGCTTGCATGTCCTAACTTCCTGTGTAAGATGTGAGCACACTCATCATGAATTGGTTTACCTATTTTTGGTTTCTTTTCCTTGTATGTATTTTTGTGATCATGAGTTATTCTACACTCATCATTGTCACTGTTACTGACATCTTCATCATCTGCTTCAATACAATCTTCCATATTTGAATCAATGTTATGTAAACATCTTTCTTTAGTTATCAGATAGGGTAGACCTCCTTTTATCATTACAGTACCTACATTTGTTTTGTTCTTTTCTATAGTTGCTTTCCCCTTTGAGAAAACTATATTGATATCAGATTCTCTGCTTAATTTTATGGCACTTAGTATGTTGTGAGGTATTTCTGGGATTAATAATACCCCCTCTATTTTCCCTAGACCAGGCAAGGTCACATTTCCTTTGCCTAGTACTTGAACCTTTTCTTGATTAGCTACCTTTATCACAAACTTATCTTCTATAAATGAAGATAATATACTTTTGTTGTTGGTGGTGTGATTTGTTGCACCAGAATCAATAAGCCAATTGTTATTCTCATCCTGCTGTGTTCTGGTGCTGTCTTGTTTATTTAGCCCATTCAGTGACCCAGATTTCCTCTCTTTTGAATTTTCTCTACCCCCTCTACCTTCTTTGTAATTTGGTGGACTTCTATATTTGTGTCTATCTGTGGAAGATTGTCTGTAATTATATTTGCTCCTATATTCTGGTCTATGTCTCTCTCTTGAGACTTTGGGGCAGTCTCTTCTACTATGTTCCCTGGATCCACAATTGTAGCATCTAAAGGCCTCATTATGTTTATCTTGAAAGACTACTTTCCTAAAAGGTTTGTGGTCTGTTTGGTTACTGGATCGATTTTTTCTTGAATTGTCTTCTGCTATCAATTTGTTAGATAGACTTTCTATGGATAAAAATCCCAAATTAATGGTATCTAAGTGTGACATAAAGCTATCCCATGATGGATCAAGTGAATTGATAATAACACTTTTCATTGTTTGATCTGAAATCACTTCCCCCCTCAATTGTAGCTCAGCTCTTATTTTGTTTAGATTTATCAAATGCTCACTTATAGAAACCCCTGGTTTTACTCTAGAGGAAAAGAAATCCTTAGACATTCTTGTGGTTGTAGCTACGCTATCGCTGTGAAATAGATTAAACATGCATTGAATCATTTCTGATACAGTTAGGTTTGGTTTGATGCTATGATACATTGCAGGAGACACGCTAGATATTATTATGAAAAATGCTCTATGATGTAAACAATCTATTTTTAAAGTCCAAGGTCTTCTTGGAGGGCTAGTTATAAAGAATAGTAAATTTTCTTTCATGAAAATAACCTGAAGCTGTTGATACCACTCTTGTAAATTAATGCCATCAATTCTAAGTTTTGGGAAGTCACTGGGTAAGTTACCTACATTATTCTGTCCATTACTTACAACCTGGGGCAGTCCGTGATCTCTCAAGTGCAGGAAATTACAGAACGGCATTGGGATGCTTGCAATGAGTCTGCGCGGTTCTCTGGCCAGTTCAAGTCCTTCTGGGTCGTCTACGTAGTTTCGCACATGCGCGTTGCTCATTTCTTCTTTGGTGGCGTCGTGGAAGGTTCTCTCCCTTTCAGCTCTCTCGATCCGCTCCTCCTCAGATGAGTCGGTCTCTGGCTCGGTTTTTGGGGTTCTGGTGGTGGCGACGGTTCTTTTCTTCTTTTTGTGTGCGTTGGTATTCGATCTTGTCTGTGGTGTAGGGCGAAATCGGCATGGCTCTCTGGGCTCGGGCGTCGTCGCTTTCGAAGTCAGGATGGGAGCGTGCAGGTCTTGAGTCGCCGGTTTGATTTCTTGCTTCTTCGTAGATGTCTTGGTAATTTTCAGTCTTGGCCCAAAAGCAGCAAAAAGCGTTTTCATTGCTGATTTTACTTGAGATTTTGTTAAATCGTCTTCACTTTCTGATTTTGGATCATCTGAAGAGTTTGAGACTTCTTTCTCACTTTCTTCTTCTGATAGTGTTTTTCGCGCCAGAAATTTTGAACTGAGCGTTTTGATTGGCTCTGCTCCATTCTCTTTTGAAGTTCGTTGAAACCAAGATGGCTGCCATTCAAAATTTCGCGCGGGATCACATCTTTTCTTTTTAACAACTATTTTCTCAGTAGTCATCTCACTTACGGTTTTTTGATCTTTGGGTTTTTCTTTAATGACGTTTTTCTCTCTCGCTGCTCCGCTGTTCTTCAGCATCTCCTGGAGGTCCGCGATGAGACTTTCATCATTCTTTTGGCTTTTTAGTATCTTTAATATCTCTGACCTGAGTTTGTTATTTTCTATTTCGATTTCTTTCTGGTCATTATTTTCACTCATTAGTTCTTCTTCTTCAGTGGTGTATTCTTCGGATTCTCTCGAAATCGCATTGGTGGATTCGTTGATCATCTCTTGATCAGTTTCTATTTCTTTGCTGTAGGCCCTGGTGTTGGGCCTATCTTTCTTGGGCATTTTTAATTACTTATTGAGTCAATTAACCATCCTCTGCTACCAGCTTGTTGCAATATTTTCAGGATCAGACTCAATAAAGATAATAGGAGTTAGAGCTTTAAATATATTTCTTTTTAATTATGATAGGCATTCTATATTCACTGAATATTCAAGGTAGAAGCGACGAGAATGGTGAGGGTGGCTCCTTATATATACAAGGGGTGGAGCTAGGAATGGGAGTGGTAAGTTATGAATACATTAAAGTCCAAAGAATAAGTTAACCTCTGATGTTCCATATATACATTATTTACACATTGGAGAATAAGGCATTTACATCTGACAGTATCCTTCCCCCGCCATGCCCACCAAGCCACGCCCACCAAGCCTCACCCACAGAACTGGTAGTAAAAAATTTTGAAACCCACCACTGATGAGGAGGGTGCGAAGAACTGTTCAGGAGCTGGTGTTATTATGGCATTTCTCGCAAAGTCATTTCTACCAGTGATGGGTTGCCCCCAGTTCGGATTGATTCTATAGAACTGGTAGTAAAACCTGCAGGAGGCTCTGCCCACCAACCCCGACATCATCAGGAAGTGTGCGGTCCCATTGCAAACCGGTAGTAAAGGTAAGTAGAACCCACCCCGATTTTTACCTTCTCTAAAACAGTGAGAGTGGAAAAATGTAACACCATTTTTAGCTCAGGCAGGGGAAACGCTGCGGATTCTCGTTTTCTCTTGCCTGGTATCACACAGATATAAGAATGTTAAAAAGGAGTCCTGTTGGAGCTGAGCAACGGTCATGTAACGTGGTTATTTGTGGCCAAACAAATGCATGGGGAAACTGAGAAGCGGCATTGATTCATTCTCTGTGTGCATTTTCACACCGGCTAGCTCAAAATGAATTTACAGGGAATGAAATCAAAACAGATCAACATCTGAATGGCAACAACACATTCCAATGCACAGGCTAATCACAGCCACCTAATTATCATCCCGTCTAGGAAGATCAGTCCACAAATATTTATTCATTTATTGATCAAATTTAGATGCCGTGCAACTCACTGTCTAAGTGACTCTGGGTGAGCTGTGGTGGCGCAGTGGTTAGAATGCCGTATTGTAGGTTAACTCTGCTCACTGCCAGGAGTTTGATTCTGACTGGTTTCGAGGTTGTCTCAGGCTTCCATCCCTCTGAGGTTGCTAAAATGAGGACCCAGATTGTTGGGGTCAATATGCTGACTCTGTAAACCACTTAGTATAGTGGTTAGAGCTTAGAGCAGTGTATAAGTCTGCCATTGCTACAAACAAAAGCTATAAATATACAAATAAAAAGAAAATTCATGATGAATGCATTTATGATGACTGTGACCATGATTTATCACTTATATATTTTATGTACACTGAGAGCTTATGCACCAAAGACAAATTCCTTGTGTGTCCAATCACACTTGGCCAATAAAGAATTCTGTTCTGTTCCATTCCATTCTGTACCATTCCCTTCCCTTCCCTTCCCTTCCCTTCCCTTCCCTTCCCTTCCCTTCCATTCCATTCCATTCCATTCCATTCTATTCTATTCTATTCTATTCTATTCTATTCTATTCTATTCTATTCTATTCATTACTTAATAACAATTAAAATCAGAATTAAAAGCAAGTTAAAAGGTAAGTTAACATGAGGATGGAACTACCTCCAGGGTTGAATGCTGCTCTTTGATCCCCATACCAGCTGGAAGACCCAGGTCTTCAAACTCTTTTGGAAGGCTAAGAGAGTGAGGGCCAAACCTCATTTCAGGGGGCAAGATATTCCATAAAGGGAGGGCAATGGCCAAAAAAGCTCTCTTCCTAGACCTCACCAGTCAAAATTCTTCTGTAACATATTGTCCCTGCCTGACCAGATGGGATGAGTTGAAGAAATAGGGAGATCTATCCTCAAATGACCTGGTTCCAAGCCATAAAGGAGTTTAAAGGTGATAACCAACACCTTGAGTTGGGCTGATTCATTAAAGTAGGAGTAGAAACATTATAACAGAGGATAATTAGAACTGCAGAAAAAACAATTGCTACCAACATGCCTTCCATTGAGGACCTGTATACTGCACAAGTCAAAAAGAGGGCTGTGAAAATATTTACAGTCCCCTCATATCCTGGACATAAACTGTTTCAACTCCTACCCTCAAAATGACACTATAGGGCTCTGCACACCAGAACAACTAGACACAAGGACAGTTTTTTCCCGAATGCCATCACTCTGCTTAACAAATAATTCCCTCAACACTGTCAAACTATTTACTAAGTTTGCATTATTATTAATCTTCTCATCGTTCCCACCACCCATCTCCTCCCACTTATGACTGTAAGACCGTAAGTTTGTTGCTTGTATACTTACGATTTATATTGATATTGTTTCCTGATTGTTTCCTTATTTGAACCCTATGACTATCATTAAGTGTTGCACCTTATGATTCTTGATGAACGTGTTTTTTTCTTTTATGTACACTGAGAGCATATGCACCAAGACTTATTCCTTGTATGTCCAATCACACTTGGCTAATAAAAAATTCTATTCTATTCTATTCTATTCTATTCTATTCTATTCTATTCTATTCTATTCTATTCTATTCTATTCTATTCTATTCTATTCTATTCTATTCTATTCTTCCTTATATAAAACTTCTCACTACCAACCCCATAGGCAGTTTCATGAGATATCTTGGTCAATGGAATTCAAAGCTGCTGACAGGCCTAAAAGAGCAAGAATTCCCACTGTCTAAGTCTTGACATAAGCCTTTGACTGTTTTGCTGACTTGGCCCTGAATTTAAACTGGAAGTAGATGAAAAACTAACACTTTTTGTTTTGCAGAAAAGTTTTTTTAATATTTTGATTTTAAACAATGGAGTTTCTGCAAATATCACAACTTAGGCTTTTCGCTGGACATTTTGAAGGTTCATTTCTCATTCCTAATATCTCTTTCTTAGAAGAACCGGGGTGTGTGTGTGTGTGTTTAAAATAAATAAAAATAATGATATTGTAAAAAGCTGGAAAAATTTCTCACAGAAACTTTCTATTATTAATGTTCTTGAAAAAGTCCGCCATACTGACCTTCCCTTTCTACCAGAAAATAAAAGAGCTCTAAGCATTTAGAAGTTTCCCCATTTCCACTTATGTACCAAATTTGTTTTTCTACTTGAATCTTGGAGTAACTCAGATTGAATTGGCTTGCTTCCAAATGGCAACTTTTAAAGAGTGTGGTCCACCCAGTATGAGGCCAGGGTATGCCCCTGCCTCTTTTTCTGTGGCCTTGTCTCTCATTGTGACAACCAGCTTCTATTGCCCCTGAGAACAACTTAGAGCAGGAGTGTCAAACTCAAGGCCCGTGAGCCTGCAGGGTGCTTAGATCTGGCCCATGGGGATGTCCTGGAAACAGCAAAGGACCGGCCTGTGGTGCCTCTGCCAGCAAAAACGGAGCTTGGGAGGGCCACACGTGCCCCCCCCCAGCACCATTTTCAGCTGCAATGGCCTCCTGCAGCCCTCTGCCAGCGACAACGGAGCTCAGGGGGCCACACAAAGCCCCCCACCCAAGCTCTATTTTTGCTGGCAAAAGGCTACAGGAGGCCATTGCAGCCAAAAACAGAGCCCGGGGGCCTCATGCACACACACACCCTGGCCTCCATTTTCACTGGCAGAGGGCTAGCAAAACAAACTAAAAACAAAACAAAAGGAGAAATGTTTCCCCTTTTGCATTTGAGCATGCAACTTGGAGGGCTGTGTCCATCCAGGGATATGTTCCCTGGTTTGCCTAATTTCTCTGGCAGATTAAAGAATTCTGGATAGTTTCCTTGCCTGCACTAGTTAGATGACACAACTGGTTCTCTATCACACCCATTCGACATATTTGTTACGTTTTTGGAGAGGATAAAATACATCAGATTTTTTTAGAGTACACAATTAAGATGTGAAACTATCATCATCTTCTTTTAATGACCCTATAATCCCTTACGGGATGGAGTCTGGGCAATGGAGCTGAGTGCTTACTGGCCAGATGCCCTTCCTGTCACCAATGCAGAGTTTTATTCAGCGGATATATTCTCATGCAAGAAGGGACAGGAAAGGAGAAAGGGAAAAAGCAAAGACAAATTAAAAAAAATGGGAAGATGGGAAGAGAGCAAGGAAGGAAAAATAAGGAAAGAGGGGAAGGGTCTGAAGGAAGTTCTGCCTTAGCACTTGGCTACCACAGGTGCTTCTGACACGAGTGATGTCAAGCTGGCTATGCCCATCCTGGCCCTCCCCCAGATCAAACACAACCCTGATGCATCCCTCAATTAAATCGAGTTTGACACCCCTGACTTAGAGCAATATTTCTCAGCCTCAGCAACTTTAAGATGAGTGGACTTCAACTCCCAGATTTCCCCAGCCAACACTGAGTTTACAGTATTACCTACCCAGAAGAAACCAAGATTTGCTAATGTGCATTACTTTACTTGGACTATGCCCTTCCACAAAAACCCAGATTGGAGGCAGACAGCAAAACCCATGTCCTTCTAATCTAATTCAACGGGCAATTCTTCAGCGTCATTTCAGGCAATTTTAAGCCTGATAGCCCTTAAAAGCAAGTGGAAAACTAAGAGCTCATTTGTCACAAAGTCTTTGGGAAAAAAATGTTGTTCTTAAATTGAAGAAGGGCATTTTCTATACTGATTCAGCATAACCTCTCTATAAATGTGTTTCTGGGCAAGTTGGAAAGTTGCTTAATAGAAAATTAACATTTCCAGAGAAATATTGTGGTGAAATGCTTGAAGATGAATGTCCTATTAAGAGTCTTATACCATTTTGCTATTTTCATCCATTCTGCCCCAAAATCGAGCTGCTGAACATGTGTATGTGGGTAGAGTTGCACATGTGAGTATGTCCCCATTATAGTCTATGACAGGGGTTCTCAAATTTTTTAAACAGGGGGCCAATTCACGGTCCCTGTTGGGGGGCCGGACCTGCAGGGTGGGCACGGCTAGGTGGTCATGTGACTGGGTGGCTGTGACTAGGTGGTCATGTGACTGGGTGGGCATGGCCAATTTAGCAGTCCATTAAACAATACACACAAATTAAACTTTAATTTGTTATGCTCCTGGGGGTGGAAAGCAGATTAGTGAAGGGATGTGGCTGCCTTTGGGGGGGAGGGGGTTGAGGGACTTCTATTTGTGTTCGTGTATGTCTCTCTCTCTGGAGGCTGGGGAGGCCAAAAACAGACCCGTTTTTGTCCTCCCGGGATCCCCGCACATCCCATTTTTGGCCTCCTCGGCCTTCTGGAGGCAGAGGAGGCCACACATCACCCCGCCTATTTGGAGGGTAGGTGGGGCAATGTGGGCAGGGCAGCCTTGTGGTCCCGTGTGGGCCGGATTAATGGTTTCAGGGGGCTGTATCAGACCCGTGGGCTGTAGTTTGAGGGCCTCTGGTCTAGGAGCAAATATGGAGTTCGCCCACCCCAGATTGAAGCTTTAAGCAGTTCATTTTGAATCAGTCTGTTCTTAAAGTGTAAATGGGAAATGAACGGTTCCCTCTTCAAATCTGAATTTTCCAATTCAAATTAAATCACGACGAATGTTATCTTGTTGTCAGATTACGGGGGGAAGAAGTTCACATAATCTTATCACATTTGCAGAGATCTTTATTTTAAAACCACTCTCCTAAATAAATAAATATGGAACTGTAAATACTAAATACCTTTGGGAATTAAGTCATTTAGTATCTTTGCGTTGAAAAAACACACACACACACAATGATCCTCAGAGTATTTAATTTAAATTAGTCTGGCCTCTTGGCAGCTAATGCATTTTGAGTTTATAAAGGGACATCCACAGTTTAATCAACTTCAAAAAAGAAGCTGATACTGTGCAAATCTTTCCTGTCACAGCTTTGTGTTAAAACAGATAAGTATTAAATAGGACGTCAATGATTGCATTGTAATCTGATGCATTTGTGCTCCACATTAAATCCCATTATCTGCAATATTGTTTAATTTCTAGGAAACTATTTTAGATTTCAGTCTTGTCCATTGTGTGTAGACATGTGAAGTATTTGAATAGTCCTCGATTTATGACCAGAATTGGGAACTCAATTTCCCTTGCCAAGGCAGTTGTTAAGTGAGGTGCATCCAATTTTATGACCTTTTTTTCCCACAGTTGATAAGCAAATAACTGCCGTTGTTAAGTGAATCATGTGGTCATTAAGTGAATCTGGCTTCCTCCATTGACTTTGCCAGTAGATGGCTCGGAAATTCTCAAATGGTGATCACACGACCCCGGGATGCTGCAACCATCATAAATATACGCTAGTTGCCAAGGGCCTAATTTTTGGTCACTTGATTTTGTGGATGCCACAACACTTGTCAGTGTGAGGACTGGTTGTAACTCACTTTTTGTGACTTACTAAAGTCACAAAAATTACTAAACTAGTAATTTAATTTAAATTTAATTAATCATATTTCTATGCCGCCTAACTCCCAAGGGACTCTGGGCGGCTTACAACAGAAATAATACAAACAGTGACAGGAAGGAAGGAAGGAAGGAAGGAAGGAAGGAAGGAAGGAAGGAAGGAAGGAAGGAAGGAAGGAAGGAGGGAGGGAGGGAGGGAGGGAGGGAGGGAAGTCCACCCAGATTTATTTTCACAACAGTATTTCACCACTTCTAATTTACTTATAAGCAGTGGTGGGATTCAGCCAGTGTGGGCCAGTTCGGGTGAACCAGTAGTTAAATTGCTATCTGACCCTGCCCCACCCCTTCCTGCCCCACCCCAAAATGGGGTGCGGGGGGTGCGGCCCCTGGCGGCCCGTTTTCACTCTGAGGAGGTTTCAGGGAGGCCTACTAGGCCCAAAATGGGGCAGGGGGAGGTGGTGTGCCCTCCCACCCCATTTTCGCTCCCAGGCTTCATGGAGGCCTACTAAGCCCAAAACGGGGCACGGGAAGGTGCAGGAGGCCAAGTAATGCCTGTCACACACCCTGGTCATGTCCACCAAGCCATGCCCACAGAACCGGTAGTAAAAAAATTGTAACTCCACCACTGTTGATAAGCATGTCCAACCTGCAAACTACACACACACACACACACACAGAGAGAGAGACAAAATTTTTATGCTCCCACCAATTCCATTTGAATAATACACAATCCTTCCTGCTTACCATGACAGTGTCATGACTGAGACAGAATAAATGGATTTATCCATAATTTAGAAATGCAATAAAAGCAAGCATCCTTACTAGAGGCATTTTTTTTCCTTTGATTTTCTCCTCCTTTTTCTTTTTAAATAAATCTTGCTACCGCTTTTCATTTTGCCCAAAGGTCTTAGCAGTTATTGCCTGACTCTGACCATAAAACCTTCATAGGAGTCAAAGAATTGCTATTATTTTATAGATTCAATTGAAGGTGACTCAAAGCCACTAAAAACACTGAACTTCGTGTACTATTTCCAACCTGACTTCAAAATGGTTGCAAGTCAGGAAGAATTCACATTGTGGTGTTGCCTAAGGGATCGATTTCTTAAATTGATGCTAAATTAATAATTTAGCCAATAGTCTTAACAGGGTTTTCCATTGTACTTATTATAAGCAATATCTTATGGATGTCAAACTTAAGCCAGCAAGTATTAGAGAGAATTCTTGAACTCGTATGGATATACTATGGATATATCCTATGGATAGACAGTTAGAACAATTCATTAATCAGTGGAACAACTTGCCTCCAGAAGTTGTAAATGCTCCAACACTGGAAGTTTTTAAGAAGATGTTGGATAACCATTTGTCTGAAGTGGTGTAGGGTTTCCTGCCTAAGCAGGGGATTGGACTAGAAGACCTCCAAGGTCCCTTCCAACTCTGTCCTTCTATTCTATACTACTTGTTTTTCAAGTGCTGGAAATGGAATGGCAAAGACAATTGGTCAAAGCAAACCACAAGCTTATGGGGAATTTCATGTAGGAGATGTCCAGGCTGAGCTCAAGGGAGGGGTCAAATGCATCATTAAATCCCTTCGTGCCCAGAAGAGATCTAAGACCAGCCCATCATGAATTCCTTATCTACCACCAAATTGCTTTGACAGTTAATAGTTCAGATTCTTGTAGAAAGCTTAAATTTACAATAACACTTTATACCCATTTGAATTGCCCGGATCTGCTAATTTCCCTGGTGCTTGACACTTCAGGTGTTTATTATGCTTTAGTAATTATGATATTAGACTAGAATTTGTGAGACACAGAACCTCCTCAGCGTGCCTACCGTCCTTGTCCTAATATTCCTTTTCATACTTACTCTTTTCATGGATTCAAATTATGTTTATACTTTTACCTGTTATCTTATATATCCTTGTCAAATAAATAAATAAATAAATAAAATAAAATAAATAGTAGCTCACCAGGCAACTCTAGGCCTGTCGCTGTCTTTCAAGTTAGCCTCCTGTCAAATTTACCAAGTTTCTTGTTTTTTACCAAACAAGAAACATGGCTAGATAAGCTAGTCAGAGCTAGTGGTATTCAGCCGGTTCGGACCAGTTCAGGAGAACCGGTAGTGGCAACCTGCGGGGGGGGGGGGGCGCCCACCCGGGTGCAATCCTGTCCTATATCACTGTGTTTTTGATGCTGCACGCATGTGTGGATGGCACGTGTGACCGAATTGCCATGTTGTTTGATGTTGCACACATGTGTGGATGGCGCACGTGAGCAAATTGCCCTATTTTGTGATGCCGCATGCATGCACGGATGGCATGCGCTCACATTTCCAGTGCTGGGCGAACTGGTTGCTACAGTATGTGATTCCCACCTCTGAAGCTAGTTCTATTTTATTGCAAGAATACATTGACAGAACCTTAAAGGTAAAGGTTCCCCTCGCACATATGTGCTAGTTGTTCCTGACTCTAGGGGGTGGTGCTCATCTCCGTTTCAAAACCAGCGCTGTCCGAAGATGTCTCTGTGGTCATGTGGCAGGCATGACTAAACAGCAAAGGCACACGGAACACTGTTACCTTCCCACCAAAGGTGGTCCCTATTTTTCTACTTGCATTTTTATCTGCTTTCGAACCGCTAGGTTAGCAGAACCTGGGACAAGTAACGGGAGCTCATCCCATTACACGGCACTAGGGATTCAAACCACTGAATTGCTGACCTTTCGATCAACAAGCTCAGCATTTTAGCCACTGAGCCACCGCATCACCTGATAGAAACTTACAAGACTACAAGTATATTTTTCCTCCATCTTCTTTAAAACCAATAACTTGGGGAAGACTCTTTCTGAGCCTTTTACTCACCCACTATGCAGCTGTGGGCTATACTTGCCTTTTATCTGACTGATCCCTAGGCAGCATCTTTTTTCCCAGTCTCCCAAGGTGATTCCCATAACCTGTTACAACCAGCTTACAGCACCCTAGTGGACAAAACCCAGAGGAAGGCCATGGTGTGCATGCTGTTGTTGGAAGAAATATCCATCTGGTTCAGTTCCAAGCTGGGAGAAAGGCACTGGAGACAAAATGGAGGTTAGAGGCTGGTTGGAAAGATGGTTTTAATGATGAAGCAGAACCTCATGGGTGGTTCTGGTGCAGCTGACCACATGGAGTTGGGAGTGTATGGGGGCTTATACCTTCTCTTGGGCTTTGCCCTTGAGCTTCCTGCTCCTGTGCAAGAACATGTATTCTATTGACTGTTGTCAGATTCCCATGGGGCCAATTAGGGGTCATAACTGGCTCTATAGGTTGTCTGAGTTAAGTTTGGTTGAAGCTTCTGAGGGTGATGCAATGCACTTAGGAGATTGTGCAGTGTAGTGATCTCTGTGTTTTAGTGGGTTAAATCCTATTATTTCCTGAAAGGTCATGTCTTAATCCCTTTACCCTGGAGCTGAAGGTCTCTTGTTTGATAGATAGGATGGCCCAGTCTTTCTTAACAGGCACAAAATATCTGCTGGGGGCAGGGAGCTGGAGGTCTGAGTTTCTGTCTTCCTTAAGATTTTTTTATTTCTCTTTTATTGGAAATATTTTATCCTGCCTTTTTAAAATATTCCTCAAAATATTTCATTCTTCTAGGAAGGGGGTGTGTGTGGCTTCCGGCACTGTCTTGAATTTCTAGAAGAAAAGTGGAATGTAAATCTAATGAAATGACAAAGCTATGCAAAGCTTTGCTGGAAGATTCAGTTTGAAGGTGAGACAATCAACAGTAAACATCTCAATCTGTTGAGGCAGATCCACAAGGCAATGCTGCCCTGCTCCCTACTTCTGAAAGTGAACTGGTGACATTGCTTTGCATCACAGCCTCAAACTTACACTTCCAAGCATTGGGAAAGGATTCGACAGACATACCAAAGTTTCTTCTGTCTGTTGGAGGCACTAGTATGCTCTCTCTCTCTCTCTCTCTCTCTCTCTCTCTCTCTCTCTCTGTGTGTGTGTGTGTGTGTGTGTGTGTATGAGTGTGTTTGTGTAAGTGCATGTGTGAGAATTCCTGAGAATGGGGATCTGAGCTGGGCAAGAATTAGTGGAACAGATTTCATAACTACAGTAGAGGGATGTCTATGGAGATTCTCAGTCATCCAAGTCATAATTGTCCCAAAGGTGCTTTTGCACATATCATTTGATTCTTCTTGTAGCAATAGCAATAGCACTTAGACTTATATACTACTTTACAATGCTTTCAATTTAGTTTGCTACCAGTTTGCTCGTGCGCTCGTGCGATGCTTCTGCGCATACACAGAAGCGTCTGAGCGGGTGGACGGAGCCTCCCGCTGCCACTGATACCGGTTTGCCCGATCCAGAGCAAACCGGTAGCAACCCACCACTGTTTCCAGTCCTTTCTAAGCAGTTTACAGAGCATATTGCACTCAACAATCTGGGTCCTTATTTTATCAACCTCGGAAGGATGGAAGGCTGAGTTAACCTTGAGCCTGGTGAGATTTGAACTGCCAAATTGCAGGCAGACGGCAGTCAGCAGAAGTAGCCTGCAGTACTGCACTCTAACCACTGCACCACCGTGGCTCATTCTTCGTGTAGGATGTAGCTGGCTAATTGCTAGGTTTTGCCTATTCCTATTTCCTGTAAATACATTTTCTTTCTATTGCAGTTGTCCCAAAGCTGCTTTTCCAAAAGGCAACTGGACTTTCTTTGTTTTTCGTTGAAGACTTTCCTTTGTTTTTTCCTTTTTGCTTATCATCCAAGAACCTTCTTCATTTCTGACGTCTTGGATGAGCTTCTTGGATGAGAAGTGAAACATCTTCAAGGAAAAACAAAGAAAGTCCAGTTGCCTTTGGAAAAGCACTACATCCTACAAGAAGAGTCAAAGAATATGTGCTCTAGGCATATTGGCCCATATGTGACATCAGATTAACAACATTTTAGAGTAAATTGAATGATTGTCAAAGAGAAGCTACAGAAGAAATCTTAACTTTTTAGATCTACCCCATTCCTTCAAAATCAAAAGGTGCTGAAGAATCCGTGCCATTGAATTCACACCACCAACACTACCAAGTCAGTGATAAATAGCTCACTGAAGCAAGTTATATCGGCTTTTTACTGCAACACTTCAAACCAAGCAGCTTCTCACAGATGAACAACACAAATACTTCCTCTAATAATATCTAAATGGGTCAAACCAAATGGGAACAGGAACAGAAAGATATTTTCTGGGGGAAAAAAACCCTTTACAGGCAGCCAATCTAGGACTCTAAATAAAGCACCCCTTTTTAAAATGTGTCAACTTTGTATGGTTATCAAAATCACGAATCAACAGGGAAAAATACAATATATGCCTTAAATACACATCTGACATACCTCATAATAAAGAAGTTAGACCTGACAGGTTGAAGGTTTGCTTCAAATCTCAGTCGCAGTCTTCCTTTAAAAGTGCTTCGTTCTAGGACAGTGATTGACAGGGCATCAATCTTCCAAAGTGATTGACTGGCAACAACTTTCCAGCATGTTGTCTGGCATACATTTTACCTAGTCTGTTTTCCCTGAACGAGCCCCAAACTTTCAGCCCCCAAACAAGACATTCCTATTCTTGGTTGATGTTCTTAAACTCCCCAGCTTACAATGTCACACTGTTAGCCGCTGTGCTAACTAAGCACAAAGCTTTGCTGGGTTTTTTTTTTGTGTGTGTGGCTTTTTTTTTTTGGCTTCTGCTTTGCCTTTTCTCACTCCTGGGCACTCAGGCAATAAATGTGCCTGGTTTTGTTTAAACGCATAGTGCAAATGTGCATACCCTCTCTTGCCAGCTGTGCATTCATTACCAAGACTGTTAATTGGCCACAACTCAGCACAATGTTTTCTCTCTTCCCTGGTTGATTTTCAGGTCTTTTTAAGCTTTGCTCCTTCCAACACAGTGGTAGGGCCAGAGCAGCTTCTGCCCCCAGCACTTCCCTTTTCAAAATTCACCCACTGGGTTAGAATATTCTTCGCCTCCAGGTTATATTTCTTCAAACCGATCCTCGGAGCTTCAATAGATGTTGCCTCTGGGTTGTTCTCCTTTCAGTTCCAATGCCAAGATCCAATCTCTGCTCCCCTTCGGGTTACTGCTTTGAGATTCAATCCTGATGATTAAAACACCATCGGGTTTTTATATGACATTTCCTGTGATAGAGCTTATCCATTTCTATTTATGAAATCAAGCCCAAGAATGTTTCGCCATTGTCTTTATTAATATTCACTGTCTTGTTAAATTGGAAAAAAAAAAAAGAGAATCTTGAGGACTTGAAAGACTGGCTACTTGATTAAGCTATGGCTTGCCTTCAGAAGTTGTGGGTGCTCCCTCACTGAAGGCTTTTTAGAAGACACTGGACAATGGTATAGGGTCGTGATGGCAAACCTATGGCACGTGTGCCAAAAGTGGCATGCAGAGCCATTTCTCCAGACACACGAGCCGTTGCCTGTTGTTCTTCCAGGATCCTGTGCACCGCCAGTTGGTCTTTGTGCGCACATGCATGCCAGAAACTGGAAAACCAGGTGGCCAATGCGAATGCACACACTAGAAACTGGAAAATCATCTTTCCAGTGCATGCATGCGCACTGGGCGGCTGCTCTTCCGATTTCCGGTGTGCATGTGGCTGCTCTTCATGCATGCATGCATGCCAGAAACAGGAAGACCAGGTGACCAGTGCGTATGCATGTGCTGGAAACCGGAAGATCATCTTCCTGGTGCGCGCATGCGTACTGGGAGACTGCTCTTCCGGTTTCCGGGATGCGCGCACGTGCTCCCATTTCAGCACTCCATGCCGAAAATGTTTGCCAACTCTGGTATAGAGTCTCCTGCTTGAGCAGGAAGTTGGACTTGAAGACCTCCAAGGTCCCTTGCAACTCTGTTATTCTGATTACTGCTTAAGTTTATGTGGCTCATAGCCCACTGTCTTGTTTGTTTGTTTGTTTGTTTGTTCATTCATTCGTTCATTCGTTCATTCGTTCATTCGTTCATTCGTTCATTCGTTCATTCGTTCATTCGTTCATTCGTTCATTCGTTCATTCGTTCATTCGTTCATTTATCAACAAGTACAAGGAAACAAGTAACAGTATAGACATAGACATGGACACATGAAAAAAATTTGACACAAATAAAAGGAAATAATTAAGCAAAACAGCCATAAACACATAGAATAATTACATATAAATGGGGACAGTAGGACAGGGATGGTAGGCACGTGCCGCTGGTGCGCTTATGCACACCCCCTTAGGGACCTCTTAAAAAACATGAAAGGTCCACGGTAGACAGTTTAAGGTAAAAGATCTGGAGATTAGTGAGACTAACAACAGGATCAGGTAGAGTGTTCCAGACATTTACTACTCTATTGCAGAAATCATATTTCCTACAATCAAGATTAGAGCGAATTACATTAGGTTTGAGTCTATTGATCGCCCTTGTGTTATTGTGGTTGAAATTAAAGTACTCATTCTCCACCTTAAATATCATATCCAGCTTCTGGGTACCATATTTAAAAAGAATAAAGAAAATTTCAAACAGGTTTATGGAAAGTAGCAAAGGGTGGTGAAGGAAATTTTTTGAGTTTGAGAAAAAAAAGTTTGAAGGAACTGAGTAAGATGACTGAAGGGAGATATGATAACAATCTTCAAATCCTTCAAAGCTGAATGAAGGCAGATTCTAATTGACTGCTGAGGGGAAAAACTCAACTATGAGAGCAGTTTGACAGCGAAACCAATTAGTCAGGGAAGAAGCGCTTTTTCACTGGATATGTTCAAATAAAGGCACCAAGGAGGAGGCTGAATGTGATGATCTGAGTGGCCTCTTCCAGCTCAATGATATTTAGAATAATATTGCCCAGGCAAAGATTCTACCTGACAAAAGCTTTATAGCAGGGACACTTTTTACCTACAAATATTCTTATTATTTCCACTGGTGGTTATTTCAATCAATTTTATTTTATTTTTCAACAATTTAACATTGAAAGGGTCTATTCTGGCCAGAGATAGAGCACTTTTTTTGAGGCATAATCATATTTGGAACTTTGGGTACAAGTGGTAATTCCATGCACAAAATGGCTGCCATTATAAACATGCCTCAAAGCACTCATACTAAAATGGAGATTAGCCCCCATAGATGCACTCAATCAATCATGGAGGGGCCTTTATGGAACCAAATGCACTCCTTCAAATAGATACGATGCTAGAAGTTGGTGCTTTCCTTTGGACACTGCAGTTTCCTATTTATTCATTTTTTTAATTAAAAGAATATTATTAAAAAGCCAATTGGGGAAGAGATCCTTATCATGTATAACTGTCTATACATGTAGTTCTCAAATTACAACAATTGGAATCAGAATGAGTTACACCTAATTTTACGATGCCATGATTGTTAAGCAAATCACTGCGGTTGTTAAGTGAATCATGTAGTCATTAAGCAAGTCTAGCTTTCCCCATTGACATTGCTTGCCAGAAGTCCACTGGGAAGGTTGCAAATGGTGATGACATGAACCTGGGACACTGCAATTGTCATAAATACATGCCAGTTGCCTAGCGTCTGAATTTTGATCATGTGACCATGGGATGCTGCAACAGTCATAAGTGTGTAAATCACTTTTTTCAGGGCTGTTGTATCTTCAAATGGTCATCAAATGAATTCCTGTAAGTTAAAGATGATCTCTAGTTGCTTATCTTTGGGTTTACGTTATTCTGCTCAATTTTCTTCTGAGTCCAAGAACTCACAATGAACATCACTGACAAATGTTTCTCCTCTCCCTACTTCAGGGGTGTCAAACTCAATTTCATTGAGAGCCACATCAGGATTGTGTTTGACCTCAGGGGGCTGGGGTGGATATGGCCGGGGTGGGCATGGCCCACTCAATGTCACTTGTGTCGGGGGCACCTGTAGTGGTCCAAGCGCTCTGCCAGTGAAAATGGGCTCCCGAGTTCTACTTTTACCTGTGATGGCCTCCTGCAACCCTCTGCCAGTGAAAACAGAGCTCAGGAGGGCCACCAAGCTCCATTTTCACTGGCAGGAGCACCATGGGCCGGTCCTTCACTGGTTCCAGAGAGGCCCCACGAGACAGATCCAGGGGTGGTATTCACTTACTTTCCCTACCGGTTCGCAGATGTGAGCATGAACAGCTTCCGCACATGTACCTGGCCTCAAAAACGTGCCTAAATAGGATGGTATAGAGCTGGGGCAGGCCCACATGCGATTTCTGCTACCGGTTCAAGTGAACCGGTCTGAACCAGTTGAGTACCATCTCTGGCCAGATCTAAGCACCCCACGGGCCAGATCTGGCCCCCTGGCCTTGAGTTTGACACCCCTGCCCTACTTGAACAGATCCTGGGAATGAAAGCTGTCCACTTTCCACAAAAACTGGTTCCACTGCTGAATTCTCCTTCTCCTTGGAATATTTCTCCTAACATTTAACCAGAATCTGCCATCCCTATAATTTAAGATAATTATTCCATGTTCTGTATTCTAGGGAGGTAGAGAACAGGTCATGACTTTCGGATATTGTACCACCCCTCCCAATATTAATTAGATTCCCTCCTCTAGTTTCATGCAACTTGTTTTATATAGTTTTTAAAACAGAAACTGGAAAACTGCAAAGCGCCTTTATTCATACATATGATTCTGATCTCCACAGACATTCCTCCTATGGGAAATGCTTCTTAAAGGCAGCCTTATAAAATAAATATATTTGATGGGTGTGATCCAATGTTTTATTTGACAGCATGTCCATATATCTGGAGTAAGACAAAGGCAAGTTAGGATGACAAACCACATCCTTGAGAACCACAGGAATGATAGCGAGCAACTTCATCACTTTGCCATCCCGTCAATCAGTGTTTTGTGACTGTCTTGATCCACTATGACAACTTCATTTTCTAAATGGAGAGCAGCAAAGGGACGCTGCAGTTCAATGAAGTTTCAGTCAAAGCACTTGCTCAAAGAGCTTTGATGAACTAACAGATTAACAGAATTGGAAGGCACCTTGTAGGTCATCTAGTCCAACCCCCCACCCAAGCAGGAGACCCTACACCATTTCTGACAAATGGCAGTCCAATCTCTTCTTGAAAGTCTCAAGGGATGAAGCTCCCACAACTTCTGAAGGCAACTTCTGTTCCACTGGTTGATTGTTCTGTCAGAAAGTTCCTCCTTATTTCTAGGGTGAATCTCTCCTTGTTCAGTTTCTATCCATTATTCCTTGTCTGGCCTTCAGGTACTTTGAAAAATAGCTTGACCCACCCTCCTCTCTGTGGCAGCCCCCCAAATATTGGAACACTGCTATCATGTCTCCCCTGGTCCTTCTCTTCACTAGACTAGCCATGTCCAGTTCCTGCAACCATTCATCGTACGTTTTAGCCTCCAGCCCTAATCACCTTGGTTGCTCTTCTCTGAATTCTTTCTACAGTCTCAACATCTTTTTTATAGTGTGGTGTCCAAAACTGGATGCAGTACTCTAGGTGTGATCTTACTAAGGCTTTATAGCAGGGGTGGGTTCTAAATTTTTTTACTACTGGTTCTGTGGGCATGGCTTATTTTGTGGGCATGGCTTGGTGGGGGGGTAATGTGACTGGGTGGGCGTGGCCAACTTTTTTTTTTTTTAACTTTTAAAAGCATTTTTTCTACAACCTTAAGAGGCTGCCATCTTCTTTGGAACAAACTGCAGATTTTCCTTATGTTCATCATAAACAGGTAATTCTCTGAATAAGATCTGTTGGAATATCTTCCTAAGTAGGATCAACCAATTTTATTGAAGAGCGTATTGTGTTCATCCTGGGGAGTTTTACCTGCAGTTTGTAAAGATATGCCATGTTGCTTTGGTAAAATATTCCATTTGGCTGAACCACTGAAAAATTCCACGTTGCTTGTTGACCTTGACTCAACCCCCCCCCAAAAAAACCCCCAAAAACCCAGGGCTAGTGAGCATATACCACATGCCCTGTTTATGTTTATGCAAGGATAAATGACTTTAGGAAGTAAGGAATCTCTTTAGTGGGATCTTGGAGTCTTAGTGGACAACCAGCTAAATATGAGCCAGCAGTGTGCAGCGGCAGCCAAAAGAGCCAATGCAATCCTAAATTGCATTAACAGAGGGCATCATTCCCTTCATGGTTGTCCCAAAGGTGCTTTTTCAAGAGGTAACTGGACTTTCTTTGTTTTTCTTTGAAGCCGTTTCACTTCTTCAGAGCTGAAGAAGCTTCTTGGATGAGAAGCAAAATATCTTCAAAGAAAAACAAGGAAGTCCAGCTGCCTCTGGAAAAAGCATCCTCAGGACTACTGTACCTCAATAATTGTAAAAACCCAGCAATAATTATACTTGGGTTGCTCTTGCAAGGCATTCAGAGTTAACAGCTGTCTCACTATTTCTTAGAATAAAGTCTGTCCTATACGCCACATAATTATTTTAAAAAATTACACCATGGTTTCCTGTGGAAGACAAATCCAAATATTATGCTGAGTTTTGCCACAGCACGAAGAGTAGAACAGACATAGCCCATTATCAAGTGTCATTCCTTGCTCAAAAACTCACAGAAAATATATTTAGGGAAATTGGGAGCACAAAACGTATTTTTAAAGCTACATTTTTTAAGAAGTCCAGCCTGATGGTAGTGCCTAACTAATGGTGTGTTGATAAATGTTAACAACCTGGTTCTGCCAGCTCCATTGCCATTATTGTGTTGCGCCACTGACTGCAGAAAAGCAGATTAGCATGCTAGGCATTAGTGGCTCAGCTCAACCAGCTTGCAAAAAGGCAGAAAAATTTAGCAGTCAGCTTTTGTGAGCTGATATGAGCCAGCTCCAACACACCACTGCACCTAGCCAATCTTGATGGCTTCAGAACACCTATGCAGGGTTAGGCCATGTTATATTTTGATGGGAGAGTACTATAGACTAGAGCACGAGTGTCAAACTTGTGGTGTCTCGTTGCTGTCATGTGATGTATTGTGACGTTTTTCCCCTTTGTGGAGCCGGGGTGGGCATGTCCTGCGCGTGACACAGTGGGCCAACAATTTGACAGCCCTGGACTCAGGGATGGGATTGAAAAAATTAACAACTGGTTTGCTGTCTAGTTGCTGGGTGGGCGTGCCCATGGGTGTGTGGCCTACTTGATCTCCTGCACCATGGTGGGGGGGGCGTTTTTGCCCTCATGAGGCTATACAGGCTTTCCTCGAGCCTCCAGGAGCGCAAAAATGGCCTCCCCCGGGCACCAGAGGCCAGAAACAGGCCCATTTCCGGACTTCTGGTAGGCCCGTTTTTCACCCTCCCAGAGCTTCCGCGCGGTCCGTGCACTTACCTCACATCCAAAACGGGCCACATGGAGACTCCTGGGAGGGGCGGGGTGGACTGGGCAGGGTCAGCAGGTCCTTGTAACTACCGGTTTGGTGAACCAGATTAAAATTAGCATCTGGTTCTCCCGAACCAGCTGAATCCCACCCCTGTCTGGACTAGACTGTGCTATAGAGAAGACTGGGAAATTAAATATCCTGCAGAAGATAGTGGGAGACTTAGCATATGATTGCTAAGAAAACTTTTTGGACCTATACAGCTCATCACAACAAACTGAACTCAACTCAAGATACTCAAGATCTTTAACTTTTCTAACTTATCCTCTTTCTTTCACTAGTGTATGCTAGTAAAAATTGGTACTAAAATTTCACCTACTAATGTAATTTAGATGCAACAGTCAGGGTAGCTAAGAAACCTCACTGCAGTTATATTTTATTATTATTATTACTAAATTGCAATGGGTTGAATAAAATAAAAATAAAATCTTTGCTCTGTCAAAGATGGTAACCTCCCTTGTAGCATACTGTGACATATTCTAATCTAATTCAAGGAACAAGAGAGCAGCGCTTTGGGGAAAGATACCACTTCTTAACATGGCAAAAGACATTAATCTTGTTGCCTGGCTTCTATGTTCAGCATGCCATGCCAAAACGGGCATTGGTATTCTGCTCAAATCCACAGAAGTTACAAGGAGTGGTACTTGTGTCACACCACAGCATATTCCAAGCACAAAAGGACACAGAAGAAAGGATTATTTGTTTCAAATAGCTACCCACTTGGGTACAGGAAAACATTTTAGAATTTGGTTCTTTGATACTTCATCTCCATAAATTATTCATCTCTTGAGCAGTTTCTCTACCATCACATCAATAAAGATTTGTTTCACTTTAAAAAAATTGAGAAATCATTTTTTCTCCAGGTCCTAGTGGGTACCAATCATGGATTTTAAATTACATGTTCACAGCCCTATTCACATGACATGCATATTCATGCACATTTCTATCCCATTCTCCTCTGACGGTCCTGTAAAGTAGGTTTCCATTCTCAGTTTTCAACATGCTGGTCCTTATATCATGCTGATGGTGAAGGAGAGACAGAATCTGAAGGAACAGAAGAAGAATGGAATTATAAAACTGATTTTTCTCTGTCCATGCACTGGTCCTTCTCCCATTTTAGGCAGTGGGTCATCCTAGGTGACCCCAATCCATGTTGACTCTAAGTACATCAAGAGATATATTAATAATTTTGTTGACAAACTCCTGTGTCAAGCCATGGCTAATTCTCTTGGGGTTGTGAATCACTTGAATTGTAGATTTGTTTGCAAATGGTAAATAGGAAAGAAAAGAAAGTGAGAGAAAGGAAGAAGGAAGGAAGGAAGGAAGGAAGGAAGGAAGGAAGGAAGGAAGGAAGGAAGGAAGGAAGGAAGGAAGGAAAATGAAAGAGAGAGAGAGAGAGAGAGAGAGAGAGAGAGAGAGAGAGAGAGAGAGAGAGAGAGAGAGAGAGAAGGGTCTCTTTCAGCAATCTCATTCTAAGAAAGTTTTAGTTTTCATCACAAAAGGTGGAAGATTGAACTTTAAGAATTCATCCATCAATCCATCTATCCATTAATTGATGCATTCACGTTGATTGATTGATTGATTGATTGATTGATTGACTGACTGATTGATCGATCCATCGATCGATCGATCGATCCATCCATCCATCCAACAAAAGTATATGGCCAACCAACTCACACTTAGTGACACCATGTGTTTTATATCTCAGTGAAAAACCCATAACCCCACCCTAACACCCAGCCTAGCAAGGTGATTACATGTTCATACCAGCCACTTGATCAGCTCTGAAACAACCACAGGTCCATGTGGTTAAGGTATTCCTGAGGAGCAACCAGGGGGAATGATATTCCAAAGGGAGGGAGCCATCCCAGAGCAGACCTTTTTCCTTGATCCCACAAAATGTACCACCCTAATAAATGGGACCTGCATTGTAACTTGCCTTCCTGCTCTGGTGGACCAAATGAAAAATGTTCAAAAACAGGCATCTCAGATCATGCTGTCATATATTTTCTTTGTGCTCCTACATGAGAGGGGAGAACAAAATGGGAAGTGGCTATTACAAATAGCTATTCCAAGACCAGTTAAACCAGTTGTCTGGGGATGATGGTGCCTTCTACTAAGTGGGAGAACAGATGACAGCGTAGTTCAGATCACAGAGTTGGATATTTCCATGAAAACGCCAGTTTAGCATTTTTTTGGGATGGGGGAGAAACATTACATTAAAAAATTCAAACTGCTGATCTCAGTTTAGCTAGGATCTGGTTTTCTATATTCATTCAAGCATTTCTGAACAATTATCAAGTCATTTTCTCTGAGCACTTCAAATGAATCCCTTAGTAAGAGCACCCTTAAGATCTTGCTTTGTCAGTGGTTCTGTGGATTAATGCCTAATAACAAGATATAATGGTGCAGCATCTGAGAGTACTAAAAATCTTGATTGTACCCATTGGTGAATTAATTCCAGATTCAGCCTTCTAATTATGCCACAATAGAAAGCAAGAACAACAGATATAAATATGAACACTGAATAAAGCTGCGAATGTTAGTTATCCCCACCATCATTGGCTTTATTTGGTTAATGAAATAAACAAAATGTTAAAAAGTTATGATATTTATGTACCAAGCACATCTAAATTATATTAAAGTAACCAAAATATCTTTACAATCCCCGAGGCATGTCACAACTTTTGAGCATCCCTAATGTTTTGAAATTGAAAGTTGAAAAATTTGACATGTCCTATGAATTGGGTTGGCAACCTTAAATACTCAAAGAGCCACAAAGGTCCTAACCGGAAGCCCCCCCTCTCCCCATTCAATTCTGGAGCCAACCGGAAGTCCAGTTCCCCCATCACAGAGTTTTCTCCTATTGCAGCGTCCTTTTTCCTCTGCTGACCAGAAGTCCAATTCCCCCGCCATAGAGTCTCCTCCTAGCATGGTGTCCTTTTTCCTCTGCTGATCAGAAGTCCGGTTCCCCCACCATAGAGTGTCCTCCTAGCGCAGTGTCCTATTTCCTCTACCTGTCCTAACCAAAAGCCCTATCAATTGTGGAGCCAACCGGCGACAGGGAGCCGCAGCAGAGGGATGAAAGAGCCACATGTGGCTCCAGAGCCACCGGTTGCCAACCCCTGGTTTATATGATAGTAGTAGTAATACTACTATATATCAAAAGCAAGCACTACAAAAAAATCATGGGGAAATCAAGGGTTCAACACTTATAAAAGGCAGCTACCATAGACTTTTAACAGGAAACAGGATCGTGTAATTGAAAAAAAAAAATCTGGCTAGTAAGGAGCGAGCGCCTCGCCTGGCCATCAGACCACTTCTTTCGCGGCCGAAAGGAGTGACCCACTCGCCCCAATGCACCTTGCCTGGCCGCCGGCCCGCTTCTTTCACAGATTGGCCACGCATGTGCTTAAATAGGGCCAAATTTTGGGGGTAAGGCTTAACTTTAATGCTTGTGCACAAAACAGTGCTGAGTCATGTTTTAGGAGAAACACAGTATTCCTTGATGAATAAAAACATAATGATAATCAGATAATACCAAAAGTAATCACCAAAACTAAATATAAGAGAATATCTGAATAATTTTGGGTTGAATTGTGGACTCCTTGGTGCTCTCTAAGCTTGGTTATTTACATTCAGACATTTCATTACACAACTAGGGAACATCAGTGCCAGTTTATGTTGGGTATGAACATGATAGTTGGGCAATGAAACATCTGTAAAGCAAACAAGCAATCTCAGAGAGCACCGAGGACTCTAAAGACCACTAATTTGCAAAAACCAACTTTCTTGAAATAGTAGGCATTTATTGCAATAAATCCATGAGCCTCAAGTTCTTGGCCAGAGTATGAATTATAGAAGTTGATTAGGCTATAAAGGTAAAGGTTTCCCTCGCACATACCTGCTAGTCGTTCCTGACTCTAGGGGGTGCTGCTCATCTCTGTTTCAAAGCTGAAGAGCCAGCCCTGTCCGAAGACGTCTCTGTGGTCATGTGGCTGGGATGACTAAATGCCAAAGGCACACGGAATGCTGTTACCTCCCCACCAAAGGTAGTCCCTATTTTTCTCCTTGCATTTTTTACGTGCTTTCGAACTGCTAGGTTGGCAGAAGCTGGGACAAGTAACGGGAGCTCACTCCGTTACGCAGCACAAGGGATTTGAACCGCTGAACTGCCGACCTTTCGATCGACAAGCTCAGTGTCTTAGTCACTGAGCCACCGCATCCCTTGATTAGGCTATAGATTAGGCTATAGAACTAATTTAAATGATGATGGTGGACAAGCTGATGAGAAGAAGAGAAAGAAGAAGAAGAGGAGGAGGTGGCAGTTTTTATCTTGGCAAGGTTTTTTTTTAGTGTTCCCATGATATTGCTCATTTTATTTCCCGTTCCCAAATTAACGCTTATCTGATCGTGCTCATTTAAAATAAAGCAGCATCGTTATTGCAAAAAAGAACACCTGCCTACAGAGCTGTAGTGATTTCTATAATTTACTTGCCTTTCACACAGAGAAAAGCTGAGTCAGTGTCAGTACTAACAGGGTTTTTTTTTCTTCTTCTTCTTTTTACATCAAGTGAAATCACCAACCTTTATTATATCAAGTTCACCTAGTCATCTGTCACATGCCTGCGGGGAAAAATTAATTTCGTTTACAGGCTAAAGGATGCTGGTGTGAAATGATTGGGCTTGTTCAGTCGTCCTCCGAATGTGTATTTGGTTGTGTACAAATTGGATACAAATGTACACTAGCACCTCGAGGGAAAGACGTGGATTTTGTAGCCAAAGAAATTGTGGATGTTTGGCGGACTAACAGAACATGCAACCAACCTGTTTTCCTGGCTCATTCTGTTTGCAATATATTCTCCTGTAGAATAGAATAGATTAAAATCATGGCTCTTTTCCTTTTCTTTTCCTCTTCTGATGGTTTACTTCAGTAGTGGATTCCACTTACTGTACCTTTGCTACCGGTTCGGAACTGTGAGTGGGCATGCAGTGCTTCTGCGCATGCTCAAAGGGTCCATGATGACATCCGGGTGAGTGGGCGGAGCCTCCCGCTTCCACCACAACCGGTTTGCCCGAACTGGGGTGAACCAGTAGAAACCCACCACTGGTTTACTTGTCAATGGAAGTAGAGAAGGAGGTGATATAGAATCCATGGTGACAGAACTGCTCCTTCCTTCCTTCCTTCCTTCCTTCCTTCCTTCCTTCCTTCCTTCCTTCCTTCCTTTTTTCCTCCCTCCCTCCCTCCTTCCCTCCTTCCTTCCCTCCCTCCCTCCCTCCTTCCCAAGAATCATCAAAACTTAGCTTTGGGATGGGGAGGATATATGCCTATTTTTTGCACATTTCTTTTAAAAATATATATTTTTATAAAAGTCTAGTCTCTGATTTGTGATTATTTTTAAAATGAAAAAGCTGGGGGGGGGGAGATATTGTTTTCCTGAGCACAAAAAGATGAAGTTTTCAGGCGAAATAAAAACTTAGGGCACACGTGTCAAACTCACTCGCCTCACGTGATGTGATGTATCCAGTGGTGGGTTGCTTCCGGTTCGCAAGAATCGGTAGTAAAAATTTTTAGTAGTTCAGAGAACCGGTAATAACATTGGCTGGCCACGCCCCCAAACCGGTCCCTGGCCTGGTCGCCGCTCGCTTACCCTGCCCACCTCATGAGAGGCTTTTTTTTTTTTTTTTTTTACTTTTAAAAGCATTTTTTCTACAACCTCTTCGGCTGAAAAAAATGCTTTTAAAAGTTTAAAAAAAGCCTCTGATGATCGTGCGGCTCAGCTGGGATCTCAGAGGCTTCTAAAAGCATTTTTTTCTGCTTTTTTCTGGGAAAAATGCCTTTAGAAGCCTTTGACAATCCCAGCTGACTTGCCTGATCGTCAGAAGCTTCTAAAAGCATTTTTTTCTGCAACCTCTTAAGGTTGTAGAAAAAATGCTTTTAAAAGTAAAAAAAAAAAAAAGTTGGCCATGCCCACCCAGTCACATTACCCCCATAAGCCACACCCTCAAAATAAGCCACACCCACAGAACTGGTAAAAAAATTTAGAACCTTGGATGTACCGTGATTTTTTGGGGGGCCTTTGCGAAGCCTGGGTGGGCATGGCCTGGGTGTGACACATCCAGCCGCGGGCCACCAGTTTGACAGCCCTGGCTTAGGGGATAAAATGGGTCAAGTGCCACTGAAAGTGGTACAGGTGTTTCCAAGTTATACTCCTTCAAAATCAGAATTTGTCAAAACCTGGCTTTTAAGTGTTCCATTTTGGAACAGCATCACATGAAATTAGCAGGGAGAGCAATCTTTTCTGCATAGAAAGGGTATTCATAACCAATGAAACTACCGATTTCTCAGTGCAAGAGTCTTTTCCATAAAATAAAGTAATTGCTATGGCCGAAGTCAGCTAGCTCACACTGCCCAAAAAGCATGCTTGGGAAAAATAAGATGGCATGGAATGAATGATTAGAGTTTTGTTGCCCTTCTTCAACTGGAGCCCACCTGACAAGGACGACAGTAGCTGCTGTGCCATCATTTCCAGAAAACTGGAGTTCTGATAAGGCAAACTAGAATGAAAGTTTTGTGGTGACCAAAACCAAGAAAAATATAACTTTAGATCATCTGAAATTATTCCAAACAGTCCATACTTTTCAATTGTTCCCTTCTGTCCATCTCTCGACCTTCTACTGAACGTTTTGTTATCACTCAAGAGGGGTAAAGGAAGTTAACCAGGTGAAATGAGCTACTGGATCATGGAAAACCTGGTGGTCATAGTCTCCTGATGTCTTATGGGCAAGACCTGAAGGCATTAAGAATACACCCACATAGAAAGCTGCCTCATGTTTATGGTGTCTCTGTAATGGTGAAACAGAATAGTCTGGGCAGGAAAAAAGAAAGCAAAGATGACAAAGTGGCTAGGATCTGAGGGCTCTACTGTTGCTGCATTGTTATCATTTTTAAAATATTATAATATAATAATAATAATAATAATAATAATAATAATAATAATAATAATAATAATAATAATAATAATAATTTTATTTCTATACCGCCCTTCTCCCGAAGGACTCAGGGCGGTGTACAACCAATTTAAAAACACAGGACACAACAATAATTAAAAATTAAAATAATTAAATAGATTTGGCCGATTTAAAACCCCAAAAATTTTAAATACCCCAATTTAAAATTATTATGTTGATAGCCCTGCCTGGTGGAACAACAGGGTCTTCAGTGCGCAACGAAACACCTGGATAGCTAATGTTGCCATGAATTGTTATTCATGTTAGTGGAAACACGAAGCGTATAATTTGGATGGATAGAGGACACCTGTTTATGTTGCTGGGGACTGCCCAGAATTCAATATAAGATGTATGTAAATATTTAACTAACCAACCAACCAACCAACCAACCAACCAACTAACTTATACAGGGTAAATAGGTAAGTGGACCGTTGAAGTCTAGGAATGGTGAAGCAGAAGCATCTAAACACACATACATACACACACACAAACACACACACACAGCATGTGTTTATGTAGATGTAAAAGATAGGAGGGGGAAGATAGGAGGGGGAACCCTGAAAAATTTATATTGTATCTCTCTCTCTCTCTCTCTCTCTCTCTCTCTCTATATATATATATATATATATATATATATAGAGAGAGAGAGAGAGAGAGAGAGAGAGAGAGATACAATATAAATTTTCTATATATATATATATATAGAGAGAGAGAGAGAGAGAGAGAGAGAGAGAGAGAGAGAGGGGGGGGAGGTGTATTTTTAGGGGAGTATGCATGCACCAATGTGATATTATTTTTTTATTAATATTTGGGGATTTGATGGGTGTCCAGTTGTTTGATTTTGGGAGAGCTATTGGGAGAATATTATTTTTTTTTATGTTCTGTAAAACAAATTAAAAACAAGAATACAAAATAACAGTGCGGAACAATGTATCTCAACGTTCCATTATAGCTTGCATATAACATTCATTTTATCAATAGAAGTGTTCTTACTGTTAGCGTAACTTACACAGTCTTTCCAGATCTGATTAAAAAATAGATTCATCCTTTTCAGAAGTCTATATTAAATTTTATCAGTCATTTTTTTTTTCACATAAGAGCAACGGACCATACATTTGCATGCCAATGATTCAAGAACAGGTTATCTAGAAATTTCCAGTTTTGAGCAATTTTCAATTTTGCAGCCCAGGAGTAAAGATTCAAAAAGCTCTTTTCTGTTTAGTTTTCCGTTATTTTCTTCCAAAAGATGCAATAATATCAACTCTGGGGCATATTCTGCTTTTTATTTATTTTATTATTCTCATTTTTTTTTAAAAAAATATATATCTTTCAATAAAGTACTACTTTTTCACAAACCTGCCACATATGGAGAGGAAAATGTTCCTTTGTGTTTGCATTGCAACCTTTCTAACATTTTGATGAATGGTGGGCTACTTATGCAAGTTAAGTTAGACATTTGAAGAATATTTAGCTGAAAAAATTACTCCTCATCACTATCTTCTTATTTTGCCAGGCTCTCTCTCTTAGACTCTTGGATTATTGTTAGATAATTTTAAAGGCCACTCTACATCTGCTTTCCCCAAATAAATGGAAATCTATTTGCTGTTCCTGCTGAAGAGTCTCATGAAACGGAGATAAAACGTTAACATTCATTAATGTGAATGAAACAGAAAGTGTGTTCTTTTAACTGCCTTTTGAAAGCCCTGTGGCAAAACTTCGGCACTTTTATAGTATCAAGGTTCTTACAGCAAATAAATGTGTCAGCTTTTCAGTGTCATTGAGGAAAAGCTATAATTATTATAATGTTGATGGTTACAGTATGCATTAGGGGCTTTTAGAGAGCCTTGTTTTGCTAAACGTTTTAGAAAAGTACCCTTGTAGCCTTTATTTTTATTTTATTTTTTCCTGTTAACTGGCCAATTTAATTCATGGCAATAGATCATCAAACTATTTTTAAAATCCTTGAAACTTCATTTAGTGTGAAATATTTTCCCCATTATTTTTAACTTTGTCCCAAATGCTTCCTTATAAGATATAGAGCTATAGCTATTTGTGTATGTGTATGTATACACATCTCTGTGTGTGCGCATGTATGTGTATACAGTACATACATATAAACATATATACACAGTACATACATTTATACATACATATACACACATACATGCACTGGAAAAAGAACTGAAGCAGACAGACGGATGGATGGATGGATGGATGGATGGAGAGAGAGAGAGATCCATTTATAGCATAGCATAGCATAGCATAGCATAGCATAGCATAGCATAGCATAGCATAGCATAGCATAGCATAGCATAGCATAGCATAGCATAGCATAGCATAGAATAGGAGCCTGGGGAGAGCAAAAAATGGGCCCACCAGGCCATCGGGTGCCAGGAGTGGGGGGGGGTCATGCGCGCATGAGCAGGGGCAGGGCGCATAGAATTATGGGTGTGGGGATGCGCACACCCCCACCCCATGACTCCCCCTGCTCCTGGCATGCAATGGCAAAAAGGTTAGCCATCACTGCTCTATACTATTTATGTTGTATTTTCTGTTATGGATTGCACCAGAGAGGCTAAACCAATTCCGTTGTATATATGATGTACAATGACAATAAATGCTATACTATCTACTATACTATACTATCAAACCAACTTTCTCCCCAAGAGGAAATGTTTGGTGAGTGGCTAGGGTTTATAACATTGATCACCATTCAGAGGTGGTATTCAGCCGGTTCGTACTGGTTCGGGCGAACCAGTAGCGTAGATCGCAGGTGGGGCCACCCATCCACCTCCTCTCTATGACGACCTATTTAGGCACATTTTTGAGGCCGGGTGCATGCACGGAAGGTGCACGAGTGAGCAAAGTTCATGCGTAGAAAGCCCAGCGCATGCACAGAAGGCCCACACACATGCGAAACAAGCTTGTGTTTGCGCAGCGAACCGGTGATAGGAAAATTGGAAACCCACCACTGTCACAATTGCTTTCCATTGTATAGGGGCAGACAGCATATATATTAATAGCAAAGTTATAATAATTGTTAATTAACTTCAGCGTTGAAACTGCATCCTTCTTGGGTGATGAAAACCTTTACAGATATACTTCATAAAAGCCACCCCACGTGCTATAATCCCTGTTGTCTGAAAGTCAAAATGCTTAAAATACCCTTTTTTCTTAGAGATGTCAGATCTCTGTTCGCTCGGCTGTGCTATCACTCAACCACTAACCTTTCTTTTTTGAAGAGCTTTAATTCCCCAGGTGCCTTTTAAAAAAAACATAAAACAAAAAAAAAACAGGCATCATACATTATGCTGTGTGAGTTTTGTAAACTGTTAATTTCAAATATCTCTCCTGAGTTTTTAAAACATCTTCAGAAGAGGGGAGAAATCTTTTGAAGACTATGCTGCCCTTTCAAAAGGATCATTGCATTTAAACAACCGGATTTGGCAATTAATTGCTAAATAGTCATTCCTGTCATCATCATCATCATCATTTAACAACCCTATAATCCCTTGCGGGGTGGAGTCTGGGCAACTGAATGGAGCTGAGTATTTACTGGCCGGATGCCCTTCCTGTTGCAAATGCGGAGATTTGTTCAGCAGATATATTTTCATGGTGCCCAGAGAGGTAAATATCTGCCTCTACCTAGGATTGAACTCACAGCCTCCTGATTGCGAGGTGAGAGCTCCACTTCTAGGCCACCGCACCACTCCCTAAATAGTCATTCCTGTATAAAGAAAATATTGTTAACAAAAATTAACAAAAGATGGATCTTTTGGAATCTTTCCGGAGGGGGAAAAATAGAAGATATTGTGTGCAGAAAAGCATGTATTAGGGTTGTTTGTATTAAATAAGAGGATTCATTGTGATAGATGTATAAAAAGGCAGACCTTAGGGAAAACAAGATTTTAAAAGCATGCATGAAGTTTACACAAATGTACTGAGAGACTGAGAGAGAAAGAGAAAGAGAAAAGGGATGCCCATTAAATAAAGTGCATTGGTAAAACTCATCTGAAGTTTCATGACAATGAGAGAAAATTGTATACATATCATCATCATCATCATCATTATCAGTCAACTACAAAAAGCAACTTTACTTGGAACAACTTACATTCTGTGACAATACACCATCAAATAAATCTGTCTGTTCCAAAACAGACAAATGTCACAGTTGTGAAATACCAATGAGGCCGTAATCGTGATAATATGATTAAAAAAAAAAAATCTTGGAAGAATGATGGGCCCTGTGGAAAAATAAATCAATGTAAGGAATTATTTGGACCTGATAAGATGTCATGCTGGTGTGAATTGAAAAATCCTCTCAATGAAGAGTTCTGTGGCATGATGTAACATACATACATTCATTCATTCATTCCATTCCATTCCATTCCATTCCATTCCATTCCATTCCATTCCATTCCATTCCATTCCATTCCATTTCTTTCCTTTCCTTTCCTTTCCTTTCCTTTCCTTTCCTTTCCTTTCCTTTCCTTTCCTTTCCTTTCCTTTCCTTTCATTCTAATTCATTCATTCATTCATTCATTCATTCATTCATTCATTCATTCTTATGATGCCTGTCTTACTATCCAAGCAACTCTGGCTCTCTTTATCAGTCAAGCTAGGCCACACAAGTTAGCTTGATAAAACATTTTTTGGTTTCCTTTCAGGTTTCCCATCTCTTCCTCGTAATTCTGTCATTTAAATGTCTTTTCAGAATTTCTATTATCAACACTACAGAAGATTCAATGAACCCCCTTCTCTCTCCCTCCCTCCTCCCTCTCTCCCTCCCTCTCTCCCTCTCTCCTTAGCATTTTCCAGCAATAGCTTCTTACATCTTTGATGAGGGCTGAAAGGGAAGGCCACTGAAGCAAAAGACTAGAGGTCAGGTTGCTTTGTGAGACAATTTCAACGGATGGTTTTCTTAAATCTTCACTAAAGCAAGGCACCGCTTTGAAGATTTGCTTAGCCCTAGGAGACACACTGTCCTGGGCACAGAGCAAATGAAAATCAGCTGTGTGGCATTTTCCTCTTTTTATAGTATTAAAAATGGTCAACTTTTTTGCCCCCTGACGATCTATTCTTTTGGCCTATAAGAAATTATGTCCTGTTATTGGTTTTCCTCTACTTCTAGTTTCCCTTTAAGTTTGGGGAATGAAACACTTGGTTCCTCTTGGCTATTCTGCTGGTTTTCTGGTCCACAGCCAGATAGGAGGTTCTGTGTTTTTGATGATAAGACAGCAGTCTTTGTCCTCTAGCCAACTGAAGAAAATGAAACCCAGAAGTTGACTTACTTTTTTTTTTCCTAAGGAAAGATGAATGTGACTAGATCACTTTAACTCTTGGATAAAAATCCATTCTGATAGTTATGAACAACTTTTCCCTGATTAAATATTTATAAATGGAGATGAAACCCTGCTGGGCTAATAGCAGAGAATAAAACTTTCAATGTCTTGTAGAAGATGCACAGAGATGGCCATAATGCAAGGGTTATCTCAGCACATAGAACATGATCAGGTTTTGGGGGGGGGGCGCATTGGCAGCCTTCACAGCTCACTAGTGAATGGTGGGAGTTAAAATGCATACATCTTAAAGTTGCTGAGGTTGCGATACACTGGTTCTAGCTATATTAAGCCTTTGTACATGTCAGGGTAATGATGATTTAAAGCTGACCAGCCAATGTAAGGCTAATGCAACTGTAAAGCTGATGAAATGTAAGGCTGATGCAATGAGAATGAATCAGCATTGGTATAGCCAGTTTAAGACTCTGAAGGGGTCCATACAAGTTTTTACCCTTTTAAGAGGTGTTTATAAATTTCAACCAGGAGAGGGCGTATTCTCTATCCTTGTGTCTGGTATTCATTGCTGAGTTTGCTTGTAAGGTATTTGCCTTCAGGTATATTTCTGTATATATCTTGTATATAAATCACTGTTAAATGTCTAAGTCTCTATGTGCTGTGTTTTGCTCCTGAGTTGTCTCCTAATAGTAGTCATGCTGCAAACGCTCTGACAGTGCACTACAATGATACACTTCCTCAAAAAGATAGGAAACCATACTATCAATTTTTAACCAAATAACACAGTTGGAAGGGACCTTGGAAGTTTTCTAACCCAACCCTCTGCTCAAGCAAATGACCTTATGGCATTTAGACAAATGGGTCTCCAATCTGTTCTTAAAAATCTCCAGTGATGGAGAACTCACAGCTTCTATCAATTCCAACAACTGTAAAAAGTGATCGGTTTTATTTATTAGACCAATATGGTTTCCAAATCAGAAAGAATTGTGGCCTGATATTGGCCTCAGGCCTCAATTTATCTCCAGGTAGTCCTCAACGTATGACTACAATTGAGTCCAGAATTTCTTTTGTTAAGCAAGACCTTTGTTAAGTGAATTTTGCCCCATTTTATGACCTTTCTTGCCATGGTTGTTAAGTGACTCTTGCTTCACCATTGACTCTGCTTATCAGAAAGTCACAAAAAGGGGTAGCATAACCCTGGGACACTGCAACCGTCATAAATATGGAGCAGATGTCAAGCATCTGAATTTTGATCACATGACCATGGGGATTCTACAACAGCTGTAAGCATGAAAAATGATCATAAATCACTTTTTTCAGTGCCGTTATAACTTTGAACAGTCACTAACAAATGACTATAAGTGGAGGACTGCCTCTAGATCTGTATTAGACAATCTGAAAGTGTGATTGTATGTGCCTATTTAATGAATGTGGTTATAGCAGTAAAATTGAATACATTTACAGTATATTGCATATTAAAATTGCCTTTCCTATAAGGGTGCCCTCCAAATATATTGGTATGCAGTTCCATACGATTCTGGAAGTATCAGAGCTGTGAGTCACCCAATGGAAAGAGACCAGACTAGGTTTGACTGACATAATGTGTATAAAAAGGAATCTCTAGGAGACCAGAATTATTTAGGTGGTTTTTCAGTCAGTCTGAACTCAGCTAACATGGCAGAGACCTCAGTTTATCTGTTCAGCAGAAGTAAGCCCTCAGTCTCTCTTGGAAGGAATTACTTAAAGCTAGGTAATTCCTAGGTATTAGGAATTATATTATTGCAGGTAGAAAATAATTTATTTGAATGCTTTTCCACTTAAAATCAAGTCTTCAGTACAAGACTTTATCTATTTTCTCCCTTCCCCTCCAATCTGAAAAGAAGCAGGCCGTGTTAAAAAGTAAACTCCTTCCAATCAAGATTAGTTCCTGATGACATCATGGTTGCATCCAGGGGTGGGTTCTACTTACCTTTACTACCGGTTTGCAATGGAATCGCGTGCGAGCGCTCACTTCACTCGCGTGCACGCTTTGCTTCTGCATGCGCAAATCGCCGATGACGACATCCGGGACAGTGGGCGGGGCTTCCCGCCAGTTTTACTACCAGTTCTTGCGAACCGGTCCGAACCAGGGACAACCCACCACTGGTTGCATCCATATAGTTTCAACAGCACAAATACATAAGTGGTTTTCCACCTCTTTATTTTATTATTTTATTCCTTGTCTGTTCTAAAGCCCTGGAATCTGCCAGTGTTTCCCTCATCCAACTATGGTACTATAGAAAGTTAGCACCCACCCCTCTCCTAGAAGAATGAAATATTTTAGGAAATATTAAAAAGGCAGAATATTTCCCCTAAAAGAGAAATAGAAATCTTAAGACAGAAACTCAGCCCCAGCTCCCTGCCCCCAGCAGATAATTTTGTGCCAGCCTATCTACAAAACAAAAGACCTCAGCTCCAGGCTGATGGGATTAAGACATGACCCTCCAGGACATAATAGGATTATCTAGCTCACCACATGGCACAACCAAGCCCCTTCATTACATCACCGAGCAAGGGTCAACCAAACTCAGTTCAGACAAACATGACTCCACAGGAGTCTGCAACCAATAGGATACTTGCCCTTGCCACAGGAACAGGAAGCTCAAGGTCAAAGCCCAAGAGAAGGTATAAATAACACTCACTCTCCTCTTCATGTTGTCAGCTACCCAGGACTTCAAACCCATGTGGTCCTGTTCACCATTAAACCATCCTTCTAAGCAGCTTCGATGTTTCCAGGGTCATTCTCCACACTTGGAACTTTTCCAGGGTCATTCTCCACACTTGGAACTTTTTCCCCAGGTGGAGATTTCTTCCAACAGTACTAACTAGTTTCAGCCTGCTTAGCAATTTTAGATCAACTAAGTTGACCTTGATGCTATGCAAATCTTGTAGCAGTACAAGTTGTTTTATGTTTTATTTCCTTTTTGAGAATGCATTTCATGTTTTGGACAGTGTTTAAAATTCAGTGGTCTCCATTTCTTTTGGGGGAAAGAGAGTAGAAATATTTCAACCTACAACCCCTTATCCTCCACATATGCAGATTTACTTTTACGTTTATTATAATGTAAATCATTTATATTCAACTTTTTTTCAGATGGTCTCAAGGCATTATATAAAATATTAAAATATATTTTTTTAAAAAGATCAGTAAGAAGCAGAACTTAAGAGAGAGGAAAAAAATCCTGAAAATGAACTGATGCCACTGTGCAATATACAAATTATATTAAGCTATGTTTTTCCAGCAACTGATCTGACCAGGGGGCCAAAAATAAAATAAATTTCTTGCAGCACTAGAAGCAGATATGTACACAGCATAGCAACTTCCTTATGCTAAAAAGAAAAAAAATGCTTTTTTCTCCCTTTTTTCTGCTGGAAAGTGATGCTTTTCCATTGAGAGTTTGCAGTTTCTGTATTAAAGACATCTCTGAAACAAAGTCCACATCAGTTGCTATGTTGCCATGTTGATAAACCCACCTGCTCAATGGAGTAAATGACTGTGAAGCATAGATTTATAGAGAAACTGGCCACACAATCCAGAAATGATGGTGTGGGCAGCTGATGGAGGGGAAAGGAAGGTCCCAGGTAGAAGTAAAGATTGAAAGAGGAGAGAAGTATAGTAGAGAAGGAAGGAAATGCCAATAAAATAAAATTAGAGGGACCATATATGGGAGCTACAAAAATTCAGACGGCCATTTTGTAGCAGTCAATTTTCTAAGAGATACCGAAAACTTAGACTCTTGGATGCCATCTTGAAATCGTCTGAATTTGTGCAATCCAGATACGAGATTCTCAAACTGAAGTAGTGTCCATTTACTGTATGAGAAACAAAATCTATTAAGCTGGATGCCGGAAATTTGGCCCTACCACAGGAAAATATACTTGACTATATGAGTGGAAGCTAGCTGAAGAGAATACAGGATTGCATCATTTTATTTATTTATTAGATTTTTTTTATTCTGCCTTTATTACTTTGCAAGTATCTCAAGGCAGCAGACATACATCATATTCTTTCCTCCTGGTATTTTCCCCACAAGAACAACTTGGTTTTAAAAGCCAGTGTGGTGCAGTGGTTAGAGTGCAGTACTGCAAGCTACTTCTGCTGACTGCTGAAGTAATTTGGCAGTTCAAGTCTCACCGGCTTAAGGTTGACTCAGCCTTCCATCCATCTGAGGTGGGTAAAATGAGAACCCAGATTGTTGAGGGCAATATGCTGATTCTGTAAACCATTTAGAGAGGGCTATGAAGTGGTATATAAGTCTAAGTGCTATTGCTATTGCTGTGAGGGCAGAGAGGCAGTGAAAGTTACCCAGTTGGCTTTCATGCCTAAAGTAGGATTACAACTCACCATCTCCTGGTTTCTAGGCAAGGACCTTAACCATAATACCAATCTCTCTCTCCCTTTCCCTCTCCCTCAGGGGTGAAATCCAGCAGGTTTTGACAGGTTCTGGAAAACCAGTAGCAGAAATTTTGAGTAGTTCGGAGAACTGGTAGCATTCGGAGAACTGGTAGCAGAAATTTTGAGTAGTTCGGGGAACCAGCAAATACCACCTCTGGCTGGCCCTAGAGTGGGGTGGGAATGGAGATTTTGCAATATCCTTCCCCCAGGAGTGGGGTGGGAATGGAGATTTTGCAGTATCCCTCCCTTGCCACGCTCACCAAGCCATGCCCACCAAGCCACACCACACCAAGCCCACCAAGCCGTGCCCACAGAACGGGTAGTAAAAAAAATTGGATTTCACCACTGCTCTCCCTCTCCCTCTCTCTCCTTCTCCCTCCCTCCCTCCCTCTCTCCCCCTCTCTCATTATTTGGAAGGACAAGGAATATACTAATTTAGTAGTTTAAACTGTGAGTTGGTATTTAAAAAAATACTTAGGAAGAACTTAACTAATAAAAAGTGCCAATTTAAATCGAGTCATTTATCCTTAGTTTCAGAGTTCGAAGTGACAGTGTAAGAAGCATCCATACTGATGGCTAGGGCAGACCTGGAGATAAACACATTGCAATATTGGAAGAACACCCTCTGGGCAAAGAGGCTGGATATGAATTGAAAATATGGTAATGCCAATGTCATCGCTACATTCATCAGAAAGAAGCTCAGTGATGCCATTCTTGTTTCTGTCTGATATCTTCTGAATTCTGATTGCTCTGTAGTTCCCGCACACTGAGAACATTCCTATGGGGATTTATCAATAGGAATGTGTCTTCTTTGTAGAATATTGTCATAGACTTATTTTAGAGGCAACAAGAGGGCTCCACAGCTTCGTTCTGCCTGTGCAATGAATGTTTCAGATTCAATCTTGTATGTCGATGGTTATACTGAAAACCTTGGTTGTATGCATGAAGCCATAAGGCACAATTTCAAGCACACTTAGATTTCTTGATTGTATTTGGCAGCCATCAGAAATGAACTTGTATCAGTTGCCGTATTGCGAAATGCTCTGAAATACTCACTGTTGTTGCATGTCATCTGTTGAAGACAGAACTGAACTCCATTATGGTGGAAAGGTAGGTTTTTTTAAATCTTCCATAGGCTTAGTCAGTCCCAGATCCCACCGGTAGTTCAGCGGTTCGAATCCCTAGTGCCGCGTAACGGGGTGAGCTCCCGTTACTTGTCCCAGCTTCTGCCAACTTAGCAGTTCGAAAGCACGTAAAAAAGGCAAGTAGAAAAATAGGGTTCACCTTTGGTGGGAAGGTAACAGCATTCCGTGCGCCTTTGGCTTTTAGTCATGCCGGCCACATGACCATGGAGACGTCTTCGGACAGCGCTGGCTCTTCGGCTTTGAAACGGAGATGAGCACTGCCCTCTAGAGTCGGGAAAGACTAGCACATATGTGTGAGGGGAACCTTTACCTTTATCTTATGATACATTTGCAGACCACACAGAAAAAGGATTTTATGTGTCTTTTCCAATTCTTTAACAAACACAGAAGTGCAGTTAGTACAGAATGCAACATCAAAGCTTATGAGAACATCTGGCCTATAAAATGTGGAAATGTTAATCAGTTCAATGTAGTGATGAAGCCTGAATGAGTGGGGAACAAGAACAGCTTCTTTTAGACTAAATCTGTAGTGTTAAAAAGGCTTTTCCCAGATTTGAGATACACATTCTCCTAAATGAAAAAGAAATAATATTGAGATCGTTAAGGAAATGAATGATCCAAGGCTATTTCCTTTCAGTCATTTCTATGGGGAAAAAAATGCATCATCATAGAATAATCTTGCATGTTTTATCTGCCTTTTCATCCAGGATGCGATTTGCTACTGTTTTGTATTTTATTCCTGCAACTTTGCTTCCTTTTTTTCCCAAGAGGACAGAACACAGTCAGTAATCACCTTTCTCCTCAGACAGGAGGCAGTAATGAAAGCATGTGCCATGCTAACCCCATTCACTTTCCTCTCAGCTGTCCTTGCTTCCTCAATCAGATATCCATCTGTCTAGACAAATGCAATCTCCCTGAGATCTAAATGTGGAAACTGAGCATCATTATTTCTGAGTTTCTATTTAGGAGTTGTGAGTGATAAAGCAGCTTTTGTCCAAATTGAGTTCTTACAGATCACTCCTCCTGAACAGATGGGCTTGCAACATGGTGGATATTTTTGCATCGGCCCAGCTGTGGGTGTTACCAATAATTGAAAGTCAGAGTCGACGGAGCTTAAACAGACAACACTTCCCCAAAAAACGGACAGCTGGAATGTGCCTAGGTTCCCAAATGGGAGGAAGCATCTACAGTAGTGGCCAAAATTGTGGAAACCCTTTGGGAAAAATATATTTTTGATATTTGAAGGCTAATAACACCACTTTTTTTTTTTTTTGAGTTTCAAGATAATCATATTCCACTGCTGGCCTGGCCTGGGAATAGCCCAGACCTTAACCCAATTGAAAATCTATGGAGCTGACTAAATAAACTTGTTAGTCAGAAGCCACCCAGCAATAAAACCCAGTTAATAGAAGCAATCCTTCAATCTTGGTTTCACATGATAACAGCTGCAGAACTAAAAGACTTGGTTCACTCCATGGAAAGACATTGTAAGGCCATAATTCATGCTAAAGGTTACCCAACTAAGTATTAACTGACATGGTGATAATTTTTGTATATCACATTTTTTCTACGTGTTTCACTTTTCTTCTTCATACTGTAACTGCTATTCTAATAGCAAATCCTTCATAAATGTGATTGTATTACATTCTTGATTAAATTATCTTTCCATTGATATATAATTTTATGGTACTACTCCCAAAATAAAGTGGTGTTATTAGCTAGCTTTAGAAAATACACTTTCCCCAAAAGATTTCCACAATTTTGGCCACTACTGTAAATAGATAGTACTTCCCTGTTGTTGGGTGAAGATAGTTCTACTGGGTTTTTTTAGGGTCGGTGGGTTTCTGTGGCTTGATTTGTCAAAGTGGCATGCAGGACGAACCCTAATGAAGCAGCTGTTTTGCGTAGCTGACCTGAATGGGTGGGAAGTTCTCTCCTTACTTCTCTTCTAGATGAACATCTATTCATTCCCCATGACTTCCTATGGTTTCAAACTCATGAGCTGCTGACCATTATCAGCCATCCTATATTTGTCAAGTTGAGGGAGGTTCCCGAGAGTTAATGGCCACAGTGCTACTGGGAATGGGCGAGTAGGAGAAAGATTGGCTGCATTTGACAAGATGCCCTGGCAGAAAATATTTCCACAAAGGAACAAATCTTCTCAAAATACATTTGTAATGACAGGGCACTCAGTAGACCTTTCCTTTTCTGGTTTATGGGATTCAGAGTTTGGAAAAGATTATTATTGTAGGTTATTGGATCACACACCTAAAGCTGTGAGCAGTAATGTTGTGACCAGGAGTTATTCCTCAATACATATAACAATAGCATTAGGCACTTAGACTTACATACCGCTTCACAGTGCTTTACAGCCCTCTCTAAGCGGTTTACAGAGTCAGCATATTACCCTCAACAATCTGGGTCCTCATTTTACCCACCTTAGAAGGATGGAAGGCTGAGTCAACCTTGAGCCAGGCAGAACCAAATTGCCAAACTGCTGGCAGCCAGCAGTCAGCAGAAGTAGCCTGCAGTACTGCATTCTAACCACTGCACCACCGCGGCTCTTTATTTTTATTTTTAAGTGGATAGGGTATTGGCCATTTTCAAGATGGATTATATTATTTAACCAACAAAGAGGGAGTTAAAACTCCATATAGAGAGTTTCCCTGATCTTTTATTGGTTAGTTAGTTTCAAAGCCTATTTGAGTTCATACTGCGAGAACTTTCAGTAAATTAGTATCATGATTTTTATAGTTTTTATAGGTTTTAATGATGACTGATTTTATGTATTTATTGACTTTTCTTTTAATTCACTGTTGTATGCCATCCAGAGTGATAATGGTCTAGATGGGCAGGTGATAGATAGATAGATAGATAGATAGATAGATAGATAGATAGATAGATAGATAGATGGATGGATGGATGGATGGATGGATGGATGGATGGATGGATGGATGGATGGATAGATAGATAGATAGATAGATAGATAGATAGATAGATAGATAGATAGATAGATAGGTCATATGTCATAAGTTTGTTTGTCAAGCATATATAAGATAACAGGTAAAAGTATAAACATAATTTGAATACATGAAAAGGGTAAGTAAAAAGGAATATTAGGACAGGGACGGTAGGCACGCTGGTGCTCTTATGCACGCCCCTTACAGACCTCTTAGGAATGGGGTGAGGTCAACAGTAGACAGTCTAAGGTTAAAGTTTTGGGGGTTTGGGGAAGAAACTACAGAGTCAGGTAGTGCATTCCAGGCATTGACCACTCTGTCACTGAAGTCATATTTTCTGCAATTGAGTTTGGAACAGTTTACCTTGAGTTTGTATCTATTATTTGCTCCTGTATTGTTGTGGTTGAAGCTGAAGTAATCATTGACAGGAAGGACATTGTGGCAGATAATTTTATGTACTATGCTTAGGTCAGACTGAAGTCGGCGCAGTTCTAAGTTGATAGATAGATAGATAGATAGATAGATAGATAGATAGATAGATAGATAGATAAGATGAAATTGATTATATAGGCTGGCAGGCAGTTTGCCCCTTCACAAAATAACTTTTAAGCTATGCCTGAAGAATTACAATGCCCATTGACTGGAATGCACTTGTCTTTTTTCTCTTGTTGAAAGATAAGCATACTTCCCAGTAAAGCCATAGACTACAACCCTTATTTGCATTTTTATTCAATGCTGTTAGGGTTTGTTAATGCATTTTTGGGGTTCAGTCTATCAGAATGATATATACAATCCCTCTTCTCTTAAGCTCTCAGAGAGAGATATGGTGTATTATTAATGCACCTGTATGTGTATATATGAGGTTTTACATGATTTCTATTCTGCTTCTTGGAGTATGGAAAAATTCTCTGGATCTGGATAGCTTCTAAAGTTGATGCAATGGTCCATATATTCTGTTCCCAATAGAGGATTTGAACCCCACAGAATTAAATCTGACTCTGTATGTCTAATGAGTCCCAATAGAGATGAAACTGGTTATATACCGCCTCCTGGTGATCAATATAACTGAAAGGTCTTCAGAATCACTGAAGGTGGGTCAACTGTAGGATAAATCAAATCAAGAAGCCTTTTCCATAGGAAGACTAGGACTAGACGTCATTGAAATAGGCTGTAATACTTCAAGCCTGACTGTGTTTTACCTCCCTTTCCATTTATATTTCAGTGAATCAAGGAACAGCCTGACCATGTCTCTTTCAAATACTAATATTTTCTCCAAAACCTAAGGAATCTTTCAGCTTTCTTTGCTTGGTTTTTGCCTATTTCCTTCAAGGTCATCTCCCTGTTTTGCTGCAGGGTGGTATTTTTCTTTGCAGTTTTCTGTTTCCCAGGTTAATTAAATGTACGTTTTGAAAGGTCCAATGGAGGAAGAAGCCTGGAGGGTGTCAATAAACATGTTCACATGTATGTAAACACACATACATTTTATCCATGTGCAACGACTGTGGGTGACATGATAGCAGTGTTCCAATATTTAGGGAGCTGCCCCAAAGAATACGGGGTCAACCTATTCTCCAAAGCACCTGAAGCAGTGGTGAGATTCAATTTTTTTTACTACCGGTTCTGTGGGCATGGCTTGGTGGGAATGGCATTGCTTGGCTTGGCTTGGTGGGCATGGCAGGGGAAGGATACTGTAAAATCTCCATTCCCTCCCCACTCCAGGGAAAGGTTACTGCAAAATCCCCATTTCCTCCCGATCAGCTGGGACTCAGGAGGCAGAGAATAAATGGGGGTGGGGCCAGTCAGAGGTGGTATTTACCGGTTCTCCAAACTACTCAAAATTTCTGCTACCGGTTCTCCAGAACTGGCCAGAACCTGCTGAATACCACCTCTTACCTGAAGGTAGGATAAGAAGCAATAGATGGAAATTAATGGAGAGAAGCAACCTGGAATTAAGGATAAATTTCCTGAACAATTAATCAGTGGAATGACTTACCTCCAGAACCTGTGGGTGCTGCAACACTGGAGGTTTTTATGTAGGGATCGGACAACCATTTTGTCTGAAATAGTATTGTCTGAGCAGGGAGTTGGACTAGAAGATCTCCAATTCTGGAGGTGTTCGAGTCCAAGGTCCCTTCTAATTCTGTTTTTCTGTTAAACATACACATTTATCCATCTGCATGTGTGATAAATTCCTACAAGGTTGGATCACAAAAGCCATTGGCCCTGTAATTATTATGAATAGCATCATGCAGTTGAGAAGCAGACTTACCATTCCTATCTTTATGTCAACCTATTTGAATCTTCTCTTATCCAGGTATTTTGGGACATCTTCATATGAACTGGGAATTCTAGTCAAAAAAATGTCTAAATGGCATCAGGCTGGAAATGGCAGCATTATGACATGGTTTTCATTTTGTATTATAGTCAAACAGTAAATGATTTAGGATGGACCAATTGGCAACCTGTGTGCAACTAATCAAATGGCTGGTATCCTAACCCCTTCAATCAGGTCTCAGTTTAAGATTTTGCCCTGTTTTTTGTTGTTTTGCCATCCAAGTTCCTTTCTGATCTAGATTAAATAGATTAAATTTTCCATTTTGTTAGAATAAATGTCCTTTGTTGTTCCTTTGTTTAAGAGAACATTTTGAAAAACAGCTCTGGACATGCATCCTACATCATAATGGTGCTGGCAGACCAGCTCATCATCCTCCATCTGATCAAAAAACAAACTGCTATCCAAATAGTATGATTCACTCTGATAACTTTGGTAAATACAGCATCATTACCCATATGTTTCATGGTTGTGTATTACGAAGCTGACCTTTCATTGATCTCGTATATAAATCACATTTTGGACTTCATGCCAAGAACCTGAAGAGTTGAGAAGAAATTGAGGCAGTTAGCTTGGAGGCTGCGAGCTTATGGTTCAGTAATGTGGATTTTCTAATTAAAGTACCATGTGAAACTGATTTAAAGAGACTAAAGCATTATGGTTGAACAACCTGGTGCAAGACATATGAAGATATATTTGCTTTTAATAGTGGCATTTGCTATTCCTTATTCCTGCAATAGTTTTACCAAAATAGCTGATTGAAGTTTCAACCTTTTTGTTATTATTATTATTGGCTTCTACTTCTGAAAAACAAATAGCTTAGAAGGGAGAGAGAGAGTATAATTACTTAATGAACTTTGTCAAGATTCTGCTGGGCTAATTCGTTTTGTCACAACAATCCAATCTGCCCCGCGTTCTCAATTAAGGGTGAATTACTGCATTGGTGATGACATAACCTGAATAAGAAGAACTATATTTTCTGTGCTAAATGAAAATCCTGAGGAGAAAAAAGGAAATACTCTCCAAGAAGCAATATTTATCTATTTTTCTGAACAAACATGGAAACTGTCTGGTTTGGTTCTGCAACCCAACAAGACAGACACAGACTTCAGAGAATAATTAGAACTGCAGAAAAAAAACATTACTACCAACCTGCCTTCCATTGAGGACCTGTATACTGCATGAGTCAAAAAGAGGGCTGTGAAAATATTTACAGACCCCTCGCATCCAGGGCATAAACTGCTTCAACTCCTACCCTCAAAACGACGCTATAGAGCACTGCACACTAGAACAACTAGACACAAGAACAGTTTTTTCCTGAATGCCATCACTCTGCTAAACAAATAATTCCCTCAACACTGTCAAACTAGTTACTAAGTCTGCGTTACTATTTATCTTCTCATTGTTCCTATCACCCATCTCCTCCCATTTAAGACTGTATGACTGTAACCTTGTTGCTGGTATCCTTAAGATTTATATTGACTGTTTCCCTATGACTATCATTAAGTGTTGTACCTTATGATTCTTGACGAATATATCTTTTCTTTTATGTCCACTGAGAGCGTATGCACCAAAGACAAATTCCTTGTGTGTCCAATCACACTTACCCAATAAAGAATTCTATTCTGTTCTATTCTAACTTGGGAAGATCCATGAAATTTGCAGTTTAGCTGCCATAAATGAAATCAGTTCAGTCTTCCCATTATCTTCTTTAGAAAACCCTAAATGAATCCCAAAGGTGCTTTTTTTCAAGAGGCAACTGGACTTCCTTGTTTTTCTTTGAAGACATTTCACTTCTCATCCAAGAAGCTTCCTCAGCTCTAAGTAAATCATTAGAAAGATTTTACTTTACAGAGAATTTTGATATAAAAAAAGGCACAAGACGAGGATATCCACCGTCCCCATTACTATTTATATGAACATTGGAAGTGTTAAATAGAAATATTAGACAAGACTCAGAAATAAAAGGCATGGAAATAAAAAGGGAGAAATATAAACTACAAGCATTTGCAGATGATCTGGTATTCATTCTATTTTTTATTTTATAAATAAAATAATTCATTTTAGAAGAACCACTGGAAACTGGCCCTAAGCCCGTGATGGTGAACCTATGGCATGCGTGTCAGAGGTGGCACGCAGAGTCCTCTCTGTGAGCATGCATGTCATCGCTAGCTGCTCTTTTGGTTTCCAGCCAGCTGGTCTTCTCGGCAGGGGTGGGTTCTAAATTTTTTTACTACCGGTTCTGTGGGCGTGGCTTATTTTGTGGGTGTGGCTTGGAGGTCATGTGACTAGGTGGGCGTGGCTAGCTGGTCAGAGTCATTTCTGGAAGGTCCTCGCACTTACAACCAGTCCTAGCACTTACGACCCGACTCATTTGTTTGCTTTTAACACTGATCAGCTGTAGGACGGTCCTTTGAAGCCCCACGGCAAGAGTTTAAACAGTTTTTTTCCCTCTAGTCATCAGCTGGGACTCAGGAGGCAGCAATAGATTGGGGGTGGGACCAAATAAAAGGTAAGAATAACGTGGGGGGTAGGGGGGGAGGGCGGGGGGGGAGAGAACTGGTTCGGTGACATCATATCGTCACCGCTACCGGCTCGGCCGAACCGGACTGAATCGGGAGGAACCCACCACTGCTTCACGGGTGCCAGAGCACCAGAAAATGGCCTGAAAATGGCCTGAAAAACAGCCCAAAGGTAGGTCATTTTTGGGGCCGTTTTCAGGCCATTTTGGGGCCATTTTCAGGCTGTTTTCGGGCCATTTTTCAGGCCATTTTCAGGCAGTTTTTGGCCATTTCTGGGCCATTTTTGGGGCCAAAAATGGCCCAAAAATGGCCTTAAAATGGCCAAAAAAACAGGTATGCATGCGCAGGCCAGCTGGTCTTTGGGTTTCCAGTGCTCCAGTGCACACACATACGCATATACACGTGCGTTCCAGTTTGGGCACTCGGGTGGGAATGGAGATTTTGCAGTATCCTTCTCCCAGGAGTGGGGTGGGAATGGAGATTTTGCAGTATCCCTCCCCTGAAGTGGGGTGGGAATGGAGATTTTGCAGTATCCTTCCCCTGGAATGGGGTGGGAATGGAGATTTTGAAGTATCCTTCCCCTGTCATGCCCACCAAGCCACACCCACAGAACCGGTAGTAAAAAAAAAATTTGAATTCCACCACTGCTTCAAACCCCAGAATTGCGCAGTGAACCAATTGATGAGAATTCTGGCAATTGGGGTCCACACCTCAAGACTACCAAGGTTGGGTAACATTAACCAAGGCTATGGTCTTTCCAAAGGTTGGAAAGAAGTTGCGTATACCTCTCCTACCTTCTTTAAAATAAATCTACCAATTCTATGTCAAACTGGAAAACTCTCATGCCAAAACTATTACTTATTTATTATTAAATTTGTTTCCCACCCATCTTGTTAAGAAGTAACTTTCAAAACGTCAATGGAATGAAGTGTATTTTTGAAGATCAATACTATCCTAACAATCTTCTCAATGAAGTTCAGGAGCAAGGAGAAAGGAACCCCTTATTTTTATGCAGATTGGGATGCTCTAGAATCATTTTTGCAGTTTGTAGGGGAAACAAAAATCCATCTGGAGAGAGAGAGAGAGGGAGAGAGAGGGAGGGAAAGAGAGAGGGAGGGAAAGAGGGAGAGGGAGGGAGGGAGGGAGAGGGAGAGAGAGAGGGAGGGAGAGGGAGGGAGGCAGGGAAAGAGAGAGGGAGGGAAAGTGTGAGAGGGAGAGAGGGAGAGGGAGGGAGAGAGGGAAAGAGAAGGAGGGAAAGAGAGAGAGGGAGAGAGAGACTGGGTAAAGAATAACAATGTTCCATTTGTGTTGTAAATGGGATTAGCTTTTTTAATCACTTCAGCCAGAATAATGGGATACAAATTATATGTCATTATAAATGAAGCATTGACCTCTTCTTAAGTATTGTAACACACTGGTGCATGGAATAATATTCAGCCTGTTGTATTTCTTTCCTCTGTTTAATCACCCATCACTCAATGCCAGGCATCTAAATGTCTTGAAAGCTGTTGCATTACCTGTAAAATGTATTTGAAAAATACACTCTTTATTGTAACTCAGACTTAATAAACTGTTTTTAATGGTTTCATTTGCCAAATATAAAATAATCCCTATTGATCCCTAGTGTATTTTATTCATATTTTATAAAAGAAGAAAACTATAAAAGGAGATCTGAAGAGAGCACCAAGGCCACACTTGTGTTAAATCTTGTCTCTGAATATATTGTCACCATTTAGAATAGAATAGAATAGAATAGAATAGAATAGAATAGAATAGAATAGAATAGAATAGAATAGAATAGAATAGAATAGAATAGAATAGAAACAGAGTTGGCAGGGACCTTGGAGGTCTTCTAGTCCAACCCCCTGCCCAGGCAGGAAACCCTACACCACTTCAGACAAATGGTTATCCAATCTCTTTTTAAAAACTTCCTAGTGTTGGAGCATTCACAACTTCTGGAGGCAAGTTGTTCCACTGATTAATTGTTCTAACTGTCAGGAAATGTCTCCTTATTTCTAGGTTGCTTCTCTCCTTGATTAGTTTCCACCTGTTGCTTCTTGTCTTGCCCTCAGGTGCTTTGGAGAATAGCTTGACTCCCTCTTGACTCCTTTGTATCCTATTTCTTTGGTGATTTGCATTAGCATCCCTGAGCTCATCAGAGAAGCAACAAGTAGAAGAATTTAATTGTAAGTATGACCTTAGTGTGGGATGTCCTCTTCCAAATTGTACCTACCTGTCCTCCTGGGTCCTTCAGGAAGGGCATGCTATGGATGTTGCTTTGGAACATCATTCCCCCAGATAGTAAACAGGTCAGCCTTTTGCAAGGCTTTAAAACGGTGGTTTCAGTCACTGTTGGGCTGAACTGTGGGCCTGGAATCCACTGGAGCCCTTAACTTAATTTCCAAAGGCCTAAATTCTTTCTCTTCTTTCTCACCTTCATCCCTAACATGCTAGTTGGATAAAAAGAAGGCACCACCCAGACACATGTTGGGTTAAATAGGTTGCTATATATATTAGATAAATAGATAGATAGATAGATAGATAGATAGATAGATAGATAGATAGATAGATAGATAGATAGATAGAGATACCCATAGATAGGTAGATAGAGATAGATAGAGAGGGAGAGAGAGAGAGAGAGAGAGAGAGAGAGAGAGAGAGAGAGAGATACCCATAGCAATAGCACTTAGAGTTATATACCACTTTACAGTACTTTAACAGCCCTCTCTAAGCGGTTTACGCAGTCAGCATATTGCCCCCAACAATGTAAGTCCTCATTTTACTCACCTTGGAAGGATGGAAGACTGAGTCAACCTTGAGCCTGGTGAGATTTGAAGTGCCAAATTAAAGTCAGCTGGCAGTCAGCAGAACTAGCCTGCAGTACTGCATTCTACCACTGCACCACCAAGGCAGAGAGAGAGAGAGAGAGAGAGAGAGAGAGAGAGAGAGAGAGAGAGAGAGAGAGAGATAGGAAGGAAGGAAGGAAGGAAGGAAAGAGGGAAAGAAAGAAAGAAAGAAAGAAAGAAAGAAAGAAAGAAAGAAAGAAAGAAAGAAAGAAAGAAAGAAAGAAAGAAAGAAAAGGAAATGTTAAAAAGGTAGATGAGAAGAAGTAAAACTGGGCTATGAAGATAAGGGGGCAGGGGGGAGGGGGAAGGGGAGTGTGTGTGTGTGTGTGTGTGTGTGTGTGTGTGTGAGAGAGAGAGAGAGAGAGAGAGAGAGAGAGAGAGAGAATGAGAGAATGAGAATGAGAATGAATAATGTGTGTCTGGCTTGCATTGCTCCTCTATTACTTATATTAGCGGTCTCAAATGCATTATAGTGGGATTTGCTAATAGCATAAAACCAGAGGTTATCAAATTAACTTTAACCCATAACCTGTTCAAAGGATAAATGACTCTTTGTGGCTATCTACCACGAATCAGACTAATGCTTTCATTAGGACTAGGGATTATCAAGGAATAAATATACCACTTACTTTACATCATTACCCTTTAATCTCTGTATCACGGAGGTTCTCAAATATTGTGGTGTTGCAGCTGCCCAGCTCTGCAGGAAAAGTGAGGAGAAAGTATTGGGCAAGGCCCTAAAAACAATTCGGTTCTGCCTGTGCAAGGTTGATTGGATTAAAAAAAAAGGGGGGGGGTGACCAACTCTTCTAAAAGTACATAAACCTTCAAAGAGTCCCAGCCCACCCACCCATTATAAACCATTGTAATAATGTTAAAGAAACAGATGGTGGCCTCTGTTCCACTGGAGCAGTTATGAAATGCAATGTTTTTACTACCGGTTCTGTGGGCGTGGCTTGGTGGGCGTGGCTTGGTGGGCGTGGCAGGGGAAGGATACTGCAAAATCTCTATTCCCGCCCCACTCCAGGGGAAGGATACTGCAAAATCTCCATTCCCACCCCACTCGGGGGCCAGCCAGAGGTGGTATTTGCCCGTTTTCCGAACTACTCAAAATTTCCGCTGCCGCTTATCCGAAATGCTCAAAATTTCTGCTACCGGATCTCCAGAACCTGTCAGAACCTGCTGGATTTCACCCCTTCACTGGAGCCATTTGAGCCAAAATGTAGGTCTTTCTGTCAGGGATGTTGATGCTGAAAAGATTTGGACATAGCTTTGGGCTATCCCGCAAATTATATTATTTGGTCACAACAAATTGCATTATCCACAATGAAAAATCCATTATATAACGGAACATTAGGATCAAGTTATTAAATTTCTAATAAGGACTGAATGATATCTTTATCTCATCCAAATGATGAGACAGAAGCAGTACTTTTAATATCCATTATAAATTAGTTTTAAAACTTTTTTTTTCTCCCTAAGGACTCTTCCTTCCATAAAAGGGAAGGCAATATCTGAAAGTAAGTAGAGCAAAATAATATCTTTGGAAGAAATTAAAACCTTTGGTACAAGAGCATACTTATTATTGCATTGTAATTCAGTGCATTCGCTTAGGTTGAATTACTAAAAATATGTCTTGCAGTCATAGTTTCAGCATAGATATTGAGGGCAAATCAGGTTGGCATCAAAATGACATGCTCAATGATATTATGATACAAACTCTGCCTTTTTGTACTTGTATCTTAATATCTGACACAGGTACATAGACCATAGTTTTAGTGTCACAAAGCCATGACAAATATTTTGTCACTTGTATCCCTTTTCTCCTCTGTCCTTTGTAGATATCTATAAAATTATCGGGAGAGAAGACAGATTCAGACTAACATTAAATATTGTCTGACACAGATCCTGCTGGAAATAAATATTGGTATTACATTCCCAGTGGATGGTAGAGTAAACTCTATAGTAACTGGATCCAAGTCCAGTTGATGCGTCTCTTCTACCTCTCTAATGTATCTTCAGAGGTTAAGAACATTCTTCTCAAGTTACCAAAACCAAGAAAGACACACTGCAATTCTTCCAAGCAGATTTCTTTATTGTTTTTTGACCTATAGACATTATCTTGCCAGACTAAAGCAGACTAAAGCACCCTCACAAAGCATATGCTCTGGGAACTATTATGGAGGAGCAGTCTTCATCCTTTTTCTCTCACACCAACTCTCTGAACTGAATTGTCTATTGATGTTCTGGAATGGAATCCCTTCCTCCTGGGAAGCTGGATTACATTCCATCACAATTCTAAAGGGTCATGAGATAGCCTAGATGATTCCTCTAAGTATACTTTCTTATTCTAAAACTAGACCAATTATATGCTAACATTTTTTGAAAGCCAAAAAGGTGTACTTCAACCTATGTTATTCCACCATATCCAAAGCACAGGAAATCACCTTAACATCCATTCCATCCAATACAGTTTCATCTGCATAATTCTTTCCCAAATGAGTGCATTTCCAAAGTATTGAAATGACAGATCCATGGAGAATGGAGAATCCCGAGTTTTCTTCAATTCTTAGCAAAGGAAGTTTTAAGTAGAAGTTTACGGACTTAAAAAAAAATTTGGAATAAACAAACAAGAGGGCGATTCGAACTTGGATTTTGAAAGTTACAAATGGATTAAGGGTTCCAGATGGATTTGAAATAGTAAAATAATGAAACAGTGAAATAAAATAAATAAAATAAATAAAATAAATAAAATAAATAAAATAAATAAAATAAATAAAATAAATAAAATAAATAAAATAAATAAAATAAATAAAATAAATAAAATAAATAAAATAAATAAAATAAATAAAATAATAAATAATAGTGAAATAGTGAAGAGAAGGACCAGGGGCGACATGATAGCAGTGTTCCAATATTTGAGGGGCTGCCACAGAGAGGAGGGGGTCAAGCTATTTTCCAAAGAACCTGAAGGCCAGATAAGGAATAATAGATGGAAACTGACCAAGGAGAGATTCAACCTAGAAATGAGGAAGAACTTTCTGACAACGAGAACAATCAACCAGTGGAACTGCAGTTGCCTTTGGAAGTTGGGAGCGTCATCACTTGAAACTTTCAAGAAAAGATTGGACTGCCATTTGTCAGAAATGGTGTAGGGGCTCCTGCTTGAGCAGGGGGTTGGACTAGATGACCTATAAGGTCCAACTCTGTTAATCTGTTATCTGAAATAAAACCCTTCCTGTGGGAAAATGCTTTTGTTTTGAATTGTCCTTTAAAAATGACAGTCCTCTCTCAATGGAGGGGAAGAGATAGGACACCTCTATCTCCTCTCTATAACACAATCCTTTCAGGAATCCCAAGAAGGTTTCACACCGATTTTCACTCTGATTCAGGGACCCTGAGGATATAGATGACTATAATATATAAATCTTTCCATTCTCCAACATTCTGTCAGAACTGAAAAAACTTCTTGGATAAGAAACAAAATGTTTTCAAAGGATAAAAAAAGAAAAAACAAGAAAATCCAGTTGCCTTTTAAAAAGCACCTTTGGTCAACCATGACCTGAATGAGTGAGAATCTCCACAGACAGACAGAATGTGATATTGAAGATTGGACACTATATAAATTTGTTTAATAAATAATAAATAAATAAGATGGAGAACTTCTAACGGACCTTGGAATTTAACCACTGAACTCAGCCTTGGCAGGTGCTAGGCATTGAACCTTCTCTCCTGTGGCACCCATCATATGAAACATTCTCTCCCAGTCAGCAAGGAATATAAATCCTTCCATTTGCACCATCCAGTCAAGAAATTTCTTGGATGAAAAGCAAAACATCTTCAAGGAAAAAATTAAGAAAGACCTGAAAGAAATAAAAATTACAATTAAAGGAAAAAAAACACTTAAATGTGACTTACTGATACAGAATGAAGTAGAACATTTTAACATTGGACATATTGAAATATATTTTTTGACAATGGACTCAGACATTAATTTTAAGATTGTAAAGGTAAAGGTTCCCCTCGCACATATGTGCTAGTCTTTCCCAACTCTAGGGGGCGGTGCTCATCTCCGTTTCAAAACCGAAGAGCCAGCACCATCCGAAGACATCTCCGTGGTCATGTGGCCAACATGACTAAACGCCAAAGGCATACGGAATGCTGTTACCTTCCCACCAAAGGTGGTCCCTATTTTTCTACTTGTCTTTTTTACGTGCTTTCGAACTGCTAGGTTGGCAGAAGCTGGGACAAGTAACGGGAGCTCACCCAGTTACACCGCACTAGGGATTCGAACCGCTGAACTGCGAACCTTTCGATCGACAAGCTCAGCGTCTTAGCCACTGAGCCACCACGTCCCTTAAGATTGTATGCCTCTGTAAATAGATTGTGTTTAAAAGATGTTATAAAATAGGAACAAGATATGGAAAACAGTTACACTGGACATAAAAAGGAAATTGTCTGATGTCTTAATAATTAAAAGGAATATACAAATAACCAAGAGAGTTAATTTTCCTACATTGGATTTTAACAAGGCTTGTCGAACCTTTGAAGAATTTTGTGAGAAGAGGCAAAGACCAGAGAAAGAGAGAGAGAGAGAGAGAGAGAGAGAGAGAGAGAATGAATCCTGAGGTCCATTATAGTATGAGAGGAATTATGAATTTAGTGTGTGGAGATAAGGGGGTTCAAATCTCATTGAAGTTCACTGCTGACTGTCAGCTGAATCTATCTTGCAGTTGGAGGGGGAAAAATGCTCAATGTTTTTGTCTTAAGACAAAGAGAAAGACCTTTTACCACTTTCTAAATGGCATACCTGAGATTGAGATAAATGAATCCTTGTGACAGAGGTAACTGTTGTAAATGTTAAAAGGATAAGAAGGGGGCAAGATAGTACCACGCAAAGGCAGAGGACCGGTTCTGCATGCAAAATATATGAATTCAATCGTGAATGAAAGGATTAGGGAGCAGCTGCAGGGAGAAGAGATCTGTCTTCCACAACAGAACGTTGTTTTCCTGAACCAGAACAGACAAGGCCAAAAGAACTATTCAGGGCAGTGTTATAGGTGTGTCATTCTGGACAGCAGCATTTATGGGAAGGTGATTTTTTTTAAAAAAATCGAACTACTGCTTTATTATAAGCTGTTGCGGCCCGCCAGCAGCCTACATGGATTGTTGCTGATCCCGACGACGAGGAGGCTAGTGTGGTGTCGCGCCAGCAGCCTGTGCAGCCGGCGCTCACGTCGGACAGCGAGGAGGCTGAAGAGGATGTGGTGCCAGAGGCAGAGACTCAGCCAGGGCCTTCAGAACCTTCAGAGCCTCCTTCAAGTGGAGAGAGCGAAGTGGAGGAGCCTCTTCTCAATGCTCGAGCATGCAGGGCTGCCAAAAGGAAGGAGTGGTTACTCAGGAGGAGGAGGTCTCCTCGAGAGTAAGGCTTGAGGATAATTGGCCACTCCCTTAGCCTATTTAAGTCGCACGCCGTTAGTAAGTTTCTTGCTAGAAACAACTTGCAATTATCATCAGATCATTTTTGGAAAAGTCTTATCTTGTTTTCTGGGCTGGTTGCCAACCTTTGCCGGACTTTGGTTTATTCTTGCTACTTAATAAATTTGATAAGGACCGTTGGTGTGTGTCTATATCCTCGGGAATCTGGAGCTGGGGCAGAACAGTAACCTCTTTTTACCATGTGTTGTATGTTACATGTAAAGGAGAACAAGACTTGCAGTTGCCCACCATCTTAACATTTTTTTGATACCCTCATCAGCATAAATGTCATATTCTAGGGTCTGAAGGCAGTTCAGGTCTGGATAGGGCAAAATAGGTGCTGACTATTAGCACCGTGATGGCGAACTTACGGCATGTGTGCCCAAAGTGGCACACAGAGCAATGTTGTCTGGCATGCTCGGCATCGCCCGTTCCTCTTCCGAGTTTATGGAATGCATGTGCGTGCGACGATCAGCTGGCCTTTTTCCATGCAGCAGTGCGGGAAACTAGAAGATATTCTAGCTGGTCTTCCGTTTTCCTGTGTGAGCATGTGCGCCGGCCAGCTGATCATTGTGTGCACATGCACACCAGAAACCCGGAAGAGTAGCTGGCTGAAACCAGAAGTTCAGTAGCTGAAACCGGAAGTTCATTTTCAGGTGAGTCCATGCACCCTGGGCAGCTCCTCTTCTGGGTTGCAGCCCAGACGTTGTTCTGCCCCAGCTCCGGATTCCCGAGGATATTGACACACACCAACAGTCCTTATCAAATTTATTAAGTAGCAAGAATAACAACCAGCCCAGAAAACAAGATATGATAAGACTTTTCCAAAAATGCTCTGATGATAATTACAAGTTGTTTCTAGCAAGAAACTTACTAATGGCATGTGACTTAAATAGGCTAAGGGAGTGGCCAATTATCCTCAAGCCTTACTCTCGAGGAGACCTCCTCCTCGCTGTCCGACATGAGCGCTGGCTGCGCAGACTGCTGGTGTGACACCACACCAGCCTCCTCGTCGTCGGGATCAGCCACAGTCCTCACAGGCCTCTGGCGGGCCACAACAGACGTGCACGCACGCTGCCTTTTCGGCACTCGTTGCCAAAAAGGTTCGCCATCACTCCCTTAGTATGATGGAGTGGCTGTGGATATTTGGATCTTCTGGAGACAAAGTTCTTCCACCTTTAGTTCTGGATGGAGTGGTACTAACCCAGACAGATGTGGTGAGTAATCTGGGATTCCTCCTAGACTCACAACTCCAATTTGAAGAGTAGGTGGCAGCTGTGGATAGGAGAGCCTTTGCACACACACACTGACTGGGAGGCCCTGCTATCACCACCCTTGCCCTTGTAACCTCCTGATTAGATTACTGTGACACACTCTACATGGGGCTGCCCTTGAAGAGCATTCAGAAACTTCAACTGGTGCAAAATGCAGCTGGTATGGGTAATAAATGGTGCCAGATGCATGGCACATAGGACACCACTATTCGATGAGTTGCACTGGCTGCCTGTGTGTTTCCAGGTACAATTACTGTAAAGGTACTGATTGTCACTTTTAAAGCCCTACATGGCTTGAGACGGGGTTACCTGAGGAGCCATCCTTTTCCAAAAATTTCTACTGTCCAACACAATTCAACAGATTGAGGATGCTGCAGATCCCATCAGCCAAAGACTGTTGACTGGCAGGAACTATGAGATGGGCTTTTTCTGCTGTAGCCCCTGCCTTATTGACTATTCTCCCCTTGGACAGTAGAACAACTGCAACCTTGTTAGGTTTTGCAAAGCTTTAAAAACTTAGCTATGGGCCTGGGTTTTGAGGCCACGTTACTTGGCCTTACTATTAGTAGATTAATCATCCTGCTTGCTGTTTGTACTTATTTATTTTGTGGAGGTTTCATTGTTTTAATTCTTTTATAATTTTAGAATTGTAAGCTGGCCCATATCACTTCATTGAGTTGGGAAGGAAGGAAGGAAGGAAGGAAGGAAGGAAGGAAGGAAGGAAGGAAGGAAGGAAGGAAGGAAGGAAGGAAGGAAGGCAGGCTAGCTGGCTGGCTTCTGGGGTTTTATACCTCCCAATTTAAAAAGGCACCCTGGAGAAGTTTATTCACAGTGCCATCCCTGGAGATTCAATGCATGGAAAGCTGTGGCCTCTTGTAGCCAAACTCAACCAAAAACGAGATACTTGCAGTCTACTTTAACAGGATGTATTGACAGGGTAAAGAGTATGATTACAGAAATGTCAGCCACTGGATTGCTATCCTTTTACAAGCCAATTTATCTTTCAGTTTGTTACAGCAGATACTAATTTTTTTTTCAGCGTGTTCCTAATGGGTTTCTTGTGAACTGCCAAGCTGGCAACTTTCTTACTCAACACTTAAGCATGTGTAGGTCGCTGTCAGCTGAATCTTTCTCAGGCTCTGAACAGACCATAATAGAACATTATATCATGATCAATGAACAAAGCATATAAGAAAATATCTGTTGTGCTTGGGAATATTGACTTCTACCATCAAAGGAAATTAAACTTGGTTAGTTGTGACAGTTGGTATTATCTGAGGAGCAGAGGGAAGGGAGAAAGGACAGTTGGAATGCATGTGCTGAAATAAAGAAAGTGCTAGGTTTAATTCCTAATTTCTCCAGATAGGGCTGGTCCTGGGAAATACTCTCAAGAGTAGTTTGAAGTTGTTTTCTAAATGGTCAGTTTCGGACTTGGAAGATAATTTTAATGTAGCTTCATAACACAGTAGAATTAGTTTATCTGGCCATATTCCCTGCCTGGTTTAGCTGGTAAGTAGGATTAAAAACCAAAATCTTGATTTTAACCTCATCATCCAACTTTCCAGAGGTTGGAGTGGGCAAAATCTATCCTGAAAGAAGACAACTAGATGAGATGGGTGCCACATAAATCTAATAAACAAACAAACAAATCAATAAACGAATAATAAATAAATCCTGATGAAAATAGGTCAGGTGGAAGGTTATCAGGATACTTTAAAGAAAGCTGCAAAGTTACTAGATGAGGTAAAGGTAAAGGTTTCCTTTGCACATATGTGCTAGTTGTTCCCAACTCTAGGGGGCAGTGCTCATCCCCATTTCAAAGCCAAAGAGCCAGCGCTGTCTGAAGACATCTCCATGGTCATGTTGCTGGCATGACTAAACGTCAAAGGCACACGGAACGCTGTTACCTTCCCACCAAAGGTGGTCCCTATTTTTCTACTTGCATTTTTTACATGCTTTCGAACTGCTAGGTTGGCAGAAGCTGGGACAAGGAACAGGAGCTCACTCCGCTACGTGGCACTAGGGATTCAAACCACTGAACTGCCGACCTTTCAATCAACAAGCTCAGCGTCTTAGCCACTGAGTCTAGATGAGACATCATGCTTATTTCCCCACCCCCTTTCCCTTTAATTTAAATCAGAGATTTTCCAAATCACCATCCAATTGATACCATTTGGGAATGTCGGGGTTGTAATCCCACCCAATTACAATGCACAAAATTGGAATTAGCGAATATAAGCCTATTGCCTGCACAAATATTCAAGGAACAGCTTCTTTGTTTCAGATCAGACTACCCTTTCCATCACAGACATTATATTTTAACAGTTTCATTTAGGTAAAATAGCAGCACAGATGGAAGCCCCAAGCACTGTATTCTCTAACCGTTGAGCAACTTTTTAATAATTGCTCGTGCTTTTTCTTTTCTCCTTCTTCCTCTCTTTCCTTTGCCAAGGAACCTTCAAATGCATTTTGGAACCAGGCCAGGCTATTTTCATTTCAAGATAGATAGATGCTTCTGTTAATGCTATGAACTGTAACCGGTCCATTTCATGTAAAGTACAGAACAGAAATTAAATATATTTGGCCCCATTTGCCAAAAACAGCTCTCATTTATTTTGCCACTGCTCTTTTGTGAGAGCTCAGTGGAAATTCATGGTGAGACTTTATTTTAGAGTCCAAATAATATAATAATCTCTGCTGATATTATCAATATCCAGCATGCTTTTATAATATTTTTTTTTCCTGCAAAGCACTTGGGGGGTGGGGAAAAACAAGGCTTAGTGACTGGACTTCCTATAGTGATTCTACAGTCTAATTGTGTAATATATACAGGGGAGAAATGCTACTGGTTCGGACTGATTTGGGCGAACCGGTAGTAATAAAATCCTACCGGTTCAGACGAACTGGTATTTCCGACGATCAGCTGTGCAGCGCGATTTATATTTGCTAGAAAGCAGGAAATCCTGCCTTCTAGTGAGTCTAAACCGTGCAGCACAGCTGTTCCCCCCTCGCTGTTCTACTTACCTTAGAAAAGGCTTCTTACTGTGCACAGGCGCTGCACAGTAGTGCCTGTGGTGCGCATGCGCACAGCAAACTGGTAGCAGACTTTGGAGGATTTCACCACTGAATATATAATAATATTAATGTTGAAAGCTAAGAAGTCACTCTTTTTCCAAAGAAAAGAGAGAATAATTGACAGAATACCTCATAAATCTCCCATTCAGGCTGCTTGTCTGCCTTTTGTCCCTTTCCAAGAGGGAAAAAGAAATGTAAAAGACCACAAAGGACCACATAGTTCACCCCTGAGCTACAAATATTCTCTTCTGTGTTCACACATCACATCGAACACAGTTCTCCAGGTTCCGACTGGCGAACCCAACCAAGCCAGCAAGTTGAGACGAACAGATCTCTTTAAGCATAACTTTATTGAGTACATCATTTCGGCACGCATGAAGCAAAACCAACTCTAACTAGTTCCTGCAGTTTTTGTCTTATTAAAGAACGGATTCTTTCCTCCCCTCCTTCAACCAGGTCATATTGCCCAGTTAGATGTTCTGGTGTCACTATGGCAACTCCTTCAGGCCCTCGCCAAACATCTGTTGAGATGACCTTGGTTCCCACTGAATTATTTCTTGTTGTTGTCTAGGCTGGCATTCCAAAGCTCTCTCCCCCTGCCCCACCTCCATCCCATAGTCTGTGGCAAGCTGAGAAATGAAAAGATGGCTGTGACAGCAGGACACATTTCAAAGTTTGACAACAGTCTTTGTTGTGCCCCACCAGCGGCCTGCGCAGATCGTGACTGATCCCGACAACGAGGAGGCTGGTGTGGTGTCCCGCCAGCAGCCGGCACAGCCGGCATTCTTGTCAGACAGTGAGGAGGCTGAAGAGGATGTGGTGCCAGAGGCAGAGACTCAGCCAGGGCCTTCAGATCCTCCAGAGGCTCCTTCAAGTGGAGAGAGCAAAGTGGAGGAGCCTCTCCTCAATGCTCGAGCACGCAGGGCTGCCAAAAGGCAGGGGTGGCTACTCAGGAGGAGGAGGTCTCCTCGAAAGTAAGGCTTGAGGATAATTGGCCACTCCCTTAGCCTATTTAAGTCACACACCGTTAGTAAGTTTCTTGCTAGAAACAACTTGTAATTATCATCGGAGCATTTTGGGAAAAGTCTTATCGTATCTTGTTTTCTGGGCTGGTTGCCAACCTTTGCCGGACTTTGGTTTATTCTTGCTACTTAATAAATTTGATAAGGACCATTGGTGTGTGTCAATATCCTCGGGAATCCGGAACTGGGACAGAACAGTCTTGGCTTAGAGCACAGGTATCAAAGCCACGGCATCACGTTGCCGTCATGTGATGTTTTGCAATGTTTTTCCCCTTTGTGGAGCTGGCATGGGCGTAGCCTGCACATGATACATCCGACCCGTGGGTGCCCAGTTTGACACTCCTGGCTTAGAGCATTGGATATGCCCATCCACAATATTTTGTTAAGCATGATGAAGTATGACTTAGTGTGAACATAATCTTTTACTCCAAAAAAAAAAAAAAGTGGTGAAGGGAATATAATTAAGCAAACCAATTAAGCAATGGAGCCTTGGTCAGTTTTCGCTGGATAGTTCATTATCAAGTGATTCTTGAATTTTGGCATTTTTTTCATGAAAAGTTGTCTGCTTCTCAAGTTCAAATGGCAAACTACTACTACATTTCTGCCGGAAGCATCTACCAAGATGCTTCTGGGTTGAAAAGATTAGCCAATGACCTCATCATTGCCCAGGGGATGCCCAAGGAGTCTCCTTTCATGTCTCTGATATTTTCCCACCGAAGTGGTACCTATTTATCTGCTTGCATTTGTGTGCTTTTGAAATGCTAGGTGGGCAGGACAAATTGACGGGAGCTAATTCTGTCACATGGCTCTCTCTCGGGTTTTGAACTGCTGAGCTGTCAACCTCTCAATGGTCTCCTGACTCAGTGTTCTAACTGCATGAGCCACTCCCAAATGGCAAAGTGAGGATCTATGATTTCAATGGGCAAGTAGAACTAGTAGATAAATCACTTTTTCCTGGTTTCCTAAATGATATTGCTTGCTGAATTCTTTACTTCTACTCTTTGATTTGCATTGGTATGAAAAGAAATATAGATTGTAGGGGGGGAAATGCAACTTCCAAATCATTAAGACCACCTGAACTTTGAAGATAGCGCTTTATTTTTCTGCAAGTTACTATCCTTTAGTTTTACTTCTGTGTATTGAGAGATACCAGTCAGTTGTCACACAGCAAAGACATGTTTGAATCTAGTAAGGACACGAACTTATCCATTTCCAAATATGTGTCCACTTTTTGGCAGTACCAATCAACTATTTTAAGGATTGCCTCTCCCCTATTACATTCACCCAGCTCACCAAGTGTTGTGGCCCATCAGCAGCCTGTGCAGATTGTAGCTGATTCCGACAATGAGGAGACTGGTGTGGCCTATGCAGCTGGCGCTTGAGTCGGACAGTGAGGAGGCTAGAGAAGATGTGGTGCCAGAGGCAGGGCCTTCAGAACTTCCAGAAGCTCCTTTAAGTGAAGAGGACGAAGAGGAGGAGCCTCTTCTCAATGCACGGGCACACAGAGCTGCCAAAAGGCAGGAGTGGCTCCTCAGGAGGAGGTCTCCTTGAGAGTAAAGCTTGGGGCTAATTGGCCACTCCCTTAGTCTATTTAAGAAGGAACACCACTTGCAACAAGCTGTAGAGAACAACTTTAGTTCACGCTCCTTCGTGTCTGCAAAATTGCTTCTGGGCTTTCTGCCAACTCTAGTAAGACTGTGATTACCTTATCTTAGAATTCTGGTAGGCTGTTAAGACACTTCATTAACAGCCTTTGAATGATAAAATCTAAGTTATTTGAGTAAAATAAGCTTTGAATAGAGTTTGTGTGTACTGCGTTCTTTGAGGTCCGTAGCTGGGGCAGAACACCAGGATGGAACGGGAAGGGCATGTTAATGGTCCCATCAGTTAGTCATTGTCATCTAGTGGTTGACAACTGGTTCATATTTATGACAGTTGTAATGCCTTGGGGCCATGTGATCCCCTTTATGAATTTCTGACAGGCCAAGTCAATGGGGGAAGGCCAGATTTGCTTAACAACCGTGTTGCTCATTTAACAACTGCAGTGACTCGCTTGACAAATGCGGCAAGAAAAGTTGTAAAATGGGGCAAAATTTCTCCCTTAACAAATTTCTCCCTTAGCAATATAAATTCTGGGCTCAATCGTGGTCGTAAGTCAAGGACTACCTCTACTAAGTGTCACAGATCCATTTATTAGGTATATAAGTGGCTCTTCCAGTGTGAAAAATCACACATTTAGAAGATATGAGTTATTATATTATGCACTGTAACTGTTTTGAAGGGTAAAACAGGCTCGTTTCCTAAGAAAAATGAAGAGGTCAGCTAAACAGCTGCTTGGTATAATAGGTTCTTGGGCTGGGAGTCAATGAGGAGCAGCAATAAGGAAGCAGTAAGAAATTCTACTTACAATTCTAATTTACAAGAATCAAATTGTTGAGTTTCATACAATTCCTTAATTCAGACACCTCTAAGTACTGTATATTTCAGGCAATATTCGGTAGAAACTCTATTATACTCTAAGATTTCAAGGTTTACATTTCAGGATTTTACAGCTCCTTGGGTGAAGATACGGGTAAAGGTAAAGGTTCCCCTTGCACATATGTGCTAGTTGTTCCCGACTATAGGTGGTGGTGCTCATCTCCGTTACAAAGCCAAAGAGCCAGCACTGTCCAAAGACGTTCCCGTGGTCATGTGGCTGGCATGACTAAATGTCAAAGGCACACGAAACACTATTACCTTCCCACCAAAGGTGGTCCCTATTTTTCTACTAGATTTTTTACATGCTTTCAAACTGCTAGGTTGGCAGAAGCTGGGACAAGTAATGGGAGCTCACCCTGTTATGCGGCAGTAGGGATTCGAACTGCTGAACTGCTGACCTTTCGATCAACAAGCTCAGTGTCTTAGCCACTGAGCCACCACGTCCCTTGTGTCAAGATAAATTCATGTAAATAATCTTTTTTTCTGTTGATACCTTGCATGTTCCTTTTTATCCAGTACAGAATTTAGAGGAATGTAAAGGAATTCATATAAGCTTTGGGACCCTCAATTTGAGGTCTGTGAACATCAAGCTGTCCATAGAGATTTTCCTTTATTAAACATTATAACCCATTGTATTTTTTTAAAAAAATATTTTAAACCTATTATATTAGTTTTGTTTTGCTTTTTTAATGAAGTTGGCATGCTTCAAAGGAAATTACTTTTCTAACCTATTTCCTTTCCAAAATACTGTTCGATTTCGTATAGGTCCATACATTTTTTTTTCTACTGTTACTTATCTCTTAGTTTGTAAATGTGCTCAGAAAATATTTTTCTTATTTCTTTATTTATATAAGGAGCTGTGGTGATACGGTGGTTAGAATGTGGCGACCAAAACTAGATGCAGTAGTCCAAGTGTGGCTTTACCAAGGCATTATAAAGTGGTATTAACACTTCGTGTAATCTTGTTTCTGTCCCTCTGTTTATGCAGCCTAGAACTGTGTTGGCTTTTTTATTTATTTATTTATTTATTTTATATTGGATTTCTATACCGCCCTTCTCCCTGAGGACTCAGGGCGGTGTACAGCCAGATTAAAAAACATGCAGAACAAATATTAAAAACAATTAAAAGATATATAAATTTTGCCCAATTAAAACTCATTTACCAATTAAAAACGTTTAAAACATTTAAAAACAGTTAAAAATTTCATCTTAAGCCAGCCCGGCTTGTTTAAATAAATGGGTTTTAAGGGCGCGACGGAAGGCACTGAGGTCTTGGATTCTCCTTATCTCTGGGGGGAGCTGATTCCAGAGGGTAGGTGCCCCCACAGAGAAGGCTCTCTCTTTGGTGGCTGCAACACACTGCTGGCTCATATTTAAGTGATTGTCCACTTAAGATCCCTCTCACAGTTACTACTATTGAGCAAGGTACCACATATACTGTATCCGTGCATTTTGTTTTTCTTGCCTAAATGTAGAACCTTACTTTTCTCACCATTGAATTTCATTTTGTTAGATGGTGCCCAATGTTCAAGTCTGTCAAGATCCTTCTGTATCTTAAGCCTATCTTCTGGAGTGTTGGCTAGTCCTCCTAGCTTGGTGTCATCTGCAAATTTGATGAGTTCCCCATCTATATCCTCGTCCAAATCTTTGATGAAGATGTTGAAGAGAACTGGGCCTAAAACAGAGCCTTTGGGGTACCCTACTACATACTTCCCTCCATGTAGATGTGGTTCCATTGAGGATTACACGTTGAATGCAGTTGGTCAGGGAGTTACGAATCCATCTGATGGTGATGCTGTCTAACCCACATTTTTCTATTTTACCAAGTAGTAGGTTATGGTCTACTTTATCAAATGCCTTACTGAAGTCCAAGTAAATCATATTGACAGCATTCCTCTGGTCCACTAATTTTGTCACTTTGTCAAAGAATACAATGTGATTAGTCTGGCATGATCTGTTTTTGACAAACCCATGTTGGCTTTTGGTTATTACTTGGTTTGCTTCTAATAATATAGAGCTAGCAATAGCTTTGCTATTACGACCTACTATGGATCAGCTGACAGTAATTCATAATTGTGTCAGGTGACATCGTTCAAGGATACAATCCATACTTGTGATGTCTATTTAATTAGCTTTATGTTGCTGAGTATTTCTTTGCTCATATGGGTAATAATCAATTTGAGGCTGCATCATTAAAATGTTCCAGATGCATTGTTTCTGATAGCCAAATGGTTTTGGGTTACCAAAAGAAAGTCATCTGGATCATTACTTTGCTGAAGCTTCGTCAGAATTAACGAACAATGGGATGTTCCTCTAAATATAGTCCTATTTGCAATGCAAAGGAACTGGACTACCAGATAAACCTATTTGGAAATAAATTATGTGTGGCTGGCCTTTGAGAAGTTATTTTTTATTGAGTTTTAAGCCTTTTGTTACTCTATATTACACGAAGTGCTCATGCTTCCAACATTTAAATATCATGGGCGTTATTTGGATTTTTTAAATTTTTTTTTGTTACTATTTCTCTGACTTATCGGAAATAGAAACTGAATTTTAATCACGTGATCATGGGAATGCTGTAATGGTCATAAGTGTGAATAACGATCATGTCACTGTTGAAACCTTGAACAGTCACTAAATGCTTAATGCATTGTAAGCCGCCCTGAGTTTCTTGAGAAGGGCGGCATATAAATCAAACCAAAAAAAAAAAGAAAAAAAAAGAAAAAGAACTGTTGTAAGTCGGGAAATGCCTGTACTCAAGGTGTTCTATTTAAACTGGCTATGCTATTAACAACAAAAAGAGTGGTGCGGTGAAGCTCTCACCTCACAATCAGGAGGCTGTGAGTTTGATCCTAGGTAGAGGCAGATATTTCTCTCTCTGGGCACGATGAGAATATATCTGCTGAATATAACTCCACATTGGCTACAGGAAGGGCATCCGGCAAGTAAACACTCAGCTCCATTCAGTTGCCCAGATTTCACCCCACAAAGGATTATGGGATCATTAAAAGGAGGAGATGATGATGATGCTATTAACAACAAACAGCCTTTTAGGCAGGTTAAATAGCTGGCAGTTTAAAAGTGACCATGGGGTGCTCAAATGAAATGACCACCAGGAAAAAAAGTTGAATTCAACTCTGATTAAGTCTAGTTTGCTTGTTTATTTGTTTATTTAAGTCAAACTATAGGTAGTCCTAAGGGCGATGGCGGGTGATGGAGAAGTGGCCAGGGCAGAGACAGAGAGCTACAGAGAGAGGGGGAGAGAGAGAGACATATAGAGATACAGAGAGAGAGGTGGAGAGAGAGGGGAAGGGAGGGAGGGAGGGAGGGAGAGATGTCAAAAGGGTTTTGTGGTTCCTGGTGTTTTTTAACAACTGGTTCTCTGCCCTAATGACCAGCTGGGTAGGCATGGCTACGGGGTCATGTGACTGGTGGAAGTGAGTGACCTTGAGTTGGCCACACCCACCCAGGTTTTGTGGCTTCCGGTGTTTTCTTTTCTGTGGGAAATGGGTCCAAATGGCTCTTTGAGTGTTTATGGTTGCAGACACCTGTGTTAGTTGAAAGAGCAGATATATATCCTGAAGTTAGAGAAAGGAACAGCATTCCTTCCTTATCGAAGTAACTGATTTGGGCATAATGCAATGGGTGGAGTCTAAATTCCTAATATTAACCATTTTCTTTTTTTATATCAGAAGGCTCATTCTTTTCATTCTCTCCTTTTCCTTCTCCTTCCCCTCAGGTTACTGAATTATTTTTATTTTCCTCCTTTCGGTTACAGCAAACCCACAAACATTTCAATGACAGAAAACATTTAGTAGAGGCAGACTGGCAATGCTGTCCTCTCTCGTAGCTGTGTAATAAATTTACTATGACTGTATTAAGGAGGACAAGCAGCAAAATGTCACATTTACAAATTGGTTTTGAACTTTAAATAGTTCAAAACATATTTAAAATGGCATTGTAGCATGAATAAAAATATTATGGCCATGCATTATGGTCATTAGAGACCTTTAGAAAAGACCTCTATTAAAGTCTTGCAGTTAGTCGGTAATAACATGGACAAAAGATCTCTGAAGTCTGAAGTCTTCACAGGAATCTCAGCTGTATCAGAAAGGAAGAGACAAGATAGGATAGGATCGGGGGTGAAATCCAGCAGGTTCTGACAGGTTCTGGAGAACTGGTAGTGGAAATTTTGAGTAGTTTGGAGAACCGGCAAATAGTGTCTCTGACTGGCCCTGCCCCCATCTATTCTCTGCCTCCTGAGTCCCAGCTGATTGAGAGGAAATGGGGATTTTACAGTAACCTTCCCCTGGAGTGGGGAAGGAATGGAAATTTTGCAATAATCTTCCCCCAGGAGTGGGGAGGGAATGGGGATTTTGCAGTATCTTTCCCCTGGAGTGTGGTGGGAATTGAGATTTTGTAGTATCCTTCTCCTGCCATGCCCACCAAGCCACACTCACAGAACCAGTAGTAAAAAAAAATTGAATTTTACCACAGGATAGGATAGGATAGGATAGGATAGGATAGGATAGGATAGGACAGGACAGAACAGAACAGAACAGAACAGAACAGAACAGAACAGAATAGAATAGAATAGAATAGCTTTATTGTCACTTTGAATGTACACTAATTGGCATGCATTAAAATGAAATTTCATTACATACAGCTCTCAAAGGGTCACCACCTCCAATACATGAACATGACAAAATAAATAAATGCAAAATTATGTATATATCCACATATACTAAATGACACAGAGAAACAACACAGTCTAATTTGGATGTATACATGTACATGGCGAGAAAAACGAATCTTGCGAGTTTACCAGACGGATGGCATAGGAAACAAAGCTGTTACAGAATCTTGTTTTTTTTTTTTTAAAAAAAAAATTGATTTATATGCCGCCCTTCTCCGGAGACTCAGGGTGGCTTATAGTGCGTTAAGCAATAGCCTTCATACTTTTGTATATTTATACAAAGTCAGCTTATTGCCCCCACAAACTGGGTCCTCATTTAACCTACCTTAGAAAGGATGGAAGGCTGAGTCAACCTTGAGCCTGGTAAGATTCGAACCTGCAGTAATTGCAGGCAGCTGTGTTAATAACAGGGTGCTTTAAACCACTGTAGTACCAAGGCTCAATCTGATAGTCCTGCTAGAAATACTTTGAAACCTCGCCCCAGAGAGGTCCAACAGAAACAGACCGTGAAGTTGGTGTGTGGGGTCTCTAACAAGGCTTCGAGCTCTAAACACATAGCGTTTATAAGCCGTATCCTGAATAACGGGAAGTGAGCTTCCTATAATCTTCTCCACTGTCCTCACCACGCTCTGTATGGGCCTTCTATCTGAGGCACTGCTGCCACCAAACCAAACAGGGATGCAGTTTGTTAATATGCTCTTTATCATTTTCTTAAGGAAGGGAAGCCTCTGCAGCATCTCTTCATCTTGATGAGTTGATTCAGAGCAGAAGTTCATAAAGTGGGAGTGACAGGCATCTATGGAATCCCTCAAAGTTTGGAAACCTGTTCCCACAGGTTACATCTTTATGAAATATCTCAACTCTGCTGCAGCACCTGAACTATATTGAGACAATCACAGCAATCTGATTCAAGGCTCTGCTTTGACTTAGAAAATCAAGTTGTTCTCTCATTGCTTCCAAACCAGAATCTACACAGCAATAGCAATAGCATTTAGGTGCTTTTCAAAAGGCAACTGGACTTTCTTGATTCTTGGATGAAAAGCAAAACATTTTCAAGGGGAAAAAAAAAAACCCAAGAAAGACCACCTTTTAAAAAGCACCTTTGGGACAACCATGACATGGATGATTGAGAATCTCCATAGACAATAGCATTTAAGCTTATATACCACCTCATAGTGCTTTACAGCTGCGGTATAAAATGTAGAAGCATTATTTGCAAATCGTCTCCAACAATCTGGATTCCCAGACCCCAGAATGATGGTAGGCTAAGTCAGGTTTGCTGAGCGCGTGCTTCATGTGCAGCTTCCATAAAATTGAACTTCCGCATTGCAAACAAGGAAAGGAGCAAGGAAAACAGCTGAGGAAGGCCAATTCAATCTGCCACCTCTGATCAGCTGTGCTTCAGAAGCAGAAATAAAGGTCAGCACAAACCGGGGGCAAGCGGGCAGGCCCACTTTCACAGCAACAGAGAACCGGTTCGCTCTCGGCAGGAAGTGGGAACTACCCAAGGGTGGGTTCTACTTACCTTTACTACCGGTTCGCAATGGGATCACATACACAGATTGCTGATGATGACATCCGGGGCGGTGGGTGGGGCCTCCCACTGGTTTTACTACTGGTTCTTGCGAACTGGTCTGAACCAGCAGCAACCCACCACTGGAACTACCGGTTCAGGAGAACTGGTCCGAACTGGTAAAATCCCACCACTGGGCTAAGTCAACCTTGAGCCTGTCTGGATTGAACTTCAGACTGTGTGTAGAGTTTGCTTGCAATACTGCAATTTAATGACTGATTGACACAGTGGTTAAAGTGCATTGTCGCAGCACTTACATGCCAAGAAATATTGCTGTTGGTTCCTGACTTCTGTGAAGTCAAGGAGTTGATACATGGAGAATCATAAATGGCTGTAGGGCTGGAAGGGACTTTGGAGGTCTTCTAGTCTCACTCCCTGCTCATCCATCATTTCAGTTCAAATAGACAACCATCCACAAGAGTTAATTCAGCTAATCTTTAGTTTATTCAACTCAAAGCAGTATGCATAATGTTCTCAGCTCCTACTGTATTTTTCCACAATAACGATTTAGTTCTAATGCAATAAACAAGTTGGGTTGAACGAGAGTGACTGGCCCATAATCACACAGTTGGCTAGTGCCTAAAAGAAGACTAGAATCTGGGTCTCCCCGCTTCTACTCCCCCAATGTGTGTGTGTGTGTGTGTGTGTGTGTGTGTGTGTGTGTGTGTGTGTGTGAGAGAGAGAGAGAGAGAGAGAGAGAGAGAGAGAGAGGGAGGGAGAGGGAGAGAAGAACAAGGGAAAGAGCAAAAGAAAGAGAGAGAGGTTGTTGGTTTTTTTTTTTTTTTTAATTTGATTTATATGCCGCCCTTCTCCAGAGACTCAGGGCGGCTTACAATGTGCTAAGCAATAGCCTTCATCCTTTTGTATATTTATACAAAGTCATCTTATTGCCCCCACAACTGGGTCCTCAATTTACCTACCTTAGAAAGGATGGAAGGCTGAGTCAATCTTGAGCCTGGCGAGATTCGAACCTGCAGTAATTGCAGGCAGCTGGTCTTAATAACAGGATGCTTTAGACCACTGTACTACCAAGGCTCTTGCTAGTTTCAATTTGAAATATAAATAGTTCTGATTCCATATCGTGCAGCCAAGCTGAGACTCTGGTTTTGCTGAAACCACTTCTCAAGTCACCCTATATATATTTTTCTCACCGGCCACAGAATTTGTATCTACCAAACTGAGTTTTAAAAGGACACTGCGGGAAGTTTAGACCTTCCTGCTGTAAAATAAATAACAGCAGGTACCTTTTCCCTTTGCTTGTTCTTGGGTGTTTCAAGGCAGGCATTGACCTCTTTGCCATGGAGACTGGCGGTGATGGCTTTGTCAGTTCCATTAGGCTTCCTAATCTCAGGCCATTTAGTTCTGATGCAGTTGTCAAGGGGAATCTGCTACAGGCACTTAGCTTTTGCACAACTGCTTCTCCAGCTAAGCAAGCACAATGCCAAAATAAGTATAAAAAGGAACGGAGCGGTGGGCAGAGAAGGAGAGAACCTGTAGGGGATAATGGGCATTAACAGTTCAGAAAAAAAGTAAGTAATGGATGAAAACATTTTCCCTCAAGACACATGCTTAGCACTAACTTTTAGCTTTATGATATACAAGCCAAACACGCTACCATTATTTACACACTGGTTATGAATAGGCATTGCAGACAGTAATTTCTTTCCTTTTTCCCCCCTTATATGTAATTGACATTGTTAATTTATAATTTCTATCTCACAGTTTTATAATTTCTATCCCACAAAAATATGGCACATGTCACTTAATCCTCCAAGGAAAGATTGAAAGCAAATGAGGTCCAGGCAGAAGAACACTTCAAAATCTAAGGGGCTGGTTTGGACAAAACTCAGCAGCACTTTTTCATGTGGCTGTTGAGAAAAATAGAATCACCAACAGGATTGCCAACGTCCGATGATGGATATGGCACAAGAAGATCCCACAGTTTCTGCCATTTATCTAACTATAGTATATCCAAAGTTTTTGGCCCATACTATCATTGCTTCTTTCACTTATTCTTCTTCCATTTTGACACTCAATAAATAACTATACATTTTCTTGATTAGTTTTTCATCTGTCCCTAATGGTACCATGTTTTCCCGAAAATAAGACCTTGTCTTATATTTTTTTGAACCCCGAAATAAGCACTTGGCCTTATTTTCGGGGAGGTCTTATTATTTTGGGGCATGTGGATGAAACCAGAGGAAATGGTGGGGACCAGCTGCACATGCATTTAAATATTTTCAGGGAGAGCTTATTTTTTTGGGGGGGGGGTTATTTTAGGGCATGCGCTCAAAAGCCCAATTGGGCTTATTATCAGGGGATGACTTATTTTAGGGGAAACAGGGTACCTGATCCAGTTCTGTTGGTTCTTTACAAAAACCATAGATTTTTACATCTTTCTCATATCTTGATTGTATTTGCACTTGATTGCACATGCTAAATCATAGAGTATTTTCAAGGTAGTACAAAGAGGCAGGTTAAATATCACATTGGACAGAGCCTACAAATTTTGCCTAGTATCTAACCAAAGTTTAAAAAGTTGCTTTCTTTGAAATCTTGCCTCCTAGCCATGTGAATATTACTCAAATACCATCTTTCCTGTTTCTGCCATCCTTTACTAGTTACCTCTCTGAATTTTTTTATTTTGAAGTCAAACCAGTGGATATTTTACTCTAGAGGGCCAAATTTAAGACAGGATTAGGATTATTAACCCCTTCAGGAAAACTTCAGAGGACAGTCCCCAGAGTCTTTCAAAAGTTGTAATTTACCACATAACAAAATAGAAGAAAACCATACCAATGAATTGCATTAATTTTTAAACCGAACCAAATATTTTAGATTTAATTTGTGCTCTGGATTGCCAACATCTTGCTCCTCTTCCCAAAACACCACTCAAAAACTGCTTGACTCTGGTTTACATCTATCTAGAATAGACATCAACCATGTCCAATTAGATAATGGCTTTGGACAACTGTGTCCAATTGTCCTCTATATAAAAGCTGATCTTCAACAGATGGCAACATCAAGGGAAGATTATGTTTTAATTTTATAAAATACACTTGCGGGAATATAACTCTAAGATAATAGATATGTTCCGTACATACTTCAAAAACAAATAAATGCCTAAATAGGAATTCTTGCTAGTTTAAGTTTATATTTTACCATGCCACTTAGTAATATATGCATTATCATGTATGATATATGTATTATTTGATATTCTTCTTATGACCAACAATTGTTATATTGTATACTGCACAAGTCAAAAAGAGGGCTGTGAAAATATCTACAGACCCCTCACATCCTGGACATAAACTGTTTTAACTCCTACCTTCAAAACGACGCTATAGAGCACTGCACACCAGAACAACTAGACACAAGAACAGTTTTTTTCCCGAACGCCATCACTCTGCTAAACAAATAATCCCCTCAACACTGTCAAACTATTCACTAAGTCTGTATTACTATTATTATTAATCTTCTCATCATTTCTATCACCCAACTCCTCCCACTTACTTGTTGCTGTATCCTTACGATTTATATTGATTGTTTCCTAGTATGATTTGATTGTTTATTTGTACCCTATGACTATCATTAAGTGTTGCACCTTATGATTCCTAATGAATGTATGTTTTCTTTTTATGTACACTGAGAGCATATGCACCAAAGACAAATTCCTTATGTATCCAATCACACTTGGCCAAAAAAGAATTGTATTGTATTCTATTGTTAAGTGCCAGGGAAATCAGGAGATTCAAGCAGTTCACATGAGTATAAAGATTTATTGCAAGCTTAAGCTCTCTACAAGAATCTGAGCTACTAACAGTTAAGGGAAATGAATGGGAATTAAGAAAGCATTCAAGATGGGTTGGACTTAGATCTCTTGCGGGTGTGCAGAGTCTCATGATGCATTTGACTCCTCCCTCAGGCTCAGCCTGGCCATCTTCTACATAAATAGAGATTTTGAAAAATCTATATGTTCCATTCTTCCTTCAGGTAATACCTTATGGTGGTTTGGCGGTCCAGTCCCATCCCGTTTATCTCAGAAGCACTGAGGTGACATCATCATTGCCCCCAGGGGACACCTGATCGTGCTCTGAGTGACTTAACTGGAAAGTTCTGTTGTAGTGCTTTTACACTGAATGAAATAGCAATAGCAATAGCACTTAGACTTATATACCACTTCACAGTGTTTTACAGCCCTCTCTAAATGGTTTACAAAGTCAGCCTATTGCCCCCAACAATCTGGGTCCTCATTTTACTGACCTCAGAAAGATGGAAGGCTGAGTCAACTTTGAGCCTGGTGAGATTTGAACTGCCAAATTGCAAGCAGCAGGCAGTCAGCAGAAGTAGCCTGCAGTACTGCACTCTAACCACTGCGCCACTGTGGCTCAGTGTTAAGTAAAATGTTTCACTTAATATTGTGTCAGGCAGATTTCAATTTTTGTTTTTTTAGAAAAAAAGCCCTTGTCTATTTTATATAATATTTTACTGTAGCAAAATTCAAACAAATTTCAAAACAATTCAGCTCTAAGGACATCCATAAGTAGCATGGAACTACAGCTGGAGTAACCCAAAAGCATTTTCCCCTGATGTGTTATAATGATGCAACAGCTGGAATGTTGTTCCCAAATTGCTTATACAGATGTAGCCTTCTGGCTATGGTATTTTTCTAGCTACACATTAAATTCAGATTCAGTACCAAGCAGGTTTTGCAGAGTGTTACACTGAACCTTAATATAAAATGTACACTTACGAGCAACTATCTTAGAATTAGAAATTAAGACACATTTAGGTTCCTTCAGATGTTTGGCATTAAATTCCAACTGCCCTGTCATTGAGTTGAAAGGATTTACACTGTAGCTCTAGATCAGTGATGGCTAAACCTTTTCCAGACCGAGTGCCCAATATGCACACAGCCTCCACGCATGCACCCCGCCTCTGCACATGTGCACACCCCCTCCATGCTCCCCACCCTCTGTGCATGCACCCGTAGCCCCCTCATGTGCCCCACCCCTGCACCAGTGGTGGGTTGCCCCCAGTTCACACTGGTTCTATAGAACGGGGCAAGTTTAATCATGGTTTACCTGAGCCTGGTTTAGCTCAACAGACAGAAGCACTGTAATTTAACACCAGCTGTCTGCAATTAAAGTAAGATCGAATCCCGCCAGGCTCAAGGTTGACTCAGCCTTCCATCCTTTCTAAGGAAGGTAAATTGAGGACCCAGTTTGTGGGGACAATAAGCTGACTTTGTATAAATATACAAAAGTATGAAGGCTATTGCTTAACGCACTGTAAGTCACCCTGAGTCTCCAGAGAAGGGCGGCATATAAATCAAATAAAAAATAAAAAATAAAAAATAAAAAAAACCATGGACCCATGCCATAAAGGGCTTTTATAATAGTTCATATTCATATTGAAATCCTTTTAACAAATTAGCAGTTAATACCAGTGGTGAAATCTAAAATTTGTTACTACCAGTTCTGTGGGCGTGGCTTGGTGGTGGTGGTGTTAATGTGACTGGATGGGTGTGGTCAATTTTTTTTTTTTTTTACTTTTAAAACCATTTTTTCTACAACCTCTTTGGCGAAGAGGTTGTAAAAAAAACGCTTTCAAAAGGCTCTGACAATCCCAGCTGAGTTGCCTGATTGGCAGAGGCTTTTTTAAAAAAACTCAGCTTGGATTGTCAGAGGCATTTAAAATAAAAAAAGGGTTGTTTTTTTTTTAAAGCCTTTGACGATCTCAGCTGAGCCGCGCGATCATCAGAGGCTTTTTTTTTTTTACTTTTAAAAGCATTTTTTCAGCCAAAGAGGTTGTAGAAAAAATGCTTTTAAAAGTAAAAAAAGAGCCTCTGATGATTGTGTGGTTCAGCTGGGCATGGGGGTGGGCAGGTATTTTTGCTACCGGTTCTCCGAACCACCCGCCTCCATTGCTACAGGATCGGGTGATCCAGTCCGAACCGGGAGCATTTCACCCCTGGTTAATACCTTTAGTGCTTTCAGAGCTTGATTGGCTTCTTCCAGATGTTTCATTATTTAAACTAGGCAACATCATCAGTGCTTGTGGCTAGCACTGGTGATGTTACCTAATTTGGGTAATTAGATTAGATTAGAATTCTTTATTGGCCAAGTATGATTGGACACGCAAGGAATTTGTCTTTGGTGCATATGCTCTCAGTGTAAATAAGGAGAATAAAATACATTTATTAAGAATCATAAGGTACAATACTTAATGATAGTCATAGGGTACAAATAAGCAATCAAATCATACTAGGAAACAGTCAATATAAACCGTAAGGATACAGTAACAAGTTACAGTCATACAGTCATAAGTGGGAGGAGATGGGTGATAGGAATGATGAGAAGACTAATAGTAATGCAGACTTAGTAACTAGTTTGACAGTGTTGAGGGAATTATTTATTTAGCAGAGTGATGGCATTCAGGAAAAAACTGTTCTTGTGTCTAGTTGTTCTGGTGTGCAGTGCTCTATAGCGTCGTTATGAGGGTAGGAGTTGAAACAATGTAAGTCTAGGATGCGAGGGGTCTGTAGATATTTTTGCCCTCTTTTTGACTTGTGCAGTATACAGGTCCTCGATGAAAGGTAGTAATTGTTTTTTCTGCAGTTCTAATTATCCTCTGAAGTCTGTGTCTGTCCTGTTGGGTTGCAGAACCAAACCAGACAGTTATGGAGGTGCAGACTCAATAATTCCTCTGTAGAACTGAATCAGCAGCTCCTTGGGCAGTTTGAGCTTCCTGAGTTGGTGCAGAAAGAACATTCTTTGTTGTGCTTTTTTGATGATGTTTTTGATGTTAGGTATCCATTTTAGGTCTTGAGATATGGTAGAACCTAGAAATCTGAAGGTCTCTACTGTTGATACTGTATTGTCTAGTATTGTAAGAGGTGGAAGTATGGAAGGGTTTCTCCTGAAGACTACCACCATAATGAAATGTCTGCAGGAAAACATCCAAGTTCAGAAAGCACCAAGGACTCTTCATTTCAACCATGAGTTACAAATATTCTCCTTTATTGGTACCACAGATGCGTGTCAAATTCTTCAGAAGGTGTGCAAATTTCCCTGTAGGCACACTTCCACTGCCCTACCTACCTACCAGTGTCAGATACAAACCTCCAATTATTTGCACACTGACACTGATGATGTTACCTCATTTTGGTAATGAAACGTCTGCACGAAAACACCCAAGCTCAGAGAGCGGAAGGACCCTTCATTTCAACCCTGAGCTACAAATACTTATTAGTTAATACATCCATGGATGGAATTTTGAATCAAAGGTCCCACCTATTAATGAAATGCTCTCAACATTTCACATGCCTATCTCAACAAACTGTAGATCCCAGGATCAGAATAAAATAAAATGTGACTCTGATAAAATAAGGAGAGTTAGTTCAAACTTGGATTAGAAAATTCCTTCCAGGGGATTTCAGGCAGTATTCTAGACTGGGAAACTTAAAAAAAAACCCTAAAACCATGGATAAAGACCATGTCAAGCTTCTCCTGTCACTAATAAAACTACATAGAGATATAGTTTTATCTGGGGGTGAAGATAACTAACAATCTGAACTGGTCTCTCCACACATCATCCTTAGTAAAGCGTGCAAACCAACGTCTGCATTTCTTGCATCGGAGGAGGAGAGCACATCATTTTCTTTCTGTCCTGGCCACTTTTTGCAGAGGCACGATTGAGAGCATTTTAACAAACTGTATCCGTTTGGTTTCGTGGCTGCAGTGTCACAGATAAAAAGTCGATACAGAGAGTGGTAAGGACAGCGGAGAAGATTATAGGAAGCTCGCTTCCCATTATTCAGGATAGTGTTTATAAGCGCTATGTGCTTAAAGCTCGAAGCATTGTTAGAGACCCACACACCCACTTTACAGTCTGTTTCTGTGGCTCCCCTCTTGGAGGAAGTTTCGAAGTATTTCTAGCAGGACTACCAGATTCTGCAACAGCTTTGTTCCCTATGTCATCCATCTGGTAAACTCGCAAGATTGTTTTTCTCACCATATACTGTACATGTATACATCTGAACTAGACTGTGTTGTTTCTCCGTGTTATATAATATATGGGGATATATGCATATTTTCGTATTATTTATTTATTTATAAGTTATTCATTCATTCATTCATTCATTCATTCATTCATTCATTCATTCATGTGTATATTGGAGGCGGTGACTCTTTGAGAGCTGCCTGCAATGAAATTTCATTTTAATGTATGCCGATTAGTGTACATTCAAAGTGACAATAAAGTTATTCTAAGGTTCTATGGTAAAGATTGTCCACTATATCTTCAGAAGTTCATTTTGCATTATTTCCCCAACTCCACCCCATGATTTACATGCAAATAAATTTTCAAGGTCAAAGTACTGGAATATACTTGATAATTTCATGCCTTTCTGGATCAACGCAATTTTGCACTTTGGTCTGCAAAAGATTGGTTAGAATATAGAATATCCCAAGAAGATAACTGGATTACTTTCATGTCACTGGCTGACCTGGAGACATAATACATTAGCTATACCCAGCCTGATGCCCTTGAGATGAATTGAATTTCAACTCTCATTAGCATATCTGTTTGGGGCAAAAAGCTTGCAAATAAATATTGAGGATGGTGGAAGAAAAGAATGAAGGGAAGGGGGAATTATATGCATAGATGGACAGAAGCTAAAAATAAGTATAGTAAACGATAAAAATAAAGTGGCTGGCTTGCATGTCTGTAAGAATATTTGAAAGTCAGCAGAGGAAGGAGAAAAATCACAAGTATGGATTGTGGCACAGAAAGTGTGGCATACTGAATTAAAACTACCAATGTGACAAAGGCTACGGTCTACTGTACCCTGGGAAATTGTCACTATTAATTGGCCAAAGTATTTCAGAATTGCAAAAAAGAGAATGTATTTTTTATATATGTTAACGGGTATAAAAATGAATGATACAATATGCAAAGGAACCCTTGTCTTCCTTATTATTCTCCAAAACACCATCATCGCACATTTCTGTAGTTCCCAAAGAACTGTTTGGGGACCCAGTGCCCCTCTGTACCCCAAACAGTGCCCCCTGTTTTGCTCTTCATTCCAAGCGTTGAGGATATAACATTGATTGGCTGGAACAGTGTCAGGGTTAGTATTTTATTTTTAAATAAATAGCGATGGCAATAACACTTCTATACCGCTCTATAGTGCTTTACAGCAAAAATAACACGTGAATGGGAAATGGAACTGAAAGTAACAATTCACTTATTGGAGACTCAGCTCAGATTTATGGCTAGGGCAAATCACATTTTTATTTTGAAAAATAAAAATGAAAATGAAAATAAATAGAATAGAATAGAATTCTTTATTGGCCAAGTGTGATTGGACACACAAGGAATTTGTCTTCGGTGCCTATGCTCTCAGTGTACATAAAAGAAAAGATAAATTCATCAAGAATCATAAGGTACAACACTTAATGATAGTCATAGGGTACAAATAAGCAATCAAATCATACTAGGAAACAATCGTAAGAATACAAGCAACAAAGTTACAGTCATACAGTCATTAGTGGAAGGAGATGGGTGATAGGAACAATGAGAAGATTAATAGTAGTGCAGATTTAGTAAATAGTTTGACAGTGTTGAGGGAATTATTTGTTTAGCAGAGTGATGGCGTTCAGGAAAAAACTGTCCTTGTGTCTAGTTGTTCTGGTGTGCAGTGCTCTATAAAGTTTTGAGGGTAGGAGTTGAAACAGTTTATGTCCAGGATGCGAAGGGTCTGTAAATATTTTCACAGCCCTCTTTTTGACTCGTGCAGTATACAGGTCCTCAATGGAAGGCATGTTGGTAGTAATTGTTTTTTCTGCAGTTCTAATTATCCTCCTGAAAAAGCACCTTTGGGTCTACCAATAGGGGTTTTGTTCACATAATCTTAGCCGGTCTATAAACTCTGACAGCACTTTTTTTTTTTTAAAGCATTTGGCACATGTTAGCCAGGGTTCACTGAGGTGGCTGGCTGCCTCTGTGAAAGGAATTTTTTTGGGCAGTGTTATCTTACCCATGGGACACCTGAAAAGCCAGTAGGCAATCGGGGTTAGGGTTAGGGTCCTTTCCTGTCCCTACGTGGTTTATTCACTCACGAGAATCGAACCACCAAGCTGCTGACCTTAGCAGAGCACAGGCTCAGTGTCTTACCATGTGAGCCACTGCGGTCCCTCTGACAACACTATCTAATGCCTATTCAGATAACCCTCAGCATCATAGATAGCAAACTATCCTGCATTTTTGTACCTATAGGCAGAATATCAACCCTTAAGAGACAATTATAGAAACTAGGAAACAAATGGTTTATTTTGAAATGTCAGCCTCACAGACACATCATTTTCTACCCCAACAATGCATAATGTTTTACCATAAACATGTTTTCCAAAGATTACTATATCATGTCACCAGAGGTGGGTTTCAGCAGGTTCTGACCAGGGGTGAGTTCTACTTACCTTTACTACCGGTTCACAACGGGGCCACGTGCATGCATCATTTTGATGATGTCGGGGTCGGTGGGCGGAGCCTCCCGCCAATTTTAGTAGTAGTTCTATAGAACCAGTGCGAACCGGGGGCAACCCACCACTGGTCTTGACCAGTTCTGGAGAACCGGTAGCAGAAATTTTGAGTAGTTCGGAGAACTGGTAAATATGACCTCTGACTGGCCCTGCCCCTATCTATTCTCTGCCTCCGGAGTCCCAGATGATCTGGAGGAAATGGGGATTTTGCAGTAACCTTCTCCTGGAGTGGGGAGGGAATGGAGATTTTACAGTATCCTTCCCCTGCCATGCCCACCAAGCCACACGCACAGAACTGGTTGTAAAAAAATTTGAGACCCACCACTGCCTGTCACTCACCCCAATTAATACCTCTCTGCATTTCTTTCGTTAGGCTACTCAACTGAAAAGGTGACACACTATAAAAACAGAATTAAAACGTGAAAATCAATTAAACCATTAAAACATTCATAGAACTAAAAGGATGGGAGACAGCCTTCAAGATCTTATCTGCAATAGTGCTGTTTCGTGCTCTTTCACAGGATTCCCTGACCAAATTAATTTTAAGGAATATCTGGAAAATCAGTAGAGTTGAGGCCTACTTTGTTCTTCAGCTTCTTTTCTTTCATCTATTGCAGCTTGCCTGCCTCTGATATCTTAGCACGCTGATCTTATTTTCCAAGCTGATCTTCTATTTTGGTGCTACACTGTGTGGATTATTTTTTTTTTCCCCTTGTTGGTTGATTTTGCTTCCAAGATTTTCAGTCATAACTGCAGCTGTGCTGTACGTTGGTTGGTTCTTGCAGAGATCTGATAAACATCTTCAATATTATAGTTTGGATCTTTTAATACTGCTTTTTTACAACACGCTTCAAGGCAAGCAACATTTATTCTGTTGTTTTTGTATTGTTCTACATCAGGGCTGTCAAACTTGTGGCCTGCGGGCTGGTTCCATCATGCACTGGCCACGCCCACGCCCAGTTTGGTGAAGGGGAAAAAAGTTGTGATGCTGCATGACGATGCAAGTTTGACACCCTTGTTCTACATGCTCGGTTATGTTTTTGTTTCATTTCTCTTGTTATTCAGTTGGAGGATTTTATTCTTTCTGGGGAGAAGATGGAAGAGAGGATGCCGGGTTCAGGAATGAGAACAATTCAATAGTGATGCTGGCTTCCTCTATTGCTGACTCCCTGGTTTGTCTCTACTCTGTGAGCTACTTCTGTAAAGGTTTAGGTTTCTTTGCCTTGAGTAGGCTTTTGCAGTCATTCCAATTCTGCTTCTGTGAATACTTTGTATTCATATTTTGTATTATAAGTCAGTGTTCATCTACCATCCTTTGTTCTGCTATTCCTGATTCTGGCTGTTGGGGTTTTTTCAGTTATTATTATTATTACTGTTGCTGTTGTTAGTTGTGAAGTCGTGTCCAACCCATTGCAACCCCATGGACAACATTCCTCCAGGCCTTCCTGTCCTCTACCATCCCCCAGAGTCCATTTAAGCTCACGCCTACTGCTTCAGGGACTCCATCCAGCCACCTCATTTTCTGCCGTCCCCTTCTTCTTTTGCCCTCAATCGTTCCCAGCATTAGGCTCTTCTCCAGTGCGTCCTTCCTTCTCATTAGGTGGCCAAAGTATTTGAGTTTCATCTTCAGGATCTGGCCTTCTAAAGAGCAGTCAGGATTGATCCCCTCTAGGACTGACCGGTTTGATCGCCTTGCAGTCCAAGGGACTCGCAGGAGTCTTCTCCAGCACCATAGTTCAAAGGCCTCAATTCTTTGGTGCTCAGCCTTCCTTATGGTCCAACTTTCATAGCCATACATTGCAACTGGGAAAACCATAGCCTTGACTAAACACACTTTTGTTGGCAGGGTGATGTCTCTGCTTTTTAGTCTGCTGTCTAGCTTTGCCATGGCTTCCCTCCCCAGGAGCAAGCGTCTTTTAATTTCTTGGCTGCAGTCCCCACCTGCTGTGATCTTGGAGCCCAGGAAAATATTGTTGTTGTTGTTGTTGTTTTTGTTGTTGTTGTTGTTTTTGTTGTTGTTGTTGTTGTTGTTGTTGCTCCTCCTCTTCTTCTTCTTCTTCTTCTTCTTCTTCTTCTTCTTCTTCTTCTTCTTCTTCTTCTTCTTCTTCTTCTTCTTCTTCTTCTTCTTCTTCTCCTCCTCCTCCTCCTCCTCCTCCTCCTCCTCCTCCTTCTCCTTCTCCTTCTTCTTCTTTTCAAGTTTTCACAATAGCAATGTAGGACCGCAGATCAAATGGCGCCAAAATAAGGTGTTTGAAAGGTGGCAGAAAGCATTAACACTCTGGAAGGCAAAATGCCAGGAACGCTATTTAAAATTCCAAGATGAAAGGCTTCTGGATGAAAGATAATTTCAAGAGATACTTTCGCTGTTGAATTGTATGTTACAACCTCCATTGGAACATTTACTCACCCAAGCATTTGGGTGTTACAAGAGTCCTGTCATATTCCAGCTACTCAAAATATGCTTTGTCAGCCCTGAAATACTGAGATAAAATCCCCCGACTCGTTCTTTTATAACCCTCTTAGTTAAAAGGAGAAGAGAGATGGAAAGAATAGGGTAGAAAAAAAAATCAATGTTTCCATTTCCTTTTTCTACCCTATCTTAGGAACTTAGAAGCCATTATAAGTTCTGCAACTTTCATTGTTTCTTGCAACCCCCCGCCCCCCATCACTTAGCTGTCAATTCAGCTCTAGCTACCAGCTGCTCTTGAATGTTCAGATGTCTTTTATTGTGATTCTTTAATAACACAATGGGAAATATGTTTGAAGCTACTCTGTGACCCCATCCGTTCGATTACAGAGGACAAAAACTATTAACTTAGGGCTATCATATATCTGGATTCTCTTGGGTGGATTCCGTTTCTGCTGCTAGTCCTGCTCCACTAGACTAGGAAGGAAACAATAACCCCAAATATCTGGGTCTGAGATGACAGCTGTGGCAAAGAATAGTGGCGGATAAGAAGAGGAAGCCGCATTGCATATGGCAATCAGAGAACAATGCTTTTTTTTGTTGTTGATCTCTCTAGGCGAGAAGCATCACACCTGCTCTTCTTGATTGGTATATGACAGAGAAGGTATAGCAAGCACAGAAACATTACTAGAAGATATGATCCATGAATAGGATCAGTGGTGGCATTTAGCCTGTTCTATCCGGTTTGGGCAAATTGGTAGTGGCAGCTGTGGGTGGCTCCGCCCAACCGCCCGGACATAATCATGTTCCATGTTTCCACATTTTTGACGCTCTGCGGATGCGCAGAAGGTCCTGCGTGCTCACATTTGTGAACTGGTAGCGAAGGTAAGTGATTACAACCCCAGAATAGGGTGGTTTCAGAGTGCAGTCTTGTTATTACAGCAGTTGGAGAAATAACTTATTGGAAAAATCATAATTTAGATGGTGATTTAAATGCAGTCTGTTTGATTTCATATCGCAAACATTGTTTTAATGGTATAGCAGGGGTGAAATCCAGCAGGTTCTGACAGATTCTGGAGAACCGCTAGCGGAACTTTTGAGCAGTTTGGAGAACTGGTAGCGGAAATTTTGAGTAGTTCAGAGAACCGGCAAATGCCACCTCTGGCTGACCCCAGAGTGAGGTGGGAATGGAGATTTTGCAATATCCTTCCCCCAGGAGTGGGGAGGGAATGGGGGTTTTGCAGTATCCTTCTCCTGGAGTGGGAAGGGACTGGAGATTTTGCAGTATCCTTCCCCTGCCACACACACCAAGCCACACCACGCCCACACCACGCCCACAGAACCAGTAGTAAAAAAAATTGAATTTCACCACTGTGGTAGAGGGTTTTTATAATGCAAACAGCGTTAGGTCCCAAAGACTTTTGGATCCTGAAATGCTCCTTCTGACCTGGTTAGCTCTGTTGGAAGTGAAATTGTATCTGATTCTATGAGTCATTTGTGGTTTCATTGCAGTTGAGGAGAATGGATGAATGAATGAATTTTGTGCTGCCAACTCTACATGATGTTCCCTGTTTTGAAGCGTGATGAAGTTGTCAATATGTTTCATTTTTTAAAATTTTATTTTATGGTAAACTGACATTCAACTGTTTAGGAAAGCTTATATATAATTGGAAGTGGCTTAGAAATGCAGTAAGTAGATATAAACAGCAGTGCTACATCTCACAAAAGGTGCATCTTTAATTCAGAGTTCAATGGATCCTGAGATGAAAAGACAATGAGGAGGAGATTAAAATAATACAATCTCTGATACCAGAGCAATATATTAACATGACACACAGTCATGTTAGTAATTGAATCCTCCAGGAATTTGTCCATGATCCTCTGAAATTCATCCAAATTACATGCTAAGACTACCACATCTTAATTTACCAAATTTTATCTTTCCATTATGTAAATAAGCGCTTTTGTGTAAGAAGAACCTTTTTCCCGTAAAGCATTACTACATTTTCTTAATCTTGAATCTCTATTCTTTAGCTTCATTAAATAATACTGGGATTTAATATAATGATTGAGGATGAAAAATTCTTTATCGACTTTCTCCATGGTAAGGCTACTGTATTTGCCTGATAAAATGGAAAGAAAAACATACAAAAATTGAACTCACAATCTATTGGTAATCTAGACTGAATAATCCTACCTATTCCCACAACACATGTTACCGGGTTAATGGGGTATAGTGGGTTGTGGGAACAAATGAAGCAAGGTCCCAAAGGTGTTTTTTTAAAAAGACAACTTGAACTTTCTTTGTTTTCCTTGAAGATGTTTTGCGTCTCATCCAAGAAGATTTTTCGGCAGTCCAGTTGCCTCTTGGAAAAGCACTTTTGGGACAACCATGACCTAGATGACTGATAGTCTCCACAGACAAATTAAGTAAGGCTTAACTGATGTAGTTAACTTCTAGGAAATTGAAACAAGCCTTGTCATTCAGAAGGTCAAGCTAATTTCCCCATAATCTAGTCCTACAAACAGGAAGATATAAATCCAGATAGCTGACTACTTTTGCTGACCCAGACTTCCAAGAAATTGAACTGGGAAGAAAGTGCCCAAACTAGCAATTTTCTCTGGAACAAAATTCATTATTGAGGTCCAATAGTAGAGAACAGAGATCACCCTGCTTAAAGACTTGAATGGTCAAGCTATGTCAATTGTTGCCTACTTAGCTAATGGGGAAGAGAAAACTACTGCTAACAAGAAGGTTTAGTAGCACCATTCCGCTGGTGCAAGACATTATGGGTTGTCAGCCACAAGTGCCAGACCTTGGAGACAAAACCCCAAATGCCCCAAAAAATATCAATACTATTTTGTATCCTTATGCTGTCATATAGCGATAATCTAGATATTTTTGTAGACTTTTGTCAGGGTTCCGACAGATGCCCTAATTAAATCATGTATCCTGAGCCAAGCTTCAAAAGAAATCCAGTTATTTATTAGGAGCTTCATGTGGGCATGTTCCCAGGTGAAGCCAGCTCTGACCTTACGTAATTTATGCTCCAATTATGACCCTGTTCCCCCCTCCCCCCAAGGTGTGTCATCAATCACATTTGCCAACAGAGCAATTTCGCGGGTTGTAGAGGTCACTCCCCTTCAACTGCTGTAGGTATCCCTGGGATACAGCCTTAAGGGAGATAAATGTGGAATGTGCATCTGTTTTTGGCTCCTGTGCAGTTCCACCAGTTTCCCATCCCCCTGGCCTATGGCAACTCGAGAGCAGGGCAGGGATGCTTTGCGAGTTGACACATATATGTCAGGAACATTGAGGAGAAAATAGGCATTTTGTACTGCTAAATGGTAAATTCCCCCCCACCCCCTCCCCCCCAAAAAACACTGGTTAGTTTGATTGTGTCCTATTAGTAGATTTTACTGGGCTAGTATTTGACTGGGTTAATTCACTTAATTCCTAGCAATATCTTTTTCACAGTGACCAGAAGTAAACATAATGTGCCATGTGTAGGTTAGTCTCCTAAATTTTTATGCCATTATAATATTAGTAGGTTCTTCTCTTTATTATTACTATTGCTTTTGTAATGATTTTTCACATGAAGTGTGACCTTTCCACAGCAGCCTCATATGGGTTCAAAGTTTTCATTGTTATTTACTGTAATTGCAAGATCTTCTCTCTGACATTAAAGAAAAAAAAAAGTGAACTTTTTTCAACCACTCTCCAGTATTAATCTGTGATTGTCACCAATGCCTCCTCAATAACAACTGCAGAAAATCCAGAGGGAGGCTGGGTGGTTTAATTGTTCAGTATTATTGTATGCCACCCAGAATCACACTTATGAGATGGAGGGGCTATATCAGTGATGGCTAACCTTTTCCAGACCGAGTGCCCAAAGCACATGCCTGAACCTCCAAAATGCAATGTGTGTGCTGCCCCCACGCATGTGTCCCACCCCCCACCCCCCGTGCATGCATGGCAGAGACCCGACAACCAGCAGGCTGGCGGGAGGTACACACGCATGCACAACAAAGCTGAACTGGGGTGATGGCTTGCATGCCCACAGAGGGGGCCCTGCATGCCACCTGTGGCACATGTGCCATAGGTTCCCCCTCATGGGGCTATATAAATTTCATAAACAATGTGGACAATTTCAAGAAGACTTCTTTTGTGTGTGTGTGTGTGTGTGTTTTTTTTTTCCCTTTAATTTATATGCTGCCCTTCTCCGGAGACTCAGGGCGGCTTACAATGTGTTAAGCAATAGCCTTCATACTTTTGTATATTTATACAAAGTCAGCTTATTGCCCCCACAAACTGGGTCCTCATTTCACCTACCTTTGAAAGGATGGAAGGCTGAGTCAACCTTGAGCCTGGTGAGATTTGAACCTGCAGTAATTTCAAGCAACAGATGTTAACAGTGCTTCAGTCCACTGTACTACAGGCTCTTACCAAAGCAAAGTTTTGCCAAAGCAGTTTACTGGTATTTGACACTTAAGGTCCACTTGTAAAAAATGGAGCCATGTTGTCTAAAAAGAGTCTAGCACAACTGATAGCCAACTTGCCCCAGCTGACTCACCTCAGACTACTTGTCCCAGGACAACCCACACCATGGCCAACTCATGAAGGGACAACCCCAGTGGTTGGTTGTTCTTGATTTGCACCGGTTCACAAGAACCGGTAGTAAAAATTTGTAATAGTTCTGAGAACTGGTAATAACATTGGCTGGCCATGCCCCCGAACCGGTCCCCAGCCCGATCGCCGCTCGCTTACCCTGCCCACCTCATCAGAGGCTTTTTTTTTTTTACTTTTAAAAGCATTTTTTCTACAACCTCTTTGGCCGAAAAAATACTTTTAAAAGTTAAAAAAAAAGCCTCTGATGATCCCGCGGCTCAGCTGGGATCGTCAGAGGCTTTTCAAAGTGTTTTCTTCTGCAACCTCTTTGGCCGAAGAGGTGGTAAAAAAAATGCTTTGAAAAGCCTCTGATGATCCCAGCTGAGTTGCCTGATCATCAGAGGCTTTTCAAAGCATTTTTTTCTGCAACCTCTTAAGGTTGTAGAATAAATGCTTTTAAAAGTAAAGTAAAGTACACATTACCCCCCACCAAGCCATGCCCACAAAATAAGCCACGCCCCCAGAACCGGTAGTAAAAAAATTTAGAACCCACCCCTGGACAACCCAATGCAGGATAATTGAATGTAAGATAACTCAAGTGAGGGACAAATGAACTGCATCAGACCTTGTCTTGCTTTAGGTTTGAACCTGATCAAGTTAGAAGTCCTCAAGGCTGGAGGAAGCTGCAATTCTACTTGCAGAAGGTATTGATGACGAGTTGTCCCATGGTTTATGACCATTTTTCACACTTATAACCGTTGCTTTGGGCACTCGGCACCAAAAAGGTTAACCATCACTGAACTAGAAGATCTCCAAGGTCCCTTCCAATTTCGTTATTCTGTTATATGTATTATATAAACACAAAAACAATCTTTTGCCTCCACCTGTAATCAATCCAGTTTTGTTTTTGGATGGCAACAGTCATTTCTAGTACTTGTGGGTTTTACGGAGAAGTGTCAGAATATGCTTGATTTGTTGCAGGTAAATATTTGCACTCAGACAAATATTTAATCACAGTGATAAGTGTTTATATATTGTATCTCAGGGATGCCATGACATTTGAAGCATGCTGCAAATGAGAGTCATTTTTTCCCCAAAGTTGGTTATGCATAGAAAGCAGAAAGCACTTTCCTTGGCATCGAACTATGTGTTCAATTAAATCTCTTAATAAGCAGACTTCTTTATTACCTTTTCATAGTTAATAAGCTTAAGTACTTGAGGAGATTTTTCTTCAATATTATTGAGTAATTAACATTTGAATTAAATCAAATTATATCCTTTTCCAATCAAACCGAGCACTTTAGTAAGATGCCCTTTCAAAAATTCTCACTTAAACCTTTTTTTTTCCCCATCTGCTCTAACCTGCTAAATGAAAAGCTTGCTTTGATACATAGGTATTCAACTACAGTCAGCAGAGTTCAGGGACAAAGTTCTCTCCAGCCACTTTTTGCCCATTCTTATCTGATATAATTAAGGAAACATTTCTTTTAAAGGTTTCCAAAGAGGTGAAAAAATGCAGAAAAAAGACTGCTGTGTACAATGGTTTCTCCTCCTCGTCTAAATTGCAAAGTGGTGATGAGATTAAAAGCATCTTGTTTCTCCTTGCAGCTGCTCACATTTTATTTAAAACCAAGGAGAAGACCTTGGACACATGAAAGAGCAAAGGATTTGTTGTGATATGCAGTATACTTCCAATCATCTATGAAGATTCTCAGTCATCCAAGTCATGATTGTCCCAAAGGTGCTTTTTTTTTCAAGAAGCAACTGGATTTTCTTTGTTTTTCTTTGAAGACATTTCCAAGAAGCTTTTTCAGCTCTGACTGGATGGTGAGGAATGGAAGGATTTATATCAGGGGTGCTATTCAGCAGGTTCTGACAGGTTCTGGAGAACTGGTAGCGGAAATTTTGAGTAGTTCGGAGAACCGGCAAATGCCACCTCTGGCTGGCCCCAGAGTGGAGAGAGAATGGGGATTTTGGAATATCCTTCCCCCAGGAGTGGTGTGGGAATGGAGATTTTGCAGTATCCTTCCCCTGCCATGGCCACCAAGCCACGCCCACAGAACCATTAGTAAAAAAAATTGAATTCCACCACTGATTTATATCTTGCTAATAGCTGGTCATTTGCATTCTTTTAGAGAGTCATTGAGGCCACCTGCAGGCTTATCTGTGTCCTCAGGGCCACCTAAGTAGTGCAAATAGGTGTGGAGCCTTCTTCCTGAAAGGACTGTGTTGTAGAGTGGAGATAGATGATGTCATATCCATCCCCCTCTGTTGAGAGAAGGCTGTCCAATTTTGACATAGATGGCCTCTTTGACTCCTCTTTCAAACCAGTGTCCTTTCTGTCCAAAATGGGGAATTTGCTGTCTTCAAAAGAGTGGCCTTTGTCTTTTAAATGCAGATGGACTGGTGAAACTTGTCTTGATGGGTTTGTTCTCGTATGTTTATAAAGTGGTTGTTTTGTTTCCCCAATGTACAGATCTGCACATGTCTCACTGCATTGTATTGCATATATCACATTGCTCAGTTTGTGTCTGGGTGTTTTATCCTTGGGGTAAAAGGGATAGCTTTTACCTTAGTGTATTCTTGGGTTTAAAATGTGCATGTATGTTGTGTTGGCTGAAGATCCTCCTGAGGTTTTCAGATATTCCAGAAAGAAAGAAAGAAAGAAAGAAAGAAGGAAAGAAAGAAAGAAAGAAAGGAAGGAAGGAAGGAAGGAAGGAAGGAAGGAAGGAAGAAAGAAAGAAAGAAAGAAAGAAAGAAAGAAAGAAAGAAAGAAAGAAAGAAAGAAAGAAAGAAAGAAAGAAAGAAAGAGAAAGACCAGTTGCCTCTTGAAAAAGCACCTTCGGGTATACTTCCAATCACATTACTAGAAGTATCTTTGGGGTCAGATGTTTTCATCACAAGGCTGGAGGCACCATTTGTTTTGTCCATGCTCTTCATGAGACACATGCAAAAGAGGCAGAATTTGTGCTGTGATGATGGAAAGCTCAGGGATGTGATAGTACAATGTCATTTGGGCCGCCATCTTGCCCAACATCTGCAGACAGCTCTGCACATCAACATCTCGTAGTTCATCCCTCTCTAATATCAGACACTGTGATAATAGCCATGGTGGCTTTTGTTCCAAATGGAACTTGGTAGTACAGTGGTTTAATGCATCCTGTTATTAACACAGCTGCCTGCAATTTCTGCAGGTTCAATTCTTACCAGGCTCAAGGTTGACTCAGCCTTCCATCCTTTCTAAGGTAGGTTAAATGAGGACCCAGTTTGTGGGGGCAATAAGCTGACTTTGTATAAATATACAAAAGTATGAAGGCTATTGCTTAACGCATTGTAAGCCGCCCTGAGTCTCCGGAGAAGGGTGGCATATAAATCAATTTTTTTAAAAAAAAAAATAATGGTATCTTCTTCTGTTATTCTATCCTCTCTTTCTAAAATCTTTTCTTTTTTACTTTACCTAATTTAAACTTTGCTCAAATAATCAATTTTTAAAATTTTTTTATTAAGATTTATTAAAATACAATACAGTACAATCAGTCAGTCAGACAGTGTTATTTTTCTACACAGGTTAGATTGATTCTTCTTTTACTTTTCATCGTAATATAACATAATTTACATATGCGTCTTAAGATTTATATTAACTTTTATCTATTCTTTATTCTATTATCAGTCCACCTGTACCAATCATCCCACACCGTATAATATTCTGAGTCTTCTTTCTCATTTAATTCTAATGTTAATTTGTTCATTTCGGCACATTCTAGAACCTTCTGAATAATATGTTCCTCTGGTGGTGTGTCCTTTCCTTTCCAATATTGGGCATAAGCTATTTTTGCTGCAGTGAGTATATGTATGATTAGATATCTTTTTCCCCCCAATATTTCGTCTTTAGTATTCCCAGGAGGAATGTTTCAGGTATCAATTCGATTTTTTTCATTGGTTGATTCTTGTAGCCAATTTTGAATTTTTCTCCAATACTTCATCGCTTCGGGACAGGACCACCACATGTGAAAGAAGGTACCTTGGTGACATACACATTTCCAACATTTGGGGCTTACATTTGGATAGATTTTTGCTAATCTTGTCAAATAATCAATTTTATGTCTATATTTTTAAGAGTTATTGGGTGGGTTTTCTTAAAAAAAAATAGTTCTCAGAAAGGTCTAGAACTTACCCAGCACAATTCATATTTAACTGTCAGTTTTCAGTTCAGGATCAGGTACTGTATTTGCCTTATACTTTTTTTTAGCAAAATTCAAATAAATGTCGTGTGGTTTGAAAAATGGGACGGGTGGCATTCTACTCTAAATTTCTGATTCAAAAAAAATACTTTTTACTTTACCATAATTGTGAGATTAGTAGACATGAACTGCTGTTATTAAGCTATCCATAACCAAAAATACTAAACTGACAAGGAAAGCTATGAATCACAAGTGATAAACCATTATCGCCGAGTAACTTCAAGCTATATTCTTGTTCCTCACCAGGTAGACCAGATCAGAAAATCAACTCTGCAGGAAGACTAGAACTATATGTTACTGAGATAGGCAATAATAGCCCAGAATCTTGCAAGTCTGGTTGTGATTTGTATCCCCTCCTTGTTATAACCCGTGAATCAGGGAGGCGTTGCCTTAACCAATTCCATATTATTATCTTGCTTCCCAGGGCTTAAAGAAGGGTTCAGCCCTCTTTGCCTAGCTAATGGATCTTCCATATTTCTAGCAAAGTGATCTTGCTTACTCTCTACACAGTGGAAATAAAATACCCTTTAGGACAAGTCCCAATTTCTTGTTGGGGAAAAATAACGTGTCCTTTGGGAAGGATTTAAGTCTGTCTTTTTAACTTTTGCCAATTTGTAGCAAAAGGGTGATGCCTGCAGACTGAAAGACCCAAACCTTTTCCCCTAAAGTCATCTTCCTGCTTTGGGGTATCAGCTTGGAAGTTTCTGTTCCCACCACCTATCTTCAGGGGTGGGATTCAAACGGTTTGGACCAGTTCAGGTGAACTGGATGCTAATTTTACATCTGGTTCGCCAAACTGGTAGTTGCAAGGACTGGCTGACCCCACCCACTCTGCCCCTCCCCTCCCAGGAGTCTCCACGCAGCCCGTTTTGGATGCAAGGTAAGTGCAGGGCCTATGCAGAGGCTCTGGGAGAACGAAAAATGGGCCTCCCAGAAATTCTAGAAGTCCGGGAATGGGCCCATTTCTGGCCTCCGTAAGGCCTCCAGAGCCCGGAGGGGCCCATTTTTGCCCTCCCAGAGGCTCAAGAAAAGCCTCTGGAGCCTGGGGAGGGTGAAAAATGGGCCTACCAGAAGTACCAGAAGTCTGGAAATGGGCCCGTTTCTGGTCTCTGGAGGCTCGAGGAAAGCGTCCCAAGCCCGGAGAGGGCGAAAATGCCCCCCTCCCCCCGCCGTGGTGCAGAAGGCCAAGTAGGCCACACTCCCATGGCCATGTCCAGCCAGCAACCAGGCAGAGAACTGGTTGCTAAAACTTTTCAATCCCACCCCTGCCTATCTTCCAGGGATGTATCACCTGGCCTCCACTCTACACTTGATATATGAATGAGATGTGAATGTCACACCTTCTGCTACTTTTCTGGCAATTAAAAAGTCAAATTGTTAGCACTGTAATAATTTTAACAACTCCTGTCCATTTAGTGCAGAGACTTGGTGATTAGATGATTCAGACTTTCCTCCCCATCCCTGGGAGATCAATCATTCTTACAGGAGATAACAAAATCTAAATAAAAAGAAGCGAAAGAAAACATAAAACTTCTTAATTTGGGTATTTTAATGCAGACATTTCTTATGATAGGAACTAAACACATGGCTTTTATGATCATTGTATTTCAATTGCTTAGAATTTTTTTTAAAAAAATGCTCTGCAAGGACCAAAGGATGGCATTGGATATGCTACAAATGAAGAACTCTACACCCAGAATATTATAGATCACGAAACAGGGGTGAAATCCAGCAAGTTCTAACAGGTTCTGGAGAACCGGTAGCGGAAATTTTGAGTAGTTTGGAGAACTGGCAAATACCACCTCTGGCTGGCCGCAGAGTGGGGTGGGAATGGCGATTTTGTTATATCCTTCCCCCAGGAGTGGGGATTTTGCAGTATCCTTCCCCTGCCACGTCCACCAAGCCACTAAGCCATGCCCACAGAACCGGCAGTAAAAAAAAAAATGGATTTCACCACTGGTTCAAAATATTACAGTTCAGAAGAACATATGTGTACATATGTATTGATGAAGATTCTCACTCATCCGGATAGAATTGTCTGGAAGTTGAGTCATGGATGCTGTTTTCAGAAAACGTTGGCTCTCTTGGCCAAGAAATGGAGATAATCAACTGCTCTCTAGACTCAGACACAACTGTACAGGAGAAACTTTTACTTTTATCTTTAAGTCTAGTAAGGATTCCCTCTATGAAATAATTCACAATTGCAGGTTTAGAATAGAAAGATAAGAAGATTCAGCAACAGGGGAATTTTCCAGTTGTCTAGTGAGAGTCAATTGCTGACCACTGTCTGGGACTGAATGCCTTCCAAGCTATTGCCAAAGGTCTCAGTCCAGACAGAAGAGCTCAGAATGCAATGTGGATATGTCCTAAAATCCCAAAGGTGCTTTTTTTCAAGAGGCAACTGGACTTTCTGGTTTTTCTTTGAAGACTTTTGCTTCTCATCCAAGAAGCTTCTTCAGCTCTTGGATGAGAAGCGAAACATCTTCAAAGAAAAACCAGGAAGTCCAGTTGCCTCTTGAAAAAAACACCTGTGGGATAACCATGACCTGGATGACTGAGAATTTCCATAGACATATGTCCTAAAAACATCTTCAGACAGCTGTTTGGGGGAGCAGAAAGTACTAGAATAACAAGCACAATTTTGAAGAGTTTGAGCATTATTCATCTGTGGAATTGGACCTATAAATCTAAAAACTAAATAATAAATCTTTTCACTTGAATAATTGTAGGCCTAATGTGTTATTATTTTCTCTTGGAGGCCTTCTGAACAACTTTACAATTAAACACATATTTATTTATTAAACTAATTTATAAAGCTGTCCACCTCACAAGCAAATGATAATCACACAGAATCACCTGAAATGATGCCCAGAGTTCTGTACCTTCTCACCATTTTCTACTATTCAATGTGAAAACATCTGACCATTAAAAATGAGTATTCATTTACTTTTGCTAAAGAATTCTGTTTAATTTTCTACTATGTAGAGGTTCTGTCAGCTTCTATTGACATAGTAACATAGACTCTGAGATGCAACATATACTCAGGAATGATGCCTAAATATTTGCATATTTCCAAATCTACCAAGGATCATCGCTTCTCACTGTAAACAATATAGAATTAAATGAATAGTTTTCAGCAGTTTTATTCATATTTAAGTTGAAGTTCATTTGTTTTAATGTAACCAAGATCGAGTATTCCAATATTGTTATGCTTGTTTCAGTTATGTTCTGATTATACGAGCCATAACAGGTTTCTCATTTGGCTGGTTTGGCAACATAAAAAACTTATTTAAAATAAATAAATGCTATAATGATAGAAGACACATAGAATCTCAAAACAAAAGGAACAAAAGCCTTTCTGAAGAGATGTAAGGCATGAGAGAGTTTGGGGCAGTAGAAGTTTTTTCTTTTTTCTGTTTCTCTACCCATCAACCCATAAACACATTAGACAAGGCAAATATGATTAAAGGCAACAGGCAACCACTTCACTGAATAAATATAAAACATCAAATAGATTTCAAAGCTCTTATCGTCTTTCCTTTTAAATCGTGGCTTAAAAACCGAGGAAAATATATCCAAAGGCTCAACAGTCAAGTATCATTATGAAAAAACAGAAAACGAGGCAAGAATAAAATCTCATATAGAGGCATTGCCTAGGTACACATAAAGAGGTTGTATAGTTTTTGCATTCTTTTGAAATAAATTGGGCCATGTATTGGAATAAGAGAATAATAGAGTTGGAAGTTCTTCTAGTCCAACCTTCTACTCAGGTAGGAAACCATATTTGGTGTTCCAATATCTCAGGGGCTGCCACAAAGAAGAGGAAGTCAAACTATTCTCCAAAGCACCTGAGGGTAGGACAAGAAGCATTGGGTGGAAACCAATCAAGGAGAGAAGCAACTTAGAATGAAGGAGAAATTTCCTGACAATGAGAACGATTAATCAGTGGAACAACTTGCCTGCAGAAGTTGTGAATGCTCCAACACTGGAAATTTTTAAGAAGATGTTGGATAACCATTTGTCTGAAGTGGTGTAGGGTTTCCTGCCTGGGCAAGGGGTTGGATTAGAAGACCTCCAAGGTCCCTTCCAACTCGGTTATTCTATTCTATTCTATATTCAATTTCAAACAAATGGTTGTCCAATCTCTTCTTAAAAACCTCCAGAGACTGAGCAATCATAACTTCTGAAGGCAAGTTATTCTACTGATTAATTGTTCTCACTATCAAGAAATTTAGCATTAGTTCTCGGTTGGTTCTTTCCTTGAATGGTTTCCATCCATTACTCCTTGTCCTGCCCTCAGGTGCTTTGGAGAATACCTTGACCCTCTCTTCTTTGTGGCAGCCCCTCAGATATTGGAACGCTTGCAATCATGGCATTTGTATGTTTTATGCTCCAGTCCCCTAATCATTTTTGTTGCTCTTCTTGTTACTCTTTCTGACATCTCAACATCTTTTTTTTTCTTTTTCTTTTTTTACATTGTGGCAACCAAACAATAGTCTAGGATGGGGAGGGGTCCAAAAGTTCAAGATTTTGGCCATCATTGTGCAGTCAAAGCTCTGTCCCTTTTTTTACCTGTATCCTTTGGTATATGTAAAAAGTAAGTAGGTTTTTACTACACTTTCATGGCCTCCCTGCAGATACCCTACTCAGTTTTTAAAAGTAGATGGAGTCAAGACAAGGCATAGCAAGGCTCCTCCACCAACCTTAAAGTTGATTTTTTAAAAACTTTTAGAATAAATTCATTAAACGCAATTAATAGGTTTAGTCTCCAATTTTATTTCTCTGATACAGAAATACTAGGTGTGCCTAATTTGCAATACATCTGGGTCCTTTATTATTCAAACAGTTTGGGAGGAACCCAGCTATTTTCCTGCATGTTATGTTAATATAGTCAAGTTATTTAGATACGATATGTTATGGAAAATTGATCATCATCTGTTAACCCAGGCTTAGAATTTAGCATATTACATAAATCTGGATTATGAAAAAGTTATGGGTTGACGGCCACTTTGGGGAGTGCTTGATGAAGGAGTGGATTGGTTATGCTCTTGGAAACACAGAATTGTTCCAGTGGTGGGTTGCCCCCGGTACGGACCGGTTCGCAAGAACCGGTAGTAAAACTGGTGGGAGGCTCCACCCACTGACCTGGACGTCATCATAGGCGATCTGTGCATGCGCAGAAGGGTGCGTGCAGGCGAGTGTAGCGAGCGTGCGTGCATGTGCACGATGCGAACTGGTAGTAAAGGTAAGTAGAACCCACCCCTGAATTGTTTCCTCTGTTGCACAGCAAAAAAAACCCCTGAGAAACATGATAATATCCCCACGGAGTTATATGTTATTTAGAGATTAAAAGCCAAAGCTGAGCAGGTATTACCAGTGTATCCCTGAAATCAAAAGCAGGAGATTGTGAAAAGCTATCTCTCTTGGTGTCTCCTTACAAAGCTAAAAAAAAAAAAAATGTTATTTCAAAAGAGAAACAAATTTTATTCAATCCTCTTGCAGTGAGGGCTCATTTAGATAATCCTTTCTTCTAATCTTCCCCAGTTACCTGGTTAATTTTTTCCCAGATCTTAACACTTTTTAAAATATATAGAATAGAATAGAATAGAATAGAATAGAATAGAATAGAATAGAATAGAATAGAATAGAATAGAATAGAATAGAATAGAATAGAATTCTTTATTGGCCAAGTGTGATTGGACACACAAGGAATTTGTCTTTAGTGCATACGCTCTCAGTGTACATAAAAAGACAAGATACATTTGTCAAGAATCATAAGGTACAACACATAGTGATAGTCATAGGGTACAAATAAGCAATCAAATCATACTAGGAAACAATATCAATATAAACCATAAGGATACAAGCATCAAAGTTACAGTCATGCAGTCATAAGTCAAAATATAAAAACATAATATAAAATACTGTATAAAACATAAGTCATAAGAGAGCACATGCCTTCGAAAGTTTAAGCGTATGGAAATGGATTAAGCGTATGGAGAATCATAGGGTACAAATAAGCAATCAGGAAACAATCGATATCAATATAAATCGTAAGGATTCAAGCAACAAAGTTACAGTCATACAGTCATAAGTGGAAGGAGATGAGTGATAGGAACGATGAGAAGTAATAGTAATGCAGCCTTAGTGAATAGTTTGACAGTGTTAAGGGAATTATTTGTTTAGCAGAGTGATGGCCTTAGGGGAAAAACTCTTCTTGTGTCTAGTTGTCTTGGTGTGCAGTGCTCTATAGCGTCGTTTTGAGGGTAGGAGTTGAATATATATATAACTGAATACTGCAGTATTCAAGGTAGAGTGGGAATATCCAACTACAGTCTCATTGACCCATAGAGTTTATAGACCAATAATATTTCATGGCTCTCTAATTATCAATAACATATTAATTTAACCTATGCTGCTTTTTCACAAATGTAAGTACAATAAATTCAAGTACAATAAATCAAGGCAAAGTACAATCATTGCACATTTTAGGAATAACCTAAGACAGTATTTTTTTTTAACCTTGGCAATTTTAAGATGTGTGGACTTCAACTTCCAAAATTTCCCACCCAGCGTTCCACAGGGAATTCTGGAATTAAGGGGAATCCACACAAGCAGGAGTCTCCAGCCGCCAGTCTGTGGACTGGCAGTGGTCCATGGATGCCAGCAAGCAGTCCACGCAAACAAGTGAAGCCCTCTCTGCAAGATGCAGACAGCATATGAAATCATGCCCCTTCTGGTCCATGGAAAAAAAAAACTCTTTCCAGAGAACCAGTCCCTGGTGCCCAAAATGTTAGGGGGTGCTGTGTTAAAGCACTGATTTTAGAAGGACTCTACACGGGTGCTTGTGAACAATGCAACTTTCGAAGGGCTTTCTTTTGCAAATTTTAAGGGCTGAGAAAGTTCAATTACATTTGTGGTCTACCATTGCAAGGGTAGATAACTTTATGAGAGCATATGTATTTATTTTTTAGAACATAGAACATAGGATAACAGAATTGATAGGGGCCTTGGAGGTCTTCTAGTCCAATCCCACTGCTTGAGAAGAAGATTCTATACCATTTCAGACAAATGGTTGTCCAGTCTCTTCTTAAAAACCTCCAGAGGTGGAGCACCCATAACTTCTGAAGGCAAGTGATCCCCACTGATTAATTGTTTTCACTGTCAGGAAAGTTCTCCTTAGTTCCAGGTTGGTTCTTTCCTTGATTAGTTTCCATCCCTTGCTTCTTGTGCTGCCTTCTGGTGACTTCTGGTGCTTAGAAAAATAAGTTGACCCCTTCATCTTTTTGGCAGCCTCTTAAATATTGAAACACTGCTATTGTATCTCCCCTAATCCCAGGGGTGAAATCCGGCAGGTTCTGGAGAACCGGTAGTGGAAATTTTGAGTAGTTCGGAGAACCGGCAAATACCACCTCTGGCTGCTCCCAGAGTGGGGTGGGAATGGAGATTTTGCAGTATCCTTCCCCATCAAGCCACGCCACGCCACGCCACGCCACGCCCACCAAGCCACGCCCACAGAACCGGTAGTAAAAAAAAATGAATTTCACCACTGCCTAGTGCTTCTTTTCACTAGACTAAACATAACTCAGTTCCTGCCACCGTTCTTCATATGCTTTCTTTACTAATATTTTCAACATCAAGGTTAGAGCAATAACATCCCGTTTCTAACGAGTGTTTAGAAATACTGTACATGTTTTCATATTCATATTTGGTATTCATTTTCACACACTTCATTGTTTTTATTTGTCTTTCAAAATTAGTGGGGGGAAAATATCTTCAGAAATTCAGTGTTTGCTGTGG